>NC_079490.1:79733169-80044516 GCF_020520425.1 Spinacia oleracea
TACTTGATTCGATTAATGATGAATCATAAAGACTTTTCCTATAATTTCTAAAACAAAATGCTCAACTACCACCAAACTAAACCAAATTCGTCAAAGCTATTTAAAAGTAATTTCAGAATAACTTTTCATAAAATATATCTAGAGAGTTGCGAAACTCAGTGGTAGCTTAGTGTTTGTCATTCGACAAACTAAGGCCCAAGTATAGATATATGTTTCATTTTGATTTATTCAAATGAGACACAAGGGTATTGTTTCTACCACGAATTTTTGAGAACATAATGTTTGTTTGCTCGAAATAATGTCCTTTTGGAGATTCGTTTCCAAAATGACAAGTGGGAGAAAATAGACCTCGAAAGTTTTCGAGGCGAACAACAAACATAAACGGAGATTCCGGAGGCTTTTCGAAGTGCTTCAGAAAATCCGAACTTATTCTTTGAAGACTTTAGAAGTGGCTTTAAAGAATACACATCTCTTAGAAGACTTTACAAAGTGCTTCAAGGAGAACAGAATATTCAAAGGACTTTCAAGTGGCTATTGATATTCTATTGTTTGATGTTCTATACCCAAGTAGGCATAGAGTTCAAATCACTGAAACTATGAGATTCTTCTATTAGATAGTGAAGAAACATAGAGTTCAGGTCACTGAAACTATGCAATTCTTCTATTAGATAGTGAAGAAACCTACAACTTGCAGTCAAACTATTATCATGTAGATTAATGAGTTTGTGACCTGTAAGAAAGCTATGACGAAACCCAGATTCCCTAAAATGGTTAGAGGCCATATATAGACTCAAATGTTTTAAATGGTTAGAGGCCATAAAACATACTCAATGTTTTGATGACAAAATTGAAATTTTGTTGATTTGCAAGAATAGTTTCACACCTATTGGTTGCAAGTTTGTTTTAAGGATAAAAACCATCAAACATGAAATTGTGTTCACACACAAAGCTAGATTAGTTGCTAAAGGTTACAAGCAAATTCACGGCGTGGATTGTGTTGAAACCTCATGCATAATCGTAATGCTCAAGTCTATAAATCAAGCAATGATTGAATATTGGTACATATGGAAATTGGATGACAAAACAATTCCTCAATAAAATGTTGGAATAAACTATGTACATGGTATGTCATAGGATTTGTGGATCCAAATAAATGCTTGAAAAAGAAAGCTAGCTTATGAAATCTAAGTACAGATTTAAGCAAGCAATTGGGAATTAGAAATGTATTTTAGTGAAGCTAATAAGTATTTTAGTTTCATAAAATGTACATGATTCTTATAGATATATATAAGAAGTTTAGTGGGAGTACATAAAAACTTAATTGGTCCTGTGTGTATCACACACATATCTCTCTATTGTGAAATAACATTCAAATGCTAATGACTTAGATTTGAAATTATTCATCAATGATGGACCAAGGCGAAACTTAGTACATACTGGGTATTAAGATCTGTTTACAAAGATCTTATATTAATGTTTTGGATTAAGTAATGGCATTTACTAAATCAAACACGAAAGACTCCATTGGAGATATTCGATCCATATGAATAAATCTGAGTAAAGAATGTTTGAACTATGTATAAGCATTTACTAAGTTAAACATCAAAGGATCTAAGTAAGATTCTTAACCTATATTATATGTCAAAGAATTTAGCTGGATTTAGTATCTACTGAAACTAGAATGAGCTAAAGTTACATGAATAGAATTCAATTGGGAATTATTCTGCAAAAGAATTTATCATGTATGATATAATATGAGGATCGCCAAAAACGTATCGTATGACTTTAGGCATGACGAACATATACCAATCTCTATTGATCTAAGTGAAGATCAACTAGATTGAGATCAAGGAAAACTTACGGTACTTGAAAAGGTACATAAGAGTAGTTCTTGATTCAAGGAAATAAAGATAATGCTAAATATTGATGCTACACGCATAAACACTGGCAAAGGATCAAGAAAGATTCCTTTGGAGTTAACCATTGACAAGGACGAGCTAAAGAGCATCGTGTTTTGAAATGGCAACATGGATTGGAGACCATGAGTTGTTGCGTGGGAAATTAAAATAAGAAGATATAGTTGGAAAGTCTTCCGCATATCTGTGAACTGCTTGGATAAGTAAATCCAAACAAAGCATCACTAGCAACCTATACAGTTGAAGTAAAAGTACTTATTGCCTAAGAAGCAATAAAACAGGGTTGTTTATGTTAAAGAGTTCTTTACTGAACTTGGGTGGATCATATGTCTACTGACTTGATAGTTCTTCATTGCAAAATGCGTAGAACCACTCTTGTAGCTAGAAAAAATAGATCACAAACTAAAACACACTCGAAAGATCTTATCATCCTATCTCGAAAAGACATTCGATGAAAAGGATATTAAGATTGGAAAAGCATGATAACTAAACCTATGCAACAAGTAAGAAGCAACACTCACATTGTAGCACTGGAAATCAAGCATAACTTTGAATTCCATGAACTGTTTTAAAGATGGGTTTGAGGCCCATGGTTATAAAACATTGGGGTTGAACATTTATCATATATGAAATGTATTTTCATATTCCATTTAATCTTGGTTTAGTATTAAATGATGAGTCCCTTCAATTTGACGATATATTCAAGATAGACTGTCAGGACCAGTCCTGTGACTAAGAAATGTCTATCAAGTGAACTTGAATGTCAAAAGTTGAAAATGGTCCCTGGTCGGAGTTTTCTATAAAATGGACGCATAGAAAACGTTAGACGACTAGAATGCAAGATGACTAGTAGTTCTGTTTCTTGAACTATGTGGACATGGCAATGTCATAATCATTTGCATAGATACTTACTTTGGGAAGACTAGTATCGGACAGACCTATGAAACTTTACTGTAAGAGAAGAAAATCTGTCATAAGTAAATTTCATTAAAATTATTAGACACTAAATCCTCAATACCTGAGTGATTTGAGATTACTTGTTTGAGAACTGGTTACTCTGACGTTGACCAACCGTCGCTCCGTAAAAGGAGGCTATAAAGGCAACGCTCAGGTAATCACCTATCAAACGAAGTCTAATCTCAAGATCGCAAGATTGGGATTGTCCTCCCATAAATCGGGATGAGATGCTTAAAAAGTTGTACAAGGCCACTCGGAGAGCTAGAAACTGTGAAATGCATGGCCGTGCTCAGATGAATCATAGGCTATAATTATCTGCTTATTTGATCAGTTGAACTCTGAAACCGAGAAACACCTCTAGACATAATAAGGATGACAACTCTTACCTTATGTTCAAGAGCAAGCATCGAGCGATAAAGGAATTAGGAAATGCACACTTGTCCCTAAGGACAAGTGGGAGACTGAAGGAAATAATGCCCTTGGTCCAAGTATGCATTCAATGTTAAGTCTAATAAATGCGGTTCAGTATTAATTAACAAGTTAATAATTCAGTGAGATCAAGTGAGCTGAATGCCTAGCTAGAGGCCGCTTCAGTTCAAGTGGAATTAATGATATTAATCAACAGCTTACTCTTGACTGAACCCGTAGGGTCACACAAATAGTACGTAAACGGATCAAGTATTTAATGGCATTAAATACTCTATCTATGGATATTCGGAATCGACGGATCTTGGTTTCAGTGGGAGCTGAGATCGTCACAAGCAAGAAATGAATACTCCGGAAACGATGATATTGCCGGAAACGGAAATATGGATCGTATCGGAAATATAAATATTATCCAAGTCGTAGATGTTGCCGGAAACGGAAACATGGTACGTATCGGAAAATATTATCGGAAATGGAAATATTGCCGGAATCGGAAATATTGCCGGAAACGAAAATATTGTCAGAATCGGAAATATTATCGGAATCGGAAAATATTACCGGAAACGGAAATATTAAATATTTGTTCGAAACGAAAATTAATTCCGGAATCGGAAATATTAACTATTGTTCGTATCGGAAATGAATTCCGGAACCGGGAATTTAATCGGAAGCGTATCGTACGAATAAGCATCAGACGAGGCCTGCCGGACGAAGGCCCAGCACGAAGCCAGGCCATCGCCCAGCAAGCAAGGACGCGCGCACGCCCAGCCCAAGGCAGCGCCAGGCCCACCGCAAGGCAGGCCCAGCGCGCCAAGGCAAGGCCGCCCAGCGTGGGCTGCGTGGACCGAGCGCACGCGTGCGGGCGCCCTCGTGGCTCCGTGCGTGTGTGTTTGTGTCCATGCACAATTCCTAAATCTATTAGGAATTGGTGTATGATTAAACTCCTATTCCTATTAGGATTATTTAATTAATTAGAGTCCTTGTAGGATTCTAAGTTTAATTAAATCGTATCCTACTAGGATTCCTATTCCCTTTCCAAACCTCTATAAATAAGGGCCTAGGGTCGTAATTTATGGACACGATTGAAGTATTCAAAGGGTAAGTTTTTGAAAGAAAATCCAGCCACACTCTTGCACAATAATAGCCGAAATTTCCTAGCACCTTAAGGGCGATTCTAGTTGGTCAATCTTGAGGCGGATCCGGACGTACTGTGGACTATCTACGGAGGGACGACACTTGGAGTCCTAAAGACTTGTTCTTGTTCGGTTCGGGCGCAGCTAGGGAAGGCACGCTACAAAGTGTATGCATCTATACTATGCTAAATGATTATGTGTAAATAATATGCTTTTCTGGCTTTATGGTTTTTCCGC
The DNA here is from genome assembly GCF_020520425.1 of Spinacia oleracea. Lineage (NCBI taxonomy): Eukaryota > Viridiplantae > Streptophyta > Magnoliopsida > Caryophyllales > Amaranthaceae > Spinacia > Spinacia oleracea. The sequence continues at coordinate 79,737,839 of NC_079490.1, forward strand.
ATGATTTATGTATTGTCATATGTATCATAACCTAACACATCCTAACTCTAATACAGTCACAACTTTTTAGAAGCTTGGCCACCCAATTACTACTCATTTTTAATCAAGAAAAAATCCAACACTAAATTAAATCGTACATAAATTAACCCAAAGTTCAACAAAAATAACTTAACTAAATCTTAATATTGGAACTTACATACCTCAATCAGTCAACTATATCTTAATATTGGAACTAAGTTGCATACATCAATCACTCAGTTAGAACCAACAAAAATCAGCATCAACATACAACACAATTGATATTCAGATGTTCAAATAACAACAATTGATATTCAGATGCGCTACTTATGTGAAGCGTCTCCAAGTAATTAGCACACCAATATCCTGTTGAAATTGAACTTAACACTTCCTTTTGTGCGACATAGTGTCTCTAACCTACAACATACAAGTTCAAAAGTCATATTCAACTATTTGGTTGTTTAGACAAGGAAATAGAATCGAGCTGGTCAATCATGAAAGGTTACAAGACCAATAAGCACACATATATCCATTTTATGTTACCGAATTTTGTAAGAAAATAATTTATCATGCATTGACAACCCATTTCAGCAATGAATTGAGGCACTGAGCAGTCTCACCTATCGGTAAAATCCTACTCCTGTCTCACCTTATAATGCAGGCAAAAGTCCATGTGTGACATTATGTATATTTAAGCTTCCAATAACTTTATTATTATATACGGAGTAGATTGATAATATTTTTGATAAAATGCTAAACAAAGTCAAAGGGTGACCAAGAAACATAAAATTACGAATATAGTCTTTATAACCATCCAGCGGAATTAAGTAGATTATTCTATCACCACAATTACTGCTACGGTTGAAAAAGCTCATACCCGCTCCAAGAGATATTTATCTCCATTTGACAATTTCATATTCGTGTTACATCGCCCACTGACCATTCCCACCAGGAGAGCACCAAAACTATATATACCTGCTTTTCGAATTAGTTGTCCCCTTATTGCATACTCATGAGCAAGATAACCTATGGAAAGGAATAAAGAAAAATATTAAAAAGAATAAAAGTATAGAAGAATTATATTGAATGTGAAGGAGAACTTATTAAAAAAAGATAAATAGCAAGCGTACATACATTGTAAACTTGTGAAGAATGTCAATAATACATTACTGTGCAGGTCAATTTGCTGTATAAAAACTAAAATTATATAGCAATGCTCCCTGTGGTAATACCTGATATATGCATAACTCACATTTGATGAATGTGGTCTAGAAATTGTCTAAATTATTTTAGGGATAAACCAACATTACAATACCTCATCTCAGGGGGTCGGGGGAGGGTCGACTTTGGTCCAGGACCTAGCCCAAATCCCCAAAGTCCGCGAAGGTGCTAACAACTGAGGCCTGAGCGACCTTCAGCTCCCTACTAAGCCAATATTGCATACAATTTTCTAGGTTATTTTAGTATTTGCTAAATAATATTAGATATGTCCTTCATGGCACTTCAACAAAATATCTTAACCTGTATACATCAAGTGCCTCGACAAAATACATTTGTCACCAATTTATCGGAAACACTATTTGAACCCCGGACCTCAAAGTAATTCTAAGGGCCAGCGTAACTCATATGCGAATATTCTTAAAATAAAGTTCACCCATACTAAGGGAGGAGCGCCAGGGGAATGACCTTTGAGAATTAGGAAATCAAAATTGTCTAATAGAGTAGGGGTAGAGGAAATAATGAAGAAGATGATGAAGTTGTTTTATGTTTTAATCAAGCCTCTCGAATGCTTGTATGTAACACCATCAATCCTAGAAAGCTTCTACTGAGGACATAGATAGAGTCAGTGTTGATACAGGTGCATCCACCTTAATCTTAAGCAACTAAACTATCCAGGGAAATAAGAGTCCAGTGGATAATTATCTAAACTACATAGGGGTTATAGCATGTTTTGGTGTATATAAACATTAGCTTAAGTTCTTGTAAGTTGTAGTTATTAAGTCAACTGATAAACCATCAATGGTAGTGGTAAAGGTCTTTGGAAGCCAAGTATGCAGCAACAACTTTTAGGTCAGACTCCAGCTTCAATGGTAATATGAAGGCCCAACTCAATGACTACAAATCTGACCTGGATGGAAGCCAAGAAAAACTAACTACTTCATGTGTATGGAGTATAATGAGGCGGCATTTAGGAGGAACTCATAAGACATTTACCAATGGAGAAGTCAGAAAGTAACAACAACAATCAAGACCTTGTTCTGGATAGTTCAAGCATAACTGAAGTTTAGAGAAGATGCACTTAAGTCAATTGGCCTTCTGTAGTTCTAGGCAACATTAATAGGTATTAGGTACTTCCTACATTTGAGTTCAGTTGCCTTGAAATACTTTAGGTAGCAAGTGGAAAGGTTAAAGCTATACACAATAGCTGATATACAGCAGCAGAACATTACCCATTCTGTCAGAACTAAGAGCACGATTATATTGATCTTCGACTAGGGAAATAGGAATATAGGATGGCTGATCTTGCTTTTTGAAGTAAACCCAATGGTGGATGACTGATCTTGTTATTTATTATAGAAATAAAAGTGCTAAATCACTAAAATCTGAGTACGTATATTCTTTTCTTATATATGAATTCAACTGTATCAACAGGCTTAAGTCTTAACGGTTTCAGTAACAAATTATAACAGCTAATTTCGTAAATTAACGGTCCATAACACATGAAATGGAAGATTAAAATCTGTTAGAAATCGGCTCTTGTAATGGTACACCTTTGCTTTACTTCTATAACTTGCCACCGAGAGAAAAGCCCGAGGGTCAATCCTCTCTGGCAATTTTGAATTTTAAACTTAATGTTCCACATTATAAATTGATAATTAATAATGTAACTAAAATTGAAAACCTTTAAGTGCTTTAATTCGTGTGAAGACCATTATGGGTTCAAAAATAGAAACTTTTTGAAATATAAGATTGAGCTCAGAATATGTTCATACTTACAATGTGCCAATGACCCGTGTATTGACATGAGTGGGCATTGGACGGCATACGTCTGGCTAGACAAAAATATGATATTTTGGGACTGAGGCCTTTGTCGAGCAGGATGTTACATGCCTTGATTTCACTATGCACTATTGTGGAAAAACTTAATCATGAATGAAAACAAGCCCACGAGCTACTCATATGCAGATTTTCCAACTTGTTCGCCATGTAAAATCAAGGTCACAGTTCCCCCTGCATAAAATATACAACACAGTTAAAATCCTTAAGATTCTTGCACAGCTCAATAGTAACATAATGAAGGGATTTCCTGAGCTTATACACATAGAATCATTTCAAACAGACCCATTAAGATTTTATCCTTACGTACAAGTACCATAGATGAAGATGATGAAGGACCTATGATGAGAAAAATGAAACCTAGTATGTTTCCCCTCCACGAAAAAGCTGTATATACTAACCAAGTTTTCATGCTGGATTTCTGAGATCACCTTTATCTCAGTTAAAGAGTCACGTACTCCTTGTTGCAATTCAATAGACATAACTTAGATGGCAGCTATATTTTCCATGTTTAAGCTTTCCCTGCAAACATGAAAAAGAAAATCTATAAGCAAATTTTCTATGCAATCATACAAATCATTTTAGCAGGTAATGTGATGGAATAAAAACTTGTCAGCTTGTCACCTTATACACATACCCAAAACCACCTTGTCCACGTTGTTGGCTGGACATAAGTCATCGGTCGCAGTTCTTAGTTCTAACATTCGTAACTCTTACAAATCTGTCATCAAACAAATAAATCAGAAACCTATCCGAACATGAGAAAGCGAAACTACTGCATGTAGAAATCTTGGTAAACGTGGATTTCAATATGTTTCACCTCAAAGAACACAGACATCTACCATATTATCTCTTCCTATTTTACCATTTAATGATATTTTTTCAATGCTAAACTGAATTCGAAGTACCTAGTGAATTTTCGAACAAAGTTCGTACTTGGGAAAAGGAAATAGTATTGTGAAAATCACATGATTTGAATCTTTGACTAATTTATTACTTTACCTTCAGCAGCTTCATGAATTCTTCCAGTTGACTCTACTCTTTTTCCAAACAATGCATAACTATGTAACCACCACGAAGAGATTGTTTTATTCCCAAAAAGTTATTTACATAAACTACCCAAAGACCTGCAAAATGGAATTGTGAATAAACAATCTTTCAATACCACTTGCAAAATCATTGGACAACGAGAAATTAAGGTAAACAGAAATAGCAAAAAGAAAGTATGACTAATAGTAAATAATAATATTAAAAACAAGGAACGAACCTTGATAAATGAGCAAGATCTCGAGTTTACATCACCCATGAATTCTTGAAGGGGTAATTGATAAACTCATCACCCATGAAGTCTTGAAGGGGAAACCCTGATGCATTAGCGCCAAGAAGGGCAAAGCAATCTACAAGAAGTTAATACAAAATTAGCATATAACTAAGAAAATACACATTTTTTAAAAAGAAAAATAAAGAAATTGCGCACCAATGCAGTGTACTTGTTGTGTACCATTGGAAGAAATCTCGATCCACCCACAACTCCATCCCATACCACATTCCTGGGAGAAAAATGATAGCAAATGCTAAGGGAATCCGACTATGAGATTAGTAAAATAATAACATAACCGAAATTCAAATTTTTTTTCAAAATTAACTCTCAAAATCTAATCAAAATCCACCTAAAAACATACAAAATCAATTAAAATGATATGATCCCATCATAAATTAAACAAATTCATACAATGAAAACACCAAATTAGTTTGCCAATTCAATTAAAATCAGCCATAATGCACAAAATTCAACCATTAAACGCGAGAACAAAACCCTAATTCAAAAAATCAGAGAAAAGATTCATACCAGGGAGAAGCAGGAGAAACTGATAGTGAAGAGAGAAACCTTGTCAAGCTTGCACAAATTGCAAGCTGTGATATGAGGAGAGAGAAAGTGTCGATGATACAGGAGGGAGAAGAAGGGGGCGAAAGAGATTTCAGAAGGGAGAGATTAGAATGGATGGGGGCTTGAGCTCAGAGAAAGAAAAGGCAAAGGATGAAAGCACGGTGCGTAGTCTCAAATATTAGGGCAAAAGGGTAGTAACAAAAATGTGAAGAAAAATAAGGGTAAATTCGTATTTTAACTATTGAATGAATAGTAAAATATCAGTCCTTGCTTTTAAAAGGGTGTAGGATTAGGTTTTAATTTTATTTTTGTTATCTCACTTCTCTAGATATCTCATTATTTCTCGTATATTGGGTAAAATAATTATTTATTATACTAGGTTATTTTAATTAGAAAAAGCGATTAAAGGTCTTGGAATCAATCTGCAACTTTAAGTTTTGAACGTATATTTGAAAAATCATATATGAGTGAGATAACAACCATGGAAATACTGTTCGAGTTTATGAACAATTATGAAAATATTGTTCGAGTTTAGACAATGTCCTACTTTAGTTTTGGACATTGCCAAAAAAACTTTTAAAACATACCAACATCAATTTTTACATTTTTTGTTTTTACATTAATCATTTAAATTTAAATTAGGTTTTAATTTTATTTTTGTTATCTCACTTCTCTAAATATCTTATTATTTCTCGTTATTATTGTAGGGTAAATTTTTCTTTCGTTATTCATTTTACTAGGTAATTGCAATTAGAAAAGATTAAGGCGGTGGAATTAATCCGCGACTTTAACTTTTGAAAGTATATTTGAAAAATCACTTATGATATAGGAGTGAAATAAAAACCATGGCAATTTTATTTCAAGTCGTTTATGAACAACAATGATAGTAGTTTCCGAGTTTATATAATATATATAAAATGTACGAGTATTAGGTAATGCCCAACTTTAATTATAGACATAGTAAAAAAAAGCTTTTACTCTACCAACATCTATTTCACCCAAAAGCTAACTCTCTCTTGTCCAGTCCCGGACTGGTTCCTCTCCGGTCGCATTCCTTGCAAATCCATCACCGAAATAGTTGCCGAAAGCCAGTTCCGACAAAAGTCAACTTTGTCTTCAACTCCTCTGCTCTGCTCAACTCCATGCCTCGCTCGGTGGCTTCTCCGCCTCCTCTCTCTACCTCTACATCGAATTCCCCTTCCCTGTTCGCCGGCTCCGACAACTTTCACACTCCTTCGTCGATTCCTAAAGTAGTGGTGGTATGAGGGAGTGGTGCTGCAAATAAACTCGTACTTCCGGCCGGCTTCGTTAGGAAGGTTGAAGAGACTACCAATGCCGCCTTGGGAGGCAAAGAATTGGTTTCCTAGGGCATTACCGGCGAGTTTGCCGCGTTTCTTCATCAACGCCGCCTTGGGAGGCATATAACTATTTGTTGATTCGGTTCCCGCCATTTTCAGGTCGGATTTCGGTAACCTATTGATCTTAAGCGGAGGTTATCGTTCTTCTTCAAGATTTCAGGGAAGTTAAGAGCACTGCCTGAGAAGTTTGGGAACAACACCTCACTACTTCCCTTACCTTATCGTGCCGTCAACAACCCACCTTCACCGACCATCAATGGTTTATTCTCGTTCGCTGACCACCTTCTACTGCAACCTCCCTCCTCCTCTGCCACTGCCCTCTCCCCTTTTATCGCTGCTCCTATCCTCCTGAGGCAGGGTTTCAGGGCAAAGATGCAAAATTAATTAGAAGCGGGCTAATTACTTTTAGGGTGTGTTTGGTTCGCGCAGGGTAAACGGAATGGAATGCAGAAAGTGAATCAAAGAGAAAGGAATGGAATGACCCTGATTCCCCCTACCTGTTTGGGTATGTCCCAGAAACGGAATGAAATACACCCTGATTCCCTTTGTGGCTGTTTGGTTCAAACCAAGGAATCAAATGTATAATTTATTAATAAACATGTCTTTATGAAGAACCTGTTTAAAACATACAAGTAATATGATTAAATTTTCTTCCTCAATTCTTCTTAATTTTTTTTAAAAAAAGAAGAAGAAGAATATATGACAGCTAATCACCATAATAGACTTTTATTGTGAATTTTTTCATTGAACAGACATATAAGACATTCGTAGCATTTAACAAAGCAATTAAGAACACAATTAACTTTACAATATATGGCTTTCCTTTATTCAATTTATCTGCGGTATTATAGGATCTATTATCAAACCCAATTAACAACATAGATGAGTTAGATTATAAATTGAAGAAGAAGAAGAATAAAAACACAAAAATTGAGAATGGAAGTGAAAAGACAGTGAATTTAGGCTGGGCCATAATCCTTTGAACTTTTGTGCTCGCCATTGTTGCTGCTTCAAAGGTCTGTTGTACTTCTGCTTTGAAATTGTTCTGCTATGCTAAAATCCCTCCGTATTAGAGAAACCTCGTAGTATAGTGAATTTATAGGCTGTCAACAAAAAAAGTGAATTTATAAATTTGTAATTTGAATTTATGGATCTTTTGGGCTACAAATCAGGTGGAAAATTGAAAAATATATAAACCAATAAAAAATTAAGTGCAAATTGTCGAGGTCACACGCCGGAGGTCGGATTAAGAACGCAAAACGAAAGAAAAGGAGAGAAAGAGGAGAGAGAAAGGAAGAGACGGAACATACCTCGACGGCGGCCGGAGATAAGCAAGTGATCGGAGTTAATGGACGGATTTTCACAGCAGTAGTCGCCGGCAACGTGAGTGTGGCATCTTCCCTTGGTGCTGTTGTTAAAGTTCTGGGCTAGAGGAGAGAGAAGGAGGGTGGGGAAATGAAGTGGGGAATCAGAATGGGAAACCCTTGGGGGGGGGTGTAATCAACTTAGAGCAATTTTGGGTGAACCCAAAAATAAAAAGGGGTAAAGGGAATCACGAAAATGGTCTAACAAACAACAACAAAGGGTATCATTTCAGCCCATCCCCTTTCCCTTTCCAGAATACCCCCAACCAAACGCCCCCTTAGAAATACTTAATTAATCAGCTAATTAGTCACTGTTTGAAAAGCAAATAGTATCTGAATCATTTTCAAACAATAATTTTACATTTTACAAAATACATTTAACAATTTAACAAAATCAAAGAAAACCTAACCATAAAAAAGGAAAGGGACCCACAAAATAGGCCAATTACAATGTCACACATGGATTTTTATGGTAATCCTCAATAGGAGGACCACCTTAGAAACACCCGTGACACCGTTCAGAGAGAGTGAAGGTGATGATAACATGGTGCGAATTTTGTTAACATAACCGTCAATTTAGATGACGGGTTAATTCAAAATAAAACTGCTATGGAATATATGAGTTGGCGGTTAGTTGTTGAACCGAGACTTTTTTACTTTTTTTTACTAAGTCTTGCTGACGTGAACGGTAGTATGATAATTAACTTAGCACGGGGCATATTTTGTGAATTTTTGCATCTTCTAGCATTATTGTCGCCCCGTCAAAAAAAAAAGCATTATTGCCGAAAATCGTTCCTAATCTAAATGCAACTAAATAAAGCCAAAATTGTCCAAGATAACTTGACCTCTGACCATCTAGTCTAGATCTATTTTCTTGCAAATTTTCATTAAATTGTGGGTAGACGTCTAGACGAAGAGCCACAAAACCAAGCGAATTTGTGAAACCAATTCAGTTTTTTTCAACAAAGTCGAAAATTTTGAAACTTCAAGCGGGAAGCAACGGTAACAATATCATAAATTGCTTCAATTCTCTCTCTCGTCCATTGTTGTCGGAAGCCATGAGAACCAAGCACCCTGCTGCTAAGAAATCAAGCAGCAAAAGCCCTCGTTCAAGTTATTTTTCTCCCCATTCTCTTTTGATGTTTTTTGCGTTTTCAATTTGTAGAATTTCTACTGTAAAATTCGTGTTAGTTGTATCTCTAAAACCCTAATTTCTGTTTTTTCAGAGGCTCCTTCAACTCCCTCAAAATCTAATCAATCAAAATCTACTCCAATACGCTCGGTATTCTCTCTTCTAGTTTCGTTTTATGTTGATTTTCTTTGTTTAACTCGATTTGTTGGCTCATAAGTTGTTTGATTTTTGCTGAAATTGCAGCCGAAAAGCAAATCAGGCAGAAAGAGTGTTGCTGCTCCTCGAAGTAAATTTTTCTTTTTAATTATTGTATTTTCGTTAATTAAGTTCTATTTGACAAGAATAATCCTTGACATACTTTCCTTGATTTGAGGGTTGTAGTTAAGAAGCCGTACCGTCATCGTCCAGGCACCGTTGCACTCCGGGAAATTCGTAAATACCAGAAGTCTGTCGACCTGTTGATTCCTTCTGCGCCTTTCGTACGAACAGTATGTGGTTTCTCCATTATTTTAATTTTCACAGTTGTGAAACACTTTCTGCTTGGTTTTGTGTCTATATCGTCATAGTTTCAATTCTTTTTCGACTTTGTTGAATTGTATGATTTCAATTTAGATCTTAGTGAGCCAATAAGCCGTCTAGTCTTACACACTATGTGTCACGGTCCGAGTGTTTTTGACACCGGATCGTGTGGCGAGCTCTTGCCTATGGCGGCAAGGGTGCAAGCCCTTGTGCGGAAAGTGAATCTCAAGGTTTGGAGAACGAGCGGGGCTTGATTCAGAATGGGCACTCTTACCTATTGGCGACTGGCGACAAGAGCGAGGGTCGAGTGTCTATTAGGGCGTTTGTGTGCATACGACAGGCAAAAGCGGTTCCGACAACGAGAATGTTACATGCTTGGGGAGACTCAGCCCCGGTACTGACATTTTGAGGGCCCTAGGCGAAATAAGGTATCAGGGCCCCTTCTGAAATGATACGTCTTTAACTGAAATATAATCATAATTTCTTTTGTTAAATCCATTATATTCTTGAATTCAAATCAATAAAAAGTTAGTACATCTCCTGTGCAGGATCCTAGAATTTCAAAATCCTGCTCAAGTCGATCTCTTGAAATATTTTAATAAAATAAATACTTAATTACAAGATAATTAATATGCATAAAGAGATTTTTACTTTTATTTTTTTAAAATAAAGGTTCATTTTGAGCATATAAAAGTATCAGTTAATTTTATCTTCATTAAAATTTGATATCTATTTTTAAACTTATAGACCCATAGTCCATCAAATAAGTATTTTCCCCCCACATATAGTTATATCAATTATAATTGAGTACTAAAAGTCAAATATTACATACATAAACTCAACGTAAAACTTAATTATCTTGTAAAGGATTAAAGGACAAAGCTAATACAAATAAAGGGTTTAAATAATTGTTACATTATATGTACAAAGTATTATAAATGAGAAAATTAGTTGCTAAAAAATAAATTTAAATAAAAAAAATTACAGTACAAGTTAACAAACACAAAAATAAAAATATTGACAAAGTTAAAAGAATAAAAGAGTTGAACGAATAAAGGAAGATGGAAATCAACAAGAATAACGAGGGAATAAATAAACAAAATAATTAAGACTGTGAGGGGAGTCGAACACTAGACCTAGGTGTAGGTATCAAAGCTTTAGCACCCACTTTTTACCAATGAGCAAAGGAAATAACATGTGTATTTAATGCATTGTTTATTACTATTACTAATTTACTGGACATGCTTTTATTTAGGGCCCCTTTCCGCCTTGGGCCCTAGGTGGTCGCACCCCTCGCTTAACCCCTAGGGTCGGGCCTGGGGAGACTTTGCCGAGTTTTGAAAAACTTAAAAACATGCGATAACATAATATCTATAAAGGCTTACAACAATCCAAGTAATTAAGCAAAGACAACTTTTGATGAGGGGTATTGGTCCAATGGTCCATACCCCTCATAGAGGCTTATTTTGAATTAGTTTTAAACTATGAAGCACGGGTACTTCTCCGGATTGCCGTTTCCCGTACCGGGGACGGGTACGGTACGGGTACGGGACGGGTACGCCGGAAATACGTCCCCTGGACGACTCTTGAATGGTGGGGACGACGGGTTCAGTAGGGGACGGCTAGGGAGGTTGATAGAGACGTTTTGGGGACGGATTTAAAGCTTTAAGACGTACCCTTCCCTCTTCTTCCTCTTTTTTTTTAAGATCTAGGCTTTACTTGGATAAAATTCGACTTACCCGGAAAATTGGAATTCGAAGCCCTAGATCTAGAAATTGACAGTAAGAAAAGGGGGGAGAAGAACAACGATATTGGGGCTTTTGTTGTTGAAGAAAAAACGAGCTGATTGCACTCTTTAATTTTTATTTTCACTGATAATTGACTAACCTAGATAATCTTTCCATGGCTGGCTGCGTTTTCTTCACAGTGAGTTTTGCGTTGTTGGTGATGGTGATGGTGAGTTGGGCTGTCTAACATATAATTAATCTTAAAAATAAAAAAGTGGGAAGTGGTGGGTACCCACGTGGCCTTGTGTCTACCAGAGTACCATCTTAAAAATTAAAAAGTGGGAAGGGGTACCCACGTGGCCTTTTGGTCTACCAAACTACCAAAGTACCAGTACCTTTACTACTTATAATAATAAATTAAAAAAGAAAAGGTGTGAAGTGTACCCACGTGGCCACTGCTTTATTTTACAAAAGGTCAACTTTTTTGTTTTCTACTCCAATATTTGTTACTCCTTTTAAACATAGTTAAGATAATATATATACTAATATAATTTAAGCATAGTATTATTTAATTTAAGGTAATATATATATATATATATATATAATTTTTTTTTTGCCGAATTCAAGCCGTACCCGTTTTTTGAAATTTTGATTTTTCCGTTTTCCGTCACCGTCTCCGTCCCCGTACCCGTTCCTGTATCCGTATCCGTGCTACCTAGGTTTTAAACTTCCAGTAAACACTGGATTATCAGAAACATAATAATTCTATCTAAAGCCTATAAAACTATTAGAAAAGTCCTAGAAAGCAATAGATAAGCAAAATACAAGTAAAGGAAGGTTGTATTCTAACATCTTCCCCCACTTAAGTTGTCGACGACTTACATGAATTACAATAGATAAAATAAAAAGCTCATATCCTAAATTATGCAGTCTCTTTTGCGTCGTTGGTTGATGGCGGTTGCTGGAGTCTTGAATTTTGTTGTGTCTTGGTTGTTGGGTGAACTTTTGCGGGAGTCTTATGGAGTGTTTCTTTTTGGAGTTGATGCTTCTAGTGAATCCACATCTTCCTTGCTTCTGGTTTCTTGCTAGGTGCGGCTGGGCTCCAGCTTGCATCTTGATTATTGTATTTGTTGCGAGGGGGTATCTTAGATGTTACCTTTCTGTGTGGCTCCATCACTCGCTTTTGTGGCTATTTGAGGCGAGGTTGCTTGTGGGATGTTGCCTTTTCTGGGGCTCCATCACTCGCATTGCCGAAAGATATCGGCCCTTCTCTTTTGCATCTGTGGGAGTACCTATATTTCGGAAAAGCCAAGTTTTTCCACTTGCTACAAGTAAAGAATTCAAGTGAGGCATTATAACTGCTTTGATGGTGCGAAGGAACTCCAATTCAAGCACAAAGTTGAAGTCGTCCACGTTGACGGTAGTGAAGTTCATATTTCCTTCTCATTCCCCCGACTCTGTTTCCACCCGCTTTGCTACACCGTGAATCGACTTGGCTTTAGAATTGGCGGATTTCATGCTACCGCTTTCTTCCTTGAATACCAACCCCAATCTTTGGGTTTTTGTCCCGGTGACAAAGTTCTGAGAAGTGTCGGTGTCAACCATGGCTCGAGCTTTCCTCCCATTCACTAAGCGGTCACATACAACAGGTTTGTGGAGCGCTCTCCTGTCTTCGGAGCCTCATTCCCCATTGCATACATCATGTAGACGGCACCCATTCAGCGGTGCTCTTCGTCCTCACTGCATGCTTCTTCTTCAGTCTCTTTCGGGGTTTCCTCCACGGATATGTCGCCCGACTTTCTCTGCACGTTGTCGATCTACCCTTTGTGCTTACACTCTCACCATTTGTGTGGGCCTCGACCATAGCAAGCAATTAAGCTTACGAATGTTTTCCGAGGACGTGCTGACCTTGATTATCTTGTTGAGTGGGAAGGCGATGACCAGGTTTTTGCGAGTCCCCTCTTTGGTGGTAATATGTGGTAATATGTTCTGCCTTTATATTTTGGTTTTTCCGATTTTATACTCCTCACTGGTTAAGTAATGCATGCCATATTTATCCAGTGAGCCTTTTCATATCACAATATGGTAACATACTATTGGTGAGTTTCAAAGTTATCCTTCCGGTGAAAAGTTAGCATGGACTTTTTCGATTGGAGGAGCACTAGTTTAGGAAGGTTAGCAACTTTTTTGGACATCCTAAATTAGTAAATATGACAATTAATTCTTCGCCGAGGGACTACAATGAAATCTTGCTTGCTTCTTAGACTTGCAGGAGCCAGAGTTCCACTAAAGTTACATGCAAAAGCCATTCAACTACCTTCTAATACTAGTGTTCTGTCCAATTTAAACCACATTATGCTTTCAAGTCAAAGTTTCCACTGGCCTTCATTAAAACCCTTTTGTTTAATATTATTTGGAGGTAATTAATAAATTGGCTGAAATATAAAACTATTTAATTGCATATGTATGCTCATCCTATTATGAATTAAATAATTAAGTTTCCCCACCAACTCTTTTCATGAAACCAACTTTTCTTTATTTTGAATATGCCAGAGTTAGCAGTACCTTCTTTTGGAACACCGGATGTGACCCAATTGCTTAGAAAAGTGCCCGCGTGTCTCGTAATTCTAAGCTTACATTGACTATCTTTTACGTTTTTACCATGCTTCGCCGTATTGTGATCTTCATGGAATTAAAAGGCGATGTAGCATCATTACTTGTTTACTACAAGTAATTAGATGTAAATGACGAGTGCCAATAATTTGTCGACTAGCAAACACATTTTGGTTACATATTATATTTTAGGATAGTCATTGTGTGGTTTAGCCACAATATCGATAAATATAACTTAAATAGATGCAAAGTGTTAGTGCATGTGCTATTAATCAAGCGTGAGACTACCACATTACTTAATTGCACTAATCCATTGTGAATTTTGGAATGTGAGTGATAGTTGTTTAAGGCGTCATAGTCTTAGTTAAAGCTCTAGCATCATTATTGAATTTGTCACCTTGCCTTTGGACAAACATGTGTAGCCAACTCTCTCCTTCGGGCAAACTATTAATGGATGGAACTTACCTGTAGGATAACTAAGTGTTCTCATCAGTCTTTTCTCGTCCTCATCACCTGCCCTTTGGACAAACATGTGTAGCCAACTCTTTGCCCTTTGGCAAACTATTAATGAAACTTTCATGTAGGATGACTAAGTGTTCACATCAGTCATTATGCTGTAACAACCCAACCTTCATCTCAGGCTTCCTTTCCTAAAAAAAAAAGGAACCTTAACTGCATTAGCATTGCCTCAATTAGAAATTTTTCTAGTGTCATGATGCTTGTTCTATTCTACTCCCTCTGTCCCTTTTTGTTTGTCCCATTTGCTATTTTAGGCCGTCCCTAAAAGATTGCCCTATTACCACAAAAGCTCATGGGACCACAACTTAGTCTCACATAAAGTACATTTGGTCCACCACTTTTGTCTTTTCTCAATTCTACACAACCAAATCTTAATAAAGCACTAATGATGCATGGAGAAAACAATTAAGGACGGAGGGAGTAGAAAACAAGAGATTAAGCATATCCAATCAATTCAAAGTCTTAATAGTGAGAATGTTGCTTCAAACATTCATGTAACTCAAATTCAAATGTATTAAAAATGAATGATGTTTTGCTCCTATTATTTTTGAAATTGTGCAAAAATATTGCAAGACGTAGTATAAGTAAAGGCCGCAGTTATGTTCAATAGCCGATTTAATTTCTTTGGGTTGAATTTATTGTGTTATTAAGTAATCATCTTTGTACATATATAACATTAGTTCATATGAGTAAAGTAATCTTTAAACTTTGGTTTATCCAGATTTGGAATCTAGCAGAGTTATATTAGGATATTAGATTGTTTTCGCGTTCTTGAATTAGACGGCCAATATGATTTATCCTATCCAGTGTTGAATTTTGATAATAGACGTTCTCCATCAGGTGGAGCGGGTTTTGTATCAATTCAAGGCCATCCTTGGAGATGCTTTGTCATTATTTATTACCTTTGTTAATGATTTTTGAAGTCAGATACCAACATAAATTTATCTCATTGTTCTCTTCCATCTCCACCACTATTAGTCACCAATCACTGTAATGTTAAACCTATTTTGAACAAACCTACATTAGTTAATTAACCAATCAGTCCTCATATCATTACGTTTTCCCAAAATTGAACCTTACATCTTGTTCATGCAAAAGTTCTCAAATTAAATCTCTATCTGTCCACTTTCTAAAACCGTGTTCCCAAAGTTTTTGTCTTAATTAATTATCTTTCATCAATGAAATATAAAAATAAAAACTCTTAATTGACATGAATCTAGAGTAGTTGCAGTCTTGCAGTCGTGTGATAAGAAGAAAATTTAGTAAGAATGCTGATTGTTGATTGAGTAGGCATGTGTTATTTGAGAAGCATTAAGAATAAGATGTTATTTTCATGGGGCTTTATAGTTTTTTGGGTATTATGTTTTAAGGAGTTACGAGAGTCTTTAATAGGCTATACCATTTCTCTTATGAAGTACTTCCTCCGTTCTTTTTTAGTTGACACATTTATTTTGTCACGTTTGCCAATGCAACATTTCTGTCACGATTATCTTTAATTATAAGTGGGTAAAAATTATAAAAAGTTGATGTTACAAAATCTATACAATGATACGATTATAACAAGACCCAACGTGACCAGATTTTTTAGTATAAATCACAATTGGTAGTCAAAGTAGATTATATGAATAGTGTCAAAAGTCAAATTGTGTCAACTAAAAAAGAACGGACGAAATATGTTATAAAGTCTATATAGGCATTTTATGTAGAATCGATAGAATCTTACGATATTAGGTACGATTGGACAACTCTACTTGCAATTTTATGAGATTCCGATTTTAGTGTAGTTGAATCGTCAAATTGTAAGATTCTACGATTTAAATTGCAATTTTAGTTATATTGCATCTTTGATCAACAAAACCCCACTACTATTTATCTCCTACGTATTTGGTCACAACCCAATTTGGAAGTTTAATGGGGAACGGAGGAATGTTTTTTCATTGCATTGTTTCTTAGGTTGGTAGATCTATTAACTTCCTTTTAGTTGTGAAGTTTTGTTAAAATATTAGACTGTTTTTCTGGCAAATGATATTAGGCTGTTTTTGTATTCTTGAAATTATATTTAGGCTATGATTACATTCAACATTATCATTACCCCATTGCCTCAAAAGGCTCCCGCAAGAAGCGGGTTTAAAATTAATTGAGTTCCAAGTATTTTGTAGTAGATATTCTCTTCTCCATCAAGAAATTATTGGCCTGTTATGCATGGACCTTAATATCATCTCATAGCTGCTTAATTTAGTTAATCCTTAGAAAATTAGCTCAACTACTTCCGGTCCTGCTCTGCGGCTTGTGCCTCGCTTCCTGATCCATATCAGTCTACTTATATGTTTTGCATGTGGCATTACTGCATTAGTTGTCATGATTGCAAGTGACTCTGTACAACCCACTTGAGCAAAGCATTGGGGGTCAAAGAATGATCGTGTCTTTACCTTGAATCCAATGTTTGAGCTTGGTGAAACAATCCATAGCTTAGCAAAACTTGCATAAATAAGTTTCCTTGGTTATAAAGAAGCTAAAATAATGATACAGAAGCACCAAATCTAAATATATATTAAGTCTATGCCTCAAATTGTTATGAAAGGCTAAGATGAAATACACAATACATAGGTGGTATAATTTGAAAGTTGAAACTGTCACGTAGCTCCACGCCTGCACTAGATTAAAACATGCCTATGTGTTGAGTTTTTGACATACAACTGTTCTGTTGGTGAGAATACAATGACAAGCCTCCAACATGGTTGGTACTTGCCTACCTGACCATGTTCTATTTTCCTTGCTCGATCTATGCATTACTTTGAGCTCAGAACTGAGATCCTGTAGTATACACTGACCTTATGCCTTCAGGGCTTCATTTATCTGCAAGTTGCGACTCAAACCCAAACCATCAATTCATCAAACGTCATCAAAAGCCAGTCTAGACTGCATTTAACACATCCAATTAGATAACTGTGTCTTTTTTATATGGTAACTACCCTTTAATTCTCAATGAATCTTTGCCAAAAAATTGAAGCAAAATAGGAGAAAGTTGCTCCTGCACTTTTGGAAATTCTTATTAACTATCATAATCTCATTTCTAGAGTCAATACTGTAGCTTGTTTTTCTAAAATAAAAATGCACCCATATTCTGCTCCAGTGCTCCATTAATTCCATTGCGGGGATCACATTCTGCTCATCTACTTTGTCCCATGTGGTTGTCTATGTAATCAAGTTTTATTCAGTGGCCATCTTGTATTTATGACAAGTTTATAAGGCTGATGAAGTATTCATTTTGGCCTTTCTTTACCATTTTATTTTTTACATTATTTTCCCGATGATTTCTTAAGTTTTGAATCCCAATATTTATATGCTCACAAATTGTTGGCTTGGTGCTTTAAGTGCCTTTTGGGTTATTGGTAACAAACTTGCTAGATTTTATCTTCTTTATTTCTTTTGGTTTTCGTGTACGCTACCTCACTAACAGGTTTAAAATCTTTTTCAGGTGAAAGAGATTTCTCACCAGTTCTCCCCTATGGTTACTCGTTGGAAGGTTGAAGCTATGAAGGCCCTTCAACAGGTGCATATACGTTATTCTTTAGCCTTTTTCTCTTGAGTCAATTTCTGCTGTGGGATTGTCACTCATGTATGTACATCATACGGAATTGCATTTAAAGCCACTATTAAAGTCTTGGGCTTTTTAGTTATATTCTAACTCAGCTTTGATTCCATGATATATCTCTGTCAAGATGTGCCGCTGTATCTTTGCCCGTCATATTTGTTTGTACTACGGGCGGTTTGGGGGGGGGGGGTCTCCGCATGCTTACATACAAGCATTAAAACACTCTCCTTCCATTGACCCTCAGCATTGCCACTGTAAAATTGGACTTTTAAAAAAAAAAATGTGTATGGGCAGATAAATCCTACTTAATTAGGAGGGGCAGATAAATCCTACTTAATTAGGAGAAATAGATTGAGAAACAGCTAAATGTTTACCATGAGAGCAATTGACAGAAAAGGTAAATTGTTAACTCGTTGCAAAGGTTTTGGTCCTGTTGAATTTATCCGTACATGAAGCACTCTTTTGACATTGTATGCTGTAAATACTTAGAATACTTCTTGCTTGTTTGAATAATTTTTCTATTTCAAAAGGACCTCCAGTCTTTGTGATGATTTATGATTATTAAGATGATATCCCCTCCCTGCACCACTGCCTATCCATATTTATGTTCAGGCACTTTTGTTAAAATTCTTGGTTTCACTTGTGCTTTATTGAAAATTCTGTTGTTTGTAGGCTGCAGAGGATTTCATTGTTTGTTTGTTTGAAGATGCCATGCTTTGTGCTTTTCATGCGAAACGAGTTACACTCAGTAAGTGTTCAGATTTCTCTGGTATTGTTATTTTGCATTGAATTGATACAACTGTGTATCAAGGTCGTGATCGAGAATCTGCTATTTGTTTGGTAAAATTATCATTTGCAGATAATGCGGAATCTGGTATTCATGTCTGTTTGAGCACTCATGCATCCAATATATCATCTCTAGTGGCTGCTGTAGACCCTATAGTTGTGTTCATTATAAGGAGGTTAATTTAACATTTGTCTAAGACATTGCTTCATCTAATAATAACAATTCATGAATGTCTTCTGCATAAGTCTTATTCTTCATATTTCTTGGAGAGGGTGTTTCACTTATGAATAACTGGTTGGCAGAACTTTTATAAATTATGTTGCTAGGTACTGGTTGTTGTATACAAAGTACGAGTATTAATAAATGAAAATTATTCACATGCTTTAGCATGCTCAAGCGCCACCTATCTGCTATTTCTATAGGGTTAAACAAAGTTGGTTTTAGAGATAGGGAATATTAGGGGTGAGCACAACAGGCGCCCTCTTAAAATTTCAAGAACCTGAATCGGAATTTGTTACAATAGGTTCCTAGAAATGAGAACCGAAACCAGGTGCCTGTTATTTTAAAATTTTAAATAAGTTATTGCGAATTTATTAAAAAAATATATAATTTTTGGATAGGGGTTCGTTTGTTTTATGGTTTAGGCTTAAATTTAAATTATATACAGAGTATTTGTATTTGCCAAAAATGAGCTTGAATTGTTTTATATGTTGGGTATATTTAGCATTTTTATTTGGTCCCGGCCTATGATTTCGTTAGTCCATATTAGAATATGTACACAACCCGTTCTGAAAAATTGAGAACCGGAACCAGAACCTGTTGCAATAGGTTCCCAATTTTATTACCCGGAAACGGGACCTTATTGTTCTGGTTCCGATTCAGGGTACCATGACTTTTGGCTCACCCCTAGGGAAATATTATACATCATCAACATGAATGAAAATTTCCCTCGGCTTGGGAACTAGCATCAGAGTAGTAGAATTTTTTCAGATTTTGTCTTAGTTGATCACTCTGGCTAGACTTTAGGAGTTGATCACATCCATGAATTACGAGGCCTCAAATCCATTACCTTTTATCTGGAAATAGTTAAAAAAAAAATTGGTATGTTTTGACTTGTTTCCTTTCAGCTGGATTTCTCTTCTTATTAGGTTTTGTTTGACATTATATTTGGTTATTTAATTAATAATTTGGTGCAGTGAAAAAAGATATAGAACTAGCGCGGAGGATTGGAGGGAGAGAAAGGCGCTGGTGACTGAACAAGGCAAGGCAAGGCAAGGCAAGGCAAGGCAGATAACTCATTTTATAGGCCTAACAATTGTATGAACTGTTGATTGCATCTGTGTATATACTGCTGAATTCTGAAGTCTGGTGTATTATCCAAAACCTGAGCAACTCGAGATAAGCTAGCACTCCAATGTTATAGAAGTAGGGAGTACAATTTATGTTATGTAGCTAAGAATACTTGTTTGACTGATAAATATTAGAAGTAGGGAGTACAATTTATGTTATGTAGCTAAGAATACTTGTTTGACTGATAAATATTGACCAACGTCCTGAAAATGATTTACTTAGTTTTCTCTTCTAATATTCTCTTTTATAAAAACGTATTGGCAAAGTCCAGCGAATGGGAACTTAACGAGTTCTCATTTGCTCGGAAGATATTATTCAAAAAATACAATGGTTTGTCACATTTGTATGAAGCTTCATGACAAGTTTTTGGTTCAATCATATGCAGAAATGTGAAGACAACATAACTGGTGTGCAGAATTAACCAAACGTGTGTGTGTTATCATCTGAAATTTTATCAGCATCACTGTTCTTAAAGTATGTTTTGTTTTTTCAAAGTTGTATCATCAGACCTAGATTGCCAATTTCTAAAGTCAATTATGAAAGCTTGATAAGTTTAACACTACTATACTCATTTTTCAGGCCGTATAAAAAAAAGTTACCTTCAGCAAGTGTAGTCATATGAATTATTATTATTTTTATTTTTATCTCTGGTTTTATTATGTGTTATGTACAGCTCTCCCAGCATTTCCGCTCTTTCCATCCCAACATCATATCATGTTGAAAAAACCATGAGTTGGGTCACAATGCTGAGTATTATGCTCTCAGATCATAACAATGCGTGGATTTATGTTTCAGAATGAAAGTAATAGTCATTAGAAGCATGCATGCGCTACACAATCTGTATACTAAAAGTTTATTATAACAGACTACAAACTACGCTACAACACTTCTAAATTCAAATAACATTGGAATTCTTGGCAGCTGCTTTTGCTTATACGTTGGTTTGTTAGAGGGCTACCATCTGCAATACAACAATACTAGTTTTTTTTTTTTTTTACTAGAAATCACGAATAATATTATGAGCCTAATTAAGGCTATAATGCAGTACCTTAAATGATTCTCCAATTAATGTGAACTTAATCAACCACATCTTGCTCGAAACAGGTTAAACAGATCCAAGCAAGAATTTGTTGCATTAATAAATTAGTGTCTGTTAACAAACTACAAACTATAGTAATAAGGGCTACCTGATCAAACCGGAAAAAGTACTCGTTCTGTCCCATAATATGGTGTCTTTTGGGTGTCTAAAGGTATTATGTCTACTTTACGATTCCAATTTAATCAATTGATTTATTTCCCTACATAACCTTATCAAACAACTAAAAATACCCCAATTGTCCTACTTTTACCAACAAAATGTGGTCGCATAAATAATGTTTGTACCATGAAAAATAGTGTGTTCCCTAATTAATGTTTGAAAAATTCTTAAATGACTTTCCTAAAGAAAGCCATTGAACCACCTCATCTCATTGAAGAATCTCAGCCATCTTTTTCTTCCAAATAATCTCAACCATTAATATTATTTGTATTTCTTTTATTTCTTATAATTTCATAAATCATTTCCAAATTATTACCTAAATCATTTAAATAATTTTTTTCTTATTTTCTGAAAATACATAATTAGTTTTGGAAACTTATTTCATAAAGTCGAAAATAGAAAATAGAGATTAATTACCGTTCATTCTCCGTCTCCCTCCTTCCTCCTCCTATTCTCTTGTTCTTCTTTATGGGAATGGAAATTAATGGTTTCCTTCACCTTTCTTCTTCCTCCATTCTTTCTCCCCTCCTCAACGCCACCTCCTCCCCTCTTCACAGCATCTGCAGTTGAAAATTCTCCACTTCAATGACGTAATCACCCAGCGAAATTCATCACAAAATGAGGTCATGGTGGTCGGAATTGGTGGGAGGTTGCAGATCTAAAACGACCATAAAAAAAATTCGACCTCCATGCCTTTGATTTTGCGAAAAAATCCTCATGTGCGACGGTGGTCTGTCAAGGGTTGATTTCTCTTCTAATTCTCTTTTGTCTCTCTTGTTCTTCATCTTATTCTTCTCTTCTCCTTCTATTTTTGTTCAAGCGCTCAATTTTTCACATGTTCTATTCTCCTTCTATTTCTAATTGGATTTTAAGTATATTAATAATTTTAGATCTAGTGTTTTTTGGTTGAATTTAACCTATTTTTCATTGTCTGGAGTTGATTTGAATTTTAATTTCCTATTTAAATGTGGTTATGGAATGTTGGTAACAATTTGTAGTGGTAGATACACAATGGTTGTGTAATCGCCGGTGTAATCATCGGTGTGATACAAAGTAAGAACATTGCATGATTAACTTGTGAAGGGGGAGACTAGTGGTTGTAATGAGTTTTGATTTACGAAACTCTCATCAAAGTTTTGATGACGTAAATTCATAACTATAGTCTACATTGATACATTCAATGGTGGACGACTTTATCATACCCATAAACAATTTTCAGAAACAATACTTCAAATATAACTTGGAATGTTTAGTAAAATTAGGAATATTTAGTGAAGCTTTTAGCGCGTGCAATGTACGAGTAATATAATAATTTATCAAATCTGCACAATGGTCTGCGTTGATATAGAAGTTAAAGGGGGATAATGAGTTAAACAATTGCAATATTGATGAATTAAGAATTTAAAACATTATAAATGTAAACTACCTTTAATTAAAAGTATATTGGGGGGAATCATGCAAGGTTTTCATTTATAATAAGAAAAAAAGTAAAATTAAATTTCAAGGGTAAAACAATTTTTTAAAAAGGGGTAAAGACATAGGCCCTGTTCGGCAAAAGTAGCGGTAGCGGGTAGCGGTTCAGTAGCGGGTAACGGTTGGAGTAGCGGGTAGCGGTCAATAGTAGCGGGTAACGGTTAGCTGTCAAAGGTAGCGGGTAACTGATATGAGTGTTCGGTAAAAGTAGCGGTTGATATTATAAAATAAAATAAAAGGTGAAATATTATTTAAAACTTTATTATAAATTTGTCAAACGCTACCCGCTACCTTAAACGCTACTAATTTTAACGTTTGATAAAAGCTACTCAACCGCTACCTCTACCGCTAACCGCTACCTAAATCGCTACCTCGCCAAACATTTACAAATTTTACAAGTAGCGTCTTGACTCGGTCAAAACGCTACCCGCTACCTCAAAAGCTACCGCCGAACACGCCCATAATATGGGGGCGCGTACAAGAGTTTGAAGTTTCGTTCCATATAAAATAGGAAAATTGATATTACGATAATTACATAACTATATATGGTTATTAACTACTCCGTATATCTATACAATAATATGATTTTATTAAGACTATGCTATATTGAATATTTTATCTTATGATTTAGTCCCTTAATCAAATAATAATTCGAATACACGGTTGAATATGATGTGTTGAACAAGATCACTAGTTTAAACACATTTCAACTTGCGAGTCAAATAAGCTCGTTTTACAACAAATTAAATACTTCCTCCATTTTTTTATAATTGCACCGTTTTCCTTTTTCGGAAGTTGTATATTAATTGCACCATTTCCGTTTTTGGTACGTTTATCCACATAAAATGACAACTCTATCCTTATCATCATTTGTTAAATCACATTTGTACTTAGATCACATGGGTATATTTGTCATTTATCACCTTTTAACCCCATTCTTAAATCTTGTGACCAACCCAAATGGTGCAATAATAAAAAAAATGGAGGAAGTAATTTTAGTTAAAATAGACTACAGTCACGACAACATGATAACAAATAGTAGGTCACGTATAATTCGATTACGCGGTTGATTGATTTAGAGTTATACTCCGTAAGTTGTATGGATGGGTAAATTTTATATTAATACATGAGAGGTAATCAGTTCAATGATGGTTACAACATTTTTTTTTGTAAGGACACAATAGGAAATTAAGTGTGCATATGACATGGCGCCATGTAACTTGTCATTTCACCACGACATATGGAGAGATGAGACGAATTTACTTGAAGATTTAATAATATATAAAGATTTTCTGACCCCAACTCTTATGGTTTAACGAAATGTAACGTTTAAAACAATAGTTAAAGTATAAAATATAATCTAGTTCAAACAACCAGGATAATGAGATAGATAAACACATCGTCTATTTTAAGTAGTTATATATATACCTCGTATTAGTTATAGATAAATCTTATGGTAGTTATAGTAGTGAATAACTATAAATTTATAACGATTGTAACGTGTACCAGTGATTACTAAACAAGCTAAAAAGTGTTGATAAGTGTTGATTTGAAGATTCAAATAGTTCTATATGATTTACTTGGTTGAAAACTAAGTATTCGATTAATCAGTTGAATATGATTTATTGAAATTACATCACTAGTTTAAACAAGTTCAAAAAGTTTCTACTTGCGAGGCAAATATAAGCTCGCTTGACAACAAATTATATCGTTTTAGCTAGTTAAAATATAGTATTATGTATAGGGATTAGTTAGTTGAATATTAACTAATAACTTACCAACTTAACGACTATAACGTGTACAAGTGATTACTCTAACAAGATAATAACTGTTGATTGGATGATGATCATAACCAATTCAAATTAAAACTCCACATAACCATATATAACAAGACTATAAGTTTGTAAATATATAATTTATATGACGATAAATATATAGGTTTATTAACTACGTAGTATATAACCCTATAAACTATATCTATACAATGATACAATTGTATTAGGACTATTTCTAATAAACAACGAGTCAAATAAATTTATACGATTTGCTCGTTTGATGAATAACAATTCGATTAGGCTCTGTTCTATTGGACTTATTTGACTGAACTTATATTATCTGAACTTATCTGAACTTAACCGAACTTATCTGAACTTAACCCAACTTATCTGAACTTATCTAAACTAATTTTATCTGAAAAAAACTTATTTTGTCTGAAATAAACTTATTTGTGTGTGAAAATGTCTGAAAAAACTAATTTTTGTTGAACTCATATTATCTGAACTTATCTGAACATAACAAAACTTATTTTGCCTAAATAAGTTAAAATAAGTCGAACAGAACAGAGCCTTAACCGGTTGAATATGATTTTTTGAATTACGTCACTAGTTTAAACAAGATAAAAAAAAAATCAACTTACGAGTCAACTAAGCTCGATTGCCAACAAATTATATCATTTTAGTTAAATGTAGTAGTTTAGAGATAGTTAGTTGAACATGAATTAGTAACTTACGAATTTAACGACTATAACGTGTACAAGTGATTACTATAACAAGCTGATATTGAGGGTGATCATAACCAATTCAAACTAAAACTCTACTTAACCATATGCATCAAGCGATATTATAAGTTTGTAACAAGCTAGACTATAAGTTTAGGGTTTTAATCATACAGATTTAGGGTTTATCACCATATCGTTGATCGAAACAACTCGTGCGCACATTGCGAAGGGATTTACTTGAAAACATGTGAAAAGATCAAAAATCGCTGCACACGTCAAACTAGAATCAGTAGGGTAAGATGTGTGCTTTGGGATGATAATAGTAATTGGTATGATTGTAACAATTATGTATTTTCTCTAAACATCTGGTACCATGACATGCATATCTATTTCATCATTGTAGTTGTCGTATGGCTGATTGTTAATGATGTTGTTTTTCCGGCCAAAAACAATTAAGACAACAAATTATTCCACATATAAATAAGAATTTGTGACTGTTAATTATTTTTTGTCCTTAAGGGAAATTTTAGTAAAAACCTTATGTTCTTTCTCAAATGTGAATGAGTAAAAATGAGTGACATAAACATTAATGACACAACAACACACGACCACCATTTTTAATCCGTCAGATACAACTCTCATCAACCGCCAAAGATCAACAAAAATTCAACCACAAAATAAATAGAATGAGAGTCATTCACACATGGATAGCAATCTGTGTGCTCATCCACAAGGCAATCTGCATCACTCAAATCCCAACGGATTCAACGTCTCCAAATTGAAACAAGATGTGAAACTCAAAATTTCCCGCCTTCTCTCTTCTCCCCCAACTTCGTTTCCCACATTAAAACCACTTTCTCTCTCCTCCCCCAATTATGTTTCCCAGCATAAACGATCAAAATCAAAACCCATTTTCTTGACTGTGTGAGGAAGATTTAGATGCAAAATGCTTAAATAGAGCCGTGAAAGAAGAGGGAAAATGCCATTTACTAAAATAGATTATTCCCATGATTTCTCCAAACTCTATGAACTTCACCGCTTTCTTCTCCCTCTCCTTACATTAGCTTCTTGTTTCTATAATTCCTATATTACTACCCGCTACTATCTTTACTCTCTTGGTATCTTCTGCAAGCAAAGGTCATTTTTCTGTCTTTTTGGGTAAATTTTCAATTAATTTTCTGCAATTATAAACTTTTATTTAAAAAATCTGAAACGGGTACTGTGATTTTTTATTTATTAATGATGATGTTTGTTGTTTAATGTTAATTTTGAATTAATGCCGGTGCCCTTGATTAGTGTTGGAATTTGAAGTGGGGTGGAAATGGGAAGACTCCAATGGTTGAGTTTATGTGTCGCTGGTTTGTAATTCTGGGATTTTTGTAATCATTCTTTCCAGGGTATGTAATTTATTAGAACCCCATTTCTCAATTGAATTGAAATTAAATTTCTGTTGTGAGCTATGTTATGACTTAGGACCCAGCTACTTTGCAAAAATTACCTTGATTTTGGTCCGAAATGAAGTGCTCCAGCCCATTTTGGAGTGTGTGAGGATCTGACACGGTTAGATCTGTCAAAAACCGACCCGACCCGAAAACCGACCCGAACCCGACCCGAAAATAATGGGTCTTGAACATGATTTTGTGACTCGTAACCCGATTTTATCCGAGCCCGAGCAACCCGAAAAGTAATGGGTCAAAACCCGATCAAACCCGTTTTGGACCCGACCGATTAAAAGTCATTGTATTTCTAGTAGTAAATGAGATTATGAGAAAATTTAAACATAATAAACACGTTGTTTTTACTATTGTTGTGTGTAATATGATTTTAATTTGAATTATGTGCCATTTTATGTTTGATTTTGACTAAATATAAACTTGTGTAGGAATTTTTTTAATTTGTCCCCATATTTTGTACATGTATAACCTAAATTAATTAAAATATAATGCGCGTTTTAAAATCTCTCAATCCGTTGGGTCGACCCGACCCCGAAAGTTCTGGGTCTTGAACAAGAATTTGTAAACCCGAACCCGAAAGTGACCGACCCGATACAACCCGAACCCGAAAATAATTTTTAACAACCTGACCCAACTGACCCGTTTGACATGTCTAGACACGGTTAACCGAGCTGAAATGAAGAGTTAACACCATAGGTTTTAACTGTCAGATTGGTGGGAAATCACTTAAACACATGATAGTTTGGACCTTATAAATTGATTGACAATAGAGAAAAGAGAGAATAATATCATCAATATTCGTCGGAGTAGTCAAATTTTGATGATAACAGGTTTGAGAATGTAGGAGAGTTATATGTGGAGAAGCTTTTGTGGACTATTATGACATCTTCATTTATCTGATTATTTTTCACAGTTTAACTCGAGTGTGGATCACATATATCAATTGCATTGTTTGGAATTGGTGATTGGTCCACTTGATAGTTGGTTGATTATAATGTTGTATGACGTAGCTGTTTGTTAAGGGACAAAGTTATGGGAAAATATAGATCTGCTGGCTTATTTCTTTGAGTTATCCTCATTTTGTTTATTTTAGGGTGTGAGTAATGTAGAGAATGAAGATTCATGAATCAAGTTAAGAGTAGGGTTTACTGGTTTTCTAGTTTAAAAAGCAACATATAGCATGTGTGGGAATTTTTCAGGCATCTGTTATGCTCTATTCTGTTGATCTGCTTCTTGTTCTACTACTATGCTTCCAGTTTGGTTGTTCTAAACAAGATAATTGAATTTTGGGGATCGCCCCCCGGAGTTTGGGTTGTCGATGGTGGAATCGATGATAGGCCTGGTTGTTCTTTCTTACGATATAGACAGGATTCGAACTCAGGTCTTGGATACCACTCCTGATCAAGACTTTACCAACTAAGATAGTTGACATCCACGTTGGCAATGCTTTGCATAAGCGGGTTTGATGACCCAGGAGTAAACGGAGAACGACAAGGCCAATATCAGATAGGTATTACAAAAAACATCTCACCCCACAAAACGACAAAAAGGGAAAAGACAGGCACTAAAAACAAATGACATTTTTAAAAACAAACCCCATTTTCCAAAAACAAACGCCATTTCCATTTTTCAGATAAAAAGCATAATTTAATGGTTTGTTTTGTTATTTAATGCTTTGCCCTTTAGTATTTGTCTTTAAGCCTGTTTTAGCGTTTTGTTAGTATTTTGTACTCCCTCCGTATTTATTTAAGGGATACACTTGTTTTTTCCGGCCGTATTTATTTAAGAGATACACTTGCCATTTTTAGTAACTTATCAACCCATCATCTAATTAAATAATACATCTAATTTACCTATGACCCACCATCCTATTAAACAAATAATTTTATAAACCCACCCCACCTCCCAAACCCCAAAATGACATGGTCCCCACTTGTTTACTTATTAAAACTAGTGTATTCCCATGCTAATGCACGGGACCTTTGTTAATACATAAAACCAAAAACATTTACAAAAATTTAAGGGATTAAATTGTGCAAATTATTATTTTTACAATAACTAATATGTAAAAAGTTTTTCCCTTGTACAATTTTTTCTAGCATAGATTTAGTTTTACTCCAAAAATGAAAGAGAGAAGTAAATTAAAAAATTCTACTTCGTTCATAGACTAATTAATTTATGTGTAAAGCTTGTAAAATGAAAATGTGAGATGGTGTAAAATTATACATAAAGGAACTTGGTAAAACCTAATGTGATACATAGTGATAAGTACATAAACCATTCATTTGCATCTCACAGAAGCCATAGTTTACTTGAAATAAAGTACGGAGTAGTTGCTAACATAAAATTGCACCACCTACATGAATATGGGAACATTATAAGAAAATCATTAAATGGTCCATCTAAGCATGTGTAATCCATTAAAGCCTATATAAAACATAGTCTTATTAGTAGAAATGCAAACTATTTTCAAAAGACAACCTTATAAGAAACAGAACAATTTTTTCAATATATATATTGAACAGTTATTTAAAAAGACAAGTATTTATTGATTGATCGGTTGAGCTATAAATATTAACCCAATACGTAGTACTATGTTATATATGCACAACCTATCATGCAAGCTAAGTGTATAAAAACTGGAAAATGCTTTAGACTTGTGATTAGTAGTTAAATTGGCATGACACCACTAACTCTGTGCAATAGGAACAATTAGTTTAGCAATTGTAATATTGGACCACCATTATATTAATTTGAATTATTAGTTAGAAAAACACTTGAAGAAGAATAATAATAAGATTCATTAGATAACCATCGGTGAAGGAGCTAACCATAAATCTCCCATTATGATGAGTGGCAGTTAGCGAAGACGATCATGCCCAATCCCAAAATGCGATTTTGGGCTCTTTGATTGGAACATATGAAGGAGGTGGCGACGCCGACAATATTTCCCTTACGTCCATCTCTAGAAACTTGACCTGTATACAAAGGAAGGATATACATATATTTTCTAGTCAAAAGTTCCAAAGACGCAAGATTTCAACCAAATTAAATTGTGACAATAACTGATTAAGAACAAAAACTTACATAAATGCAAGAAAGAATTTAACTGAAATTAAAAAACAAAAACATAAATTGTTCAGGAAATACAATGATGCAATCATAGACGATTAATAGCACTCCATTTCGTATACATAAGTACCATCATTGTCAAGAGTTGCATCTTACGACACCATTGTATTCTATTCCTAAAATAAAACAATACTTTACTTTATCATAACTGTGTAAAAGAAAATAGGGAACACAAAAATTGAAGAAACAACTGACAATTGTAATGAATTGTCTTTGTAAATATCAACCAAGGATTATAAAACCGGCCAAATCAACAAAATATTAGAAAAAGTAAACCAAAAAAATGGGAAAAAAAATTGAGACTAACTTAATAAGAGAGGGAGATAAGTAAAAACAATTAGAATACCTTCATGCCTATATAAAACTCGTACCATTAGAATTCTGGGCTGATATCAGATAAAAAATGCTCAATTACATAAATCGATCTCTCATAATTAATCGGATGAATTTGAATTGAAAATAAACTGTAGAGTTCAACAATTGGCAAATTAAACAAAATTGAAGACAAAAAAGGTGTTATTCAAATATAGAAACAAATAGCTTATAAAAAAATTAGGTTTTTTTCATATTTACCACCTACAAAGTTTCACTTTTTTTATATTTTCCACCTTATAAGTTGAAATTTTACATTTACCACCTAAAATTTATCAAACGTTTTATAATCACCACCATTTAACATATATAATCCATCCAAATTTCCATCCATGTGGGTTCCACTCAACTAACTACATTTGATTTCCCTCTTTTTTCATTACTGCTTCCACGTTTTTTCCCTCCACTCTTTCAATTAGGTTTTCACTGCACCCTTCATTTACTCTCACCCACTTTCTCTGTAAAAATTCAACACCAATTCTCTCTCCTCCATATTCACAGTCTGTGTTTTTCTTCCTCTCACTATTATAATGGTAAAAGAAGAGGTGGACCACTAAGTTAGCAATATCTCAACATCTTCTATACCAATCATTGAAGGGGACCAAGATTCACTCTTTATATAGACAATCATGTACAATTTGGTTGAGAATGAGTAGTTAATTCCTTAATTATGCTTTTGTTGCTTCCCATGTAAGAAGAAAATGGATTAATTGAGGTTGAATGGAATAATTTAAAAACCGTGTTAAACCTAAATTCTCTGAACTGATTAATTTATTGACATAGGTTCAATTAAATATAGTATATGGTTCATAATCAGATTAAATTAAACCACAATTTTTAATTAAATGTTTATGGAAATCGACAAAATGGGGGTTGCTCACAAAGTTCAGTTTGTTTCTGATTTGTGTAAAAAAAAAAAGTTCCTGCTTTGTTGCGGAAAAAATCGTTTGTGCTTTTTTGGGAAAAAAATGTTCCTGCTTTTGTGGAAAAAATATTTGTTCCTGCTTTGCTGGAAAATAAATGAATTTTTTCCAGACTTGTGTGATTGCAGTATGGTACGTACAGGTGATGGATTTGTTGATGTCAGGATGAAACTGGGAGGGGGGTTTGTTGAGAGTATATATCAAGGCAGGAAGGTTGTGGAGTATGTAGGTGGGTGGGAGTATGTGAAGAGACAAATTAGGATTCATGACTGTACTCTGGAGAAGCTTATGAATAGAGTGAGCGAGGGATTTTCTTTTGCTAATAAGCCATTGCCTCCTGGGGTGAAGTTGTGGTTTACAGAGAAGGGAAAAACTTTGAGTAGCGGCATGAAAGAGTTGATTAGTGAAGCTAACATAAGTGGTTTCCTACAAACAAGATGCATACTTGGTATTTTGGATGTATATGTCACAAATGAGCCAATACCTTTGACTAATCCCAAAGGAGTAACTTCTTATTCTACCCTCCCTCCAAAATTTCAGATTAGGCCTCTATCCCAAAATAGTCAAAAAAAGCCACTTCTTCCCAAAGCGAAGTTAGAAACGAGGAGAGTTCCTATGGTTTCAATTGATTGTGAGTCCCTTATTTTTACTACAGCAGACTTCTATAATTCACCTGTTAGAGAAGAAATCTTGGTAGTAGAGAGAAGAAGTACCCCAAGAAGAAAGCATATGGTTGTCAAGGGTGGGGGACTAAAGGGGAAGGAGGTTAATAAGAAGGCGGTTAAGGGAAAATATAAGGTTAAGGGTAAGAAACAACTGTTTCAGGATGATAAAGGTGAATTTGGTTCTTCAAGCTCCGAGTTTAGTGACTTGGATGTTAATTGGGTTCCTGGTGAAGAAGAGCTGCAAATTAATGGTGATGATGAAGAGTTGTTTTTTCAGATTAATGGGGGAAAAACAAGTGCATATGATATCTTAAAGGAGGTTCAAGCTAGTTTTGGTGATGAAGAGCAAGCTAATACAAGTGCAAAACCAAACGCAAACACTAAAATTGTTCCAGATTTTGCTGAAGAGGATATCACACTTCCTGATTTTGTTGAAGAGGATATCACACTTCCTGATTTTGCTGAAGAGGATATATCACATCTAGATTTTGCTGAAGAGGATATCACACTTCCAGATTTTGTTGAAGAAGTAGAGGGGGACTCAGATGAGCTTAGAAGTGTCCATGGATCTGATGATGAGGTGGATGATTACCCTACATTCAATCCAGAAATTGACTTCAAGAAAGCTGTGCAATTGAAGGTAGGCTTGAAATTCAACTCGGTCAAAGATTTGAGGAAATCAATAAGGTATCATGCTATAGATAACATATATGATTATTACTTTCTACATAATTAAGGTAATCGGATTACTACTCTGTGTAAGAATAGGTGTAATTGTCCATGGAATTCTTATAAAAGTCGAAAACCTAAATGTAGTTGTAAATCGAAGTGTGGTTACAAAGTGCATGCTAGAAAATTGGCAAGGACTGATTTTTGGCAGATTAGAGCTATTAAACTTTTGCATACTTGTGTTAGAACAACTGTGAATAGCAAGGTTAGTGCTGAGTATCTAGCGGAAAGGTACTTAGAGGAATGGAGGAGTGAGCCACATTGGAAGCTGAGATCTTTTATGAGAAGGGTATTGCGTGATGTAGGATCTAACATTACTTATTCGTTAGCTTGGTTAGCTTGGGCTAGGGCCAAGCTAATGATTTATGGGTCTGCATCAGAACAATATGCTAGGGTCTGGGATTACGCTAAGGCTATTCTGAAGTATAATACTGGAAGTACTTGTATTGTGGTTGTGGATGGGTTGGATAAACCAGAACCACCTCTATTTTCGAGGATGTATGTATGCCTTGATGCATTGAAAAAAGGATTCAAACAAGGTTGTCGGCCCATGATTGGAGTGGATGGATGCCACTTGAAGGGTTCTTATCCAGGGCAAATCCTAGTGGCAGTTGGAAAAGATCGAAATAATAACATCTTTCCATTTTCTAGGGCCATTATTGAAGTTGAAAATACGGAAACATGGTATTGGTTTTTGAATTTGATCATGGAGGACTTGGGAGGTGGTGAAGGATTTGGATGGACATTCATGTCAGATAGGCAGAAGGTAATTAGCTTTGTGTTATTCATATATTTTGACTATAATTTGTGTAAAGTAAAAACTGAGTTTCAGTTATGTTTTCAGGGTCTTTTACATGCTTTTAATGTGGTTGTGCCAAAAGCTGATACAAGGTATTGCGTGAGACACATTTGGGCAAACTTTAAGCTTCAATTCTCAAGAACCTTATTCAAAGACCTTTTCTGGGATGTGGCAAGGGCCACAACTAAGGTAAGATTTGTTCGGTTGTTTTGATTAGTTAAGTTAATCTGAAAAGATTAGTTTATTCTGTTGTTCTGATAAGTTCAGTTAATCTGATTAGTTTAGTTTATGCATGTGGCAAGTGCGGGAAATTGGGACATAATAAGAGATCGTGCAAGAACTCTGCTACTGCACCTACTGTTGTTCCAAAGGGAATAGGGGGAAGGCCACTGTAGGGGGTGTTTTTTTGGTTCGCATCGCAAGTATGCTCTTTCCCTACAAGGGGGCGGTTTTTTAGAAAACCATTGTATTTTTGTACCTCGAAGGAGTCGCCACCAAACATTATTTAAAGTCTCGTTTGGAAAGACCACAAGTGACTCTATTTTGGATAAGGCTTTGAATCCTCGAAACGGATGGGTGAGATCCGGGCAAGGGAACGAGATGCTTATTCCGCGAGCTTTAGAAATTATTCGAGTACGTGACATAGCATTTTCGAAAATATACCCTAGATTAGACTATGTGGGTTTGAATTTTAGAGCAAATAGAATCTCTAATTGTATGGTGGTCACTTTGCTTTAAAGGTAATTTAAGAGAACCTAAGATCGGTTTGTGCAAGAAATTATCTTTGTTAAGCGTGATGTAACCTTGCATTTTGTTGTATTTAGCATGTATGGTGATGAAAGCAATAAAGAAAATAAAGCAACATCACAATTGTAAATGAGTGCGGAATTAGTAAATACAAGACCCCCTAGAAACGGACTAGGGAGTAGGTCCACATTGCCTAGAAGGACTAGGCAAGTAAAGATGCGGAATTGAAATGCGGAATTGAAAGTGCGATATTGAAATTGCGGAATTGAAAGTGCGATATTGAAAGGTGCATAATTGAAATTGCAATATTGAAAGGTGCATAATCGAAATTGCGATATTGAAATTTGTACTTGGGCACATGAGATTCGAAGTTTCGAACGCCAAGCGGCTCCTTAAAAATAAGTGCACCCGACACGAATTCAAAGCCAAAAATCTCAACTTGGGAGAAGTTGCTCATCCCAAAGTATCCTAGATTTTGCATATAGAACTTGAACTTGAAAGTTTGAATCTTGAAATATTGAACTTGAAATAATTGAACTTGAACTTGAAATATTGAACTTGTACTTGAAATATTGAAACTTAAGAGACTTGAATCTCAAAGATCGGGCCTTTTAATGTTGAAAAGGTTAGATCTTTGATGTGCTCTTATTTTGAAAGGATCCTAGTTTAGGGAAGTAGTCATGAGAAACCCTAAACATTGTGGGATCTTGAAATTTGAAAACTTGAACTTGTATATTGAAAAAAATGGAGTCTTGAATCTCAAAAGATTAAACCTTTAGAAGCTAAAAAGGTGTCATCTTTGATTACTCCATACTTGAAAGTGATTCTAGTTCAAAGAAGTGATTGCAAGCTGTTAGGTTATGATACATATGAATAAACATAAATCATGCGGAAAAACCATAAAGCCAGGAAACATATTATTTACACATAATCATTTAGCATAATTCAGATGCATACACTTTGTAGCGTGCCCTCCCTAGCTGCGCCCAAACCGAACAAGAACAAGTCTTTAAGACTCCAAGTGTCGTCCCTCCGTAGATAGTCCACAGCACGTCCGGATCCGCCTTAAGATTGACCAACTAGAATCGCCCTTAAGGTACTATAAATTTCGGCTAAATAGGGCAAGTGTTTGTGGCTGATTTTTGCTTGAAAATCTTACCTTTGAATACTTCAAATCTCGATGTAAATATGTGACCCTAGGCACTTATTTATAGAGTTTATGGAAAGGAATTATAATCCTATTAGAATACAAATCTATTTAATTATAATCCTACTAGGACTCTAATTAAACAAACTTTATCTATTAGGATTAGATTTAATCATATTACGAATCCTGTTAGCCTTAGGATTCGTCACGTACACGAGCACACACACACATGCACGCCCGCACGCAGGCCTTGCGGCCCACGCCGAGCGCACAGCGCATGGGGCCTCGCTTCGCAGCCCATCTTGCTTTGTCGTGCGCGCGCGCCAAAGCTTGGCTGGGCCTGGCCTTGCGCTGGGCCTGGTCGAGCACTTGGCGTGGATGCGTGTGGCTTGATGGGCGTCGTCCTGGCCTCGTTCTGGGCCTTCGTCTAGCAAGCCTCGTCCGATGCTAATTCGTACGATACGCTTTCCAATTAAATTCCCGATTCCGGAATTCATTTCCGATACGAACAATATTTAATATTTCCGATTCCGAAATTAATTTCCGTTTCGAACAAATATTTAATATTTCCGTTTCCGGAATTATTTTCCGATTCCGATAATATTTTCGATTCTGACAATATTTCCGTTTCCGGCAATATTTTCGATTCTGGCAATATTTCCATTTCCAATAATATTTTCCGATACGTACCATGTTTCCGTTTCCGGCAACATCTACGACTTGGATACTATTTATATTTCCGATACGATCCATATTTCCGTTTCCGGCAATATCATCGTTTCCGGAGTATTCATTTGTTGCCTTTGACGATATCAGCTCCCACTGAAACCAAGATCCGTCGATTCCAAATATCCATAGATGGAGTATTTAATTCCATTAAATACTTGATCCGTTTACGTACTATTTGTGTGACCCTACAGGTTCAGTCAAGAGTAAGCTGTGGATTAATATCATTAATTCCACTTGAACTGAAGCGGCCTCTAGCTAGGCATTCAGCTCATTTGATCTCACTGAATTATTAACTTGTTAATTAATACTGAACTGCATTTATTAGACTTAACATTAAATGCATACTTGGACCAAGGGCATTATTTCCTTCAGTCTCCCACTTGTCCTTAGGGACAAGTGTGCATTTCCTAATTCCTTTGTCGCTCGATGCTTGCTCTTGAACATAAGGTAAGAGTTGTCATCCTTATTATGTCTAGAGGTGTTTCTCGGTTTCAGAGTTCAACTGATCAAATAAACAGATAATCATAGCCTATGATTCATCCGAGCACGGCCATGCATTTTACAGTTTCTAGCTCTCCGAGTGGCCTTGTACAACTTTTAAGCATCTCATCCCGATTTATGGGAGGACAATCCCAATCTTGCAATCTTGAGATTAGACTTCGTTTGATAGGTGATAACCTGAGCGTTGCCTTTATAGCCTCCTTTTACGGTGCGACGGTTGGTCAACGTCAAAGTAAGAAGTTCTCAAACAAGTAATCTCAAATCACTTAGGTATTGAGGATTTAGTGTCTAATAATTTTAATGAAATTTACTTATGACAGATTTTCATCTCTTACAGTAAAGTTTCATAGGTCTGTCCGATACTAGTCTTCCCAAAGTAAGTATCTATGCAAATGATTATGACATTGCCATGTCCACATAGTTCAAGAAACAGAACTACTAGTCATCTTGCATTCTAGTCGTCTACATTTTCTATCCGTCCATCTTTATAGAAAACTCCGACCAGGGACCATTTTCAACTTTTGACATTCAAGTTCACTTGATAGACATTTCTTAGTCACAGGACTGGTCCTGGCAGTCTACCTTGAATATTTCGTCAAATTGAAGGGACTCATCATTTAATACTAAACCAAGATTAAATGGAATATGAAAATACATTTCATATATGATAAATGTTCAACCCTAATGTTTTACAATCATGAGCCTCAAACCTATCTTTAAAACAGTTCATGGAATTCAAAGCTATGCTTGATTTCCAGTGCTACAATGTGAGTGTTGCTTCTCACTTGTTGCATAGGTTTAGTTATCATGCTTTGCCA
This sequence comes from Spinacia oleracea, assembly GCF_020520425.1. Classification (NCBI taxonomy): domain Eukaryota; kingdom Viridiplantae; phylum Streptophyta; class Magnoliopsida; order Caryophyllales; family Amaranthaceae; genus Spinacia; species Spinacia oleracea. The sequence continues at coordinate 79,775,010 of NC_079490.1, forward strand.
ATCTTAATATCCTTTTCATCGAATGTTCTTCGAGATATGATGATAAGATCTTTTGAGTTTGTTTATTTTGTGATCTAGTCTTTCTTTGCTACATTAGTGGTTCTACGCATTTTGCAATGAAGAACCATTAAGACAACAGACATGTGATCTACCCAAGTTCAGTGAAGAACTCTTTAACATAAACAACCCTGTTTTATTGCTTCTTAGGCAATAAGTAATTTTACTTCAACTGTATAGGTTGCTAGTGATGCTTTGGTTTGGATTTACTTATCCAAGCAGTTCAAAGATATGTGGAAGACTTTCCAGCTGTATCTTAGAACATAGAAATTATTATTTTAATTTCCCACGCAACAACTCATGGTCTCCAATCCATGTTGCCATTTCGAAACACGATGCTCTTTAGCTCGTCCTTGTCAATGGTTAACTCCAAAGGAATCTTGCTTGATCCTTTGCCAGTGTTTATGCGTGTAGCATCAATATTTAGCATATCTTTATTTCCTTGAATCAAAAACTATTCCTATGTACTTTTTCAAGTACCATAAGTTTTTCTTGATCTCAATCTAGTTGATCTTCACTTAGATCAATAGAGATTGGTATATGTTCGTCATGCCTAAAGTCATACGATACGTTTTTGGCGATTCTCATATTATATCATACATGATAAATTCTTTTGCAGAATAATTCCCAATTGAATTCTATTCATGTAACTTTAGCTCATATAGTTTCAGTAGATACTAAATCCAGCTAAATTCTTTGACATATAATATAGGTTAAGAATCTTACTTAGATCCTTTGATGTTTAACTTAGTAAATGCTTATACATAGTTCAAAAATTCTTTACTTAGATTCATTCACATGGGTCGAATATCTCCAATGGAGTATTTCGCGTTTGATTTAGTAAATGCCATTAATTAATCCAAAACAATATTATAAGATCTTTGTAAATAGATCTTAATACCCACTATGTACTAAGTTTCGCCATGGTCCATCATTGATGAATAATTTCAAATCTAAGTCATTAGCATTTGAATGTTGTTTCACAATAGAGAGATATGTGTGTGATACACATAGGACCAATTAGGTTTTACGTACTCCCACTAAAATTCTTATACATCTATAAGAATCATGTACATTTTATGAAACCAAAATACTTATTTGTTTCACTAAAATGCATTTCCCATTCCCAATTGCTTGCTTAAATCTGTACTTAGATTTCATAAGCTAGCTTTCCTTTTCAAGCATTTATTTGGATCCACAAATCCTATGACATGCCATGTACATAGTTTCTTCCAACATTTGATTGAGGATTATGTTTTGTCATCCAATTGCCATATGTACCAATATGAAATCATTGCTTGAATTATAGACTTGAGCATTAGGATTATGCATGAGGTTTCAACACAATCCACGTCATGAATTTGCTTGTAACCTTTAGCAACTAATCTATCTTTGTGTGTGAACATAATTCCATGTTTGATGGTTTTTATCCTTAAAACAAACTTGCAACCAATAGGTGTGAAACTTATTCTTGCAAATCAACAAAAATTCAATTTTGTCATCAAAACATTGAGTATGTTTTATGGCCTCTAACCATTTAAAACATTGAGTATATATATGGCCTCTAACCATTTTAGGGAATCTAGGTTTCGTCATAGCTTTCTTACAAGTCACAAACTCATTAATCTACATAATAATAGTCTGACTGCAAGTTGTAGGTTTCTTCACTATCTAATAGAAGAATCTCATAGTTTTAGTGACTTGAACTCTATGCCTACTTGGGTATAGAACATCAAACAATAGAATATCAATAGCCACTTGAAAGTCCTTTGAATATTTCGTTCTCCTTGAAGCACTTGTAAAGTCTTCTAAGACATGTCTATTCTTTAAAGCCACTTCTAAAGTCCTTAAAGAATAAGTGTTCGGATTTTCTAAAGCACTTCGAAAAGCCTCCGGAATGTCCGTTTATGTTTGTTGTTCGCCTCGAAAACTTTCAAGGTCTATTTTCTCCCACTTGTCATTTTGGAAACGAATCTCCAAAAGGACATTATTTCGAGCAAACAAACATTATGTTCTCAAAAATTCGTGGTAGAAACCATACCCTTGTGTCTCATTTGAATAAATCACAATGAAACATATATCTATTCTTGGGCCTTAGTTTTTTGAATAACTAAGCTCCCACTGAGTTTAGCAACTTTTTAGATATATATTATTGAAAAGATATTCTGAAATTACTTTTCAATAGCTTTGACGAATTTTGTTTAGTTTGGTGGTAGTTGAGCATTTTGTTTAGAAATTTTAGGAAAAGTCTTTATGATTCATCATTGATCGAATCAAGTACTAATTAACTTCGATCATTCCAACGTAGATATGCCATATCTCATGGAGCTAGATTGTGAAATTACAACACACAATCATTGATGATCATTTTTGGTCTCAAGCAATCATTTACATGATCTATCCTAGATCTTTATGATTTCTTACCAAGTGGTATTTATACTTCTGAATCTTTGAACTAGCCAAACAGATTCAAACTTATATCACATTGAGTAAATAAACCTATATTCACTCAAATCTGTGTGAAATAATAAAGTCATAAAACCTTTCTTTAGCTTTGAACTCTATCGTCTAGGCGTTCTAACAATAGTTCATATCTTTTGTTACTTTCAACAAGTAAGACTAGCTTGTCTTGAATTGATCTAGAAATCAATCAACTTTCAAAAGTCCATCTAAATAGAGCTTATGAATGTTAACTTGTTGATATGGTCTAAGCAACAATGCCAAGGATTAGTGGAACTCAAATCAAGGGTTTGATTTGAACCTAGTAAAGTTTTTATTGTTAAAGAGTTGTTTGTTTTTAATCAAGCATATTGACTCCACCCGTAAATGACAATTTCATTAAAATAAACAAACAAACAAGCATTGTTTTTGTTCTTCTGAATGTGAGTCTTTCTATGTTTGAAGCAGAAATTTAGGTATGCTGATTATGGAACAAAATAGCCATTAAGTTCCAGCCTTTGAAAGGACTTAAAACAAACCAGATGACCCTACAACTAATGTAGCATTGCCATGCTTCATTTCCCACTTGTAGGTCAATAGTGTAGCCTAGCTTCCATTGTTTGAGTTTTTACGAAGTAAGAACCTCAAGCGGTATATGATACCAAGGAAGTTTGATTTCTAGGACACTTCTCTTTAAACATAAACTTATAGGTAGAAACGGAATCGTAAATTCCTTTCATTTGTTCCTTGTTTTCCTATTTCTTGTACCCTTTCTTATAGTCTTAAGAATTGATTCTCTAGTGTTGACTTTTATACTTTGTTAGACATGTCCAATGTCATTTCAAAGTTCTTACCATTTTATTTTATTTTGAATATTCTTTTCAACTAGATGATCTTACCAGAAGCTTCTAAAGTTCTCTAAGCATCGATCTATTCGAATGTCTAGGGACTAGACTCATTCGAGAATTAAATGGACAAAGATATTAGGTTGTTAACCATTGGTAAAGCTGAGCGTTTAAACTCAATGCTTTATGATGTCAAAACTACATTGTATTTTGAATTCACAAGCACCAATTGGTTTGTCATTCGACTTTAATACACGAAAACAACCATAAAAGTCGGTAAAAGAAACGTACATTTTAAATTGCTCATTTTCTCTCATTTCCGTGAATCGTTCTTGGATTCACTACCAATCGAGGAAATTTACTGTTACCTTTCTAAAAGGATTTACTGCAGTGCAAGATATTTAATTATAAACAATAATTAAAACATACATTGAAGCATGCAAAGTCTAAACATTTATCATGAGTAATAACTTGAAAATTAAAGCAATCATGCAATTTAAACAAGTCATTAGCATTTTATTCGAATTTATTGTTCCGGCAGGTGTGAATAAAATGATTCCAAGACCCTAAAATCATTGAAGAATTAAGCACATTATGTTTGACTCAATTCTAAAATATTTTAGGTAAGCAAAAGCCTTTTGCTAATAGTCTAGAAACTATTCTTGGTTGATAGGTACGTCTAAGAGCTTATTAGGTAAACCTATCGACTTTGCCACGACATAAAAGGACTCCTTACTTATATCGTTGAGTTTCACCAAAACTAACATGTACTCACAACTATTTGTGTACCTTACCCCTTTAGTATCGATAAGTAACACCTCGCTATGGCGGAAACCTATTACTAAGATCGATGTAAAGGATATCCAAGTAAGTGTTATTTTGGCATGGCACCTTTTAACTCAGTTTTTAAGTTTGGAACTTAAGGCTCTTACTATGTTGGTTAGATTTTAAGTGAACTAAAATCCTTAATCATGCAACATAATCAAGCCACAATCTCATGCATATTTAAGACATATTTAAAAGCAATAAATAACTTAAAGCATGCATAAGATAATTGTGATCTAGTATGGCCCGACTTCATCTTGAAGCTTCAACTTCAAAGTCCGTCTTGAAAATGGATTGGAAACTCCGTCTAGAATTTCACCGTGGGAGGCGCCATTTTCTTTAAATAGGATAAGCTATAATTAAACTAATTACAACTATTTGATGGTTCGCAGACCATATTTGAATTGAAAAACAAATTTGGTGCTTTATACCAATTACATTCAAATTAATGGTACGCAGACCATATTTTCTATCCTATTTGGGCCATACTAGTCACTTCATAACCTGCAAAATAGTACATATACAATAAATACCATTCACCCATTCATTATCATGAATGGCCCACATAGCTGGTTAGTAAAAACACGTTATGCATCACTTAAATATTTGCAGCAATTAATCAAGGGCACCAATAATCTACAAATTATTAAGTCTTATTAATTCTAATCAAGTTGTTTAACCTTAAAGGATTTGTAGACCTAATCAGGAGTTTATGATTAAAAATACTCCCACTTAAACCAATAACTTTATATGCTTTACTAATTTTAAACATAAAATTGTATTTCTAGTCTTACCGGAAACATACAAGTTTAATTAAAATTTAAAGCTCATATAAAATTATAATTGAATCCATTTATTTAATTTATTTTTCAGTTGAATTAAATAAATTTAAATTAATTCAAGGTTAAATTTTAGTAAAATAATTAGTATAAATAAAAATTTATAATAATTATAATATTCAAAATTAAATCCGAGAACACAATTTAAATAATTAATTTTAAAATTAATTAAAATTATTTCCGAACTGAAAATTTAAAATTAAAACGAAACGCATCAATAGTTTGCAAGACGAGGCACTTGGGCTCGCGCCCAAGCCCCATCGAGCTACGAGGTACATGCCCCGCGCCATTGATCGTAGCACACGTCCCGCACAGCCATTCGCACGCACGTCCCATGCCACGCACACATGCAGCATTGCGGGCTACGCTGCGCGCAGCTTCATGTTACGTCGTGGCTGCTGCCCCTGGGCGACCTGGGGGATTGGATTTTAGATTTTGTATTTTGGAGATGTTCTTAGCAATTGGGATTTCCGCACGGAGTTGCTCCAACTGCCTAGTAAGGATGATGGTATCGTCATCATCCCAGAGGGGAGACACAAATTAGGTGTCTATAGAAGCCCCCACTTTGACTGAGCGTTCGGTTAGGAAAGCGCAAGTCAAAGTATTTCGAAAGGGACAGAGAATGGTCAAGATGTTCTGCAATCAAGACCACTCTTTGTACGCTGGTACCTGCACAAAACAGACGTTAGAAAAAAAGGATAGAGTCTACCTCCGTTCGGTTGTGATGACTATGGTTTGTACTTGTACTGTTCTTCCGCCATCGGTTCTGACGGAGCTTGGCATCAAAAATTTTGAATCTTGAATTTTGAATCTTGAATTTTTGAATCTTGAATTTTTGAATTTTGAATACCCGGAGTTGATCCTTTGGGGATGTGCTTTGCTGGGGATAAGAGCTTTTTACTGGCCCTTAAGATTTTGAAATTTCGGCTGACTTTCTTAGAGCTTGGGTCCGTTGGGAGTCGAACGCCTGAGTCGTTGTACTTTTCGGACTTTGTATTCTTGAAATATTCATGTGTTTGTACTTGAGATACGGGTGCATACCCGTATTTTCAAAAGATGCCCTGATCCGACACTTGATGCTTGGTGCGGAAGACAGTAGCAATAGGACGTGCAATCAGCATGGGAGACCGTGCGCGGCAGATTCTGCGCATGCAGCAGGCTGCGCCCAGCGCAGGCCTCGGCGTCTGGCACGGGGTCGAGCTATAAAAGCTCCCCTTGCCGTGCCATTTTTGAGGCACGTTCTCTTGAAATTTCTTGCTCTTTCTCTCAAAGGTCGATTAAGCTCTTCCCTTGGTCTTGTTCTTGCCTTGTCCATGTAAGTATTTAATGTTTTTGCTTATGAAATAACTCTAGGATTGCATGTAGTTTTGATTTTCTTGCAATTTGAAATTATGTTTGCATGATAGTAGGCTTCTTGAATCTTATAGAAAATTGTTTGATAGCCACTCGAACTTGAACTATTGGAACTTGTAGATTTGAATTTTTTTTGAAAAATTTCTTGAATGTTGTACCTGGTGTTTGTCGATAGTAGTCTCACTGGTGACCTTGCGGGGTCTCAAGAGTGCATATGCTAGGCTGCCTAGATATTGTTTGTAGAGTTTTGGAAATGTCGGCTTTGGCATGGGTAGCCTAGGCATTGGTGTTGAACTCGTATACCTGCTTCGGCGTGGATAGCCTAGGCGTTGGTGTAGGACTTGTATACCTGCTTCGGCGTGGATAGCCTAGGCGTTGGTGTAGAACTTGTATACCTGTTTCAGCGTGGATAGCCTAGGCGTTGGTGTAGAACTTCAATTTTGAACTAGAGGTCCCAGGCTGGATTAGTACTGCCGCTGGGGATTTTTTTTTTGAATTTTCGATTTTTTACCGGCTAGTATAGGATAGCCTTTTGATTTTTGATTTTTGCATGGGCTAGTATAGGATAACCCCCAGTTTAGAGTTTTGACACTTCGTACCCTGCTTGATTTAGTATGCCTCGTCATACTCGGAGGAAGCTCGCCGAATATTCGGTGGTTCGAGCTGCTGAGGTGGATGCTTCGGATGATGAAGCGGCTGCGATAAATGCGCCGGATGGGGGTATGATTCCCCGAGGAGCACCTATTTTTGTTGGTACTGGGTGGAGTCCTTCCGACCTGGTGTTTCGACCGGAGTTTCACTTGTCTCAGTGGCCTCGCGCTGGCTTGGTGAGTCTTGTACTTATGTTTTGAATTTGTATTTTGTACTTGTATAGATTTTGAGCTGACTCGTTCACCTATAGGCCGATGGAAAGCCGTTTCGCACTTTCTGGTCCTTGGCGGAGGTTCAGAACGCCTTTAAAGCCATTCGTGCTGATGAGGAGGCCATGGAGATCTGGTCACAGACGGGCCTGGCTGATTTCTGGCGTACCATGGGTGGTACTTCGAGGAGAACGGGGATCAAACCCCGGCTATGGGCTTTTTTAGAGAGGTGGTGGGATACCACCAACACTTTCCATATGGCATGGGGGGAGATCACCATTACCCCCTTCGAATTCGCCATGATTACGGGTCTTCCTTTTTCTGAGAGGAATGTGACCTTTGATTCGGAGCTGACGTGGCGCTCGGCCGCTGCCAGGGACTTTCTCGACCCTGTTGTTGACTTGTCAGAGGACGACACTCATGCTTCTGTGACGGTGATTTTGGATGCCACCTGAGGTGTGGGTGTGTCCGCAGAGCAAAGGGTTAGGCTCTTCCTCTTAGCTCTGGTGAGTAGGGTTGTGGCCCCGAGCAGGAACAGTCGGGTGCACATTAGATTCCTGTCAGTTTTGCAAGACTTGAGGGCTGTTTCGAGCTACAACTGGGGTGGTTTGGCCTATAGCCACCTTTTGTACGAGATGAAGTGGGCCTCTCGGACTGCGCCGGAGAGCGAGCCGAGCATGGCTGCTCTGTGGAGTGTGATGGAGGTATTGAAGACTCCTTGTACTTTGTGCCTTGTACTTGTATGTTTGTATTGTAACTTGACTGATGTTTTGCTTGATTTTTGAAAGATTTGGATATATGAGCACTTTCCGACTTTGGCGCCAGATCGTACTGGAGATGCGGCTTACCCGTATGCTGCCTCTTGGATAGGAGCGGTGCGCAGGAGGGTGCCTCTGGCGGACTCCCGCAGAGCTTGGAGAGTTCTACCTGCTGATGAGGGAATATTCTTGTATTGTTTGCTCTCTTGTATTTGTATTTGTATAGTTGCCTGAGTTGTCTGCTTTGCAGGTGGTGTGGCGTCCTTTTGCCAATGTGCATGTACCTGCCTCGGCTGCTCGTGCCCATTTCTTGTCTGGACGGCGAGTTTTGCTCCCAGGGGTGTACTGCCATATGTGGTATTTGGGGGAGCGAGTGTTACTTCAGTACCATTCGGGGAACAGGTTTGTCCCCAAGGACGTCCATGCTGGCGCAGGATGAAGATTTTGCCCGGCTCTATGTGAACGCTAGGGGCGATGCTGTTTGCCGCTCTTGGAGGGATTTTGTACATAGGAAGGGTAGCTATGACGACTTCCTGAGGAGGCTGGCTCCACCAGTACACTTCGTACTGCCGGTGAGCTTTTGAACTTTGTATCTTGTATTCTTGTATTCTTGTATGATTTGATGATTGTATGATTGTATGTAGGAGGAGGAGGTTGATCATGAGGAAATTCCTCATGCTGACAGGATCCTCCGCTATTAGAACTCGGACGGGGAACAGGTGGAGGTGACCATTCTTGTAGCTTCTCCTCCGCACCGGAGATCGTATGATGTTGTACCTGAGCATTATGCCGCTGTGAGTACTGTTGCATTTTCTTGAAACTGATTGTAATCTTGTATTTGGGAATTGATCTTGAATTTTTTATGCAGGCGCCTCGGGTGAGAGTGCGTCGCTGGATGCTCTTGATTGATTCCTGGAAGAGGCATTGTGCCAAGCTGACCCGGAAGCATTTTGGCCGGGACAGAGAGGTGCTTTACTTGATTTTGAGATTTGTATTCCGGAAACTCGAACTTGGATGTTGATTCTTGAAATTTGTATTTTGTATAGGAGCGCCGTCGAAATCGCAGAGGATCCGTTGACAGGGAGACCCAGGGAGAGACTTTCTCGAGGCAGGAGGGACCGAGCTTAGACCTAGGACAGGGGTCCGATGTTGGAGCTCATCAGAGGCATTCAGATGCTGATCAGAGAGCTGCCTCTTTTGTACATGTTGATCCTACCAGACATTCATTTGGAGGTGCAAGCAGTTCGAGGCCCTTTGTTTCTCCTCCTGGTTACTACTTCGGAGAGAGTGGTCCTCAGCCTTGGGGTGCAGATTCATGGGCTTACTATGCGGAGATGGAGAGGATGCGTCAGGCTCAGATGTTTGCGCCGTACCTGTTCATGGCGATGCCGCCGCCTTATCAGTATCCTTCTCCTCAGCAGGGAGTTCATCCCTCTCCTGGCACTCTTCGTATCTCGCAGCAGGATCCTAGTACCCATGGAACAGAGCTGGATCGGGATCTGGAGTGCCTCAGAAGGCGAAACAGGGACAAGGAGCCTGTGGTGGACGTCACAGCTGATGATGATTCAGACAGACCCTGCATGGTAGCGAGTTCCAGCTTGCCTGGGTTGATTTTGTATAGGCTGGATTGTATTTGTATGGATTTGTACGGTTTGAAACTTGAATTTGTATGGTTGTATGGCTTTGAATTTGAATTGGTTTGGAAATTTTTTGAAGTTTTGGCTTTTGTATGTTTGAATGTTTAATCTTGTATGCGTTGTGTGTGCCTTGAATTTGTAGCTATATGCATGCATGATAATTTTGCAAAAAATTTGAAAAAAATTTGCCCATTTTTTTGGGTGTATACACCCACTATAAGCCCCCACTTTGACTGAGGTTTTTTGGTTAGGAAAAGCGCAAGTCAAAGTATATTCAACTTTTGCTATGCATATGCAGATTCAACTTAGGACGCCGATCTAGGACTAGAATGCTTGAATTTTGAATAAATTGACCCGAAATCTGCCCGAAGCGTTGATCCGGACTGCTTGAATTTGCGCGGCTTGCGTCTTTGGAATCTTGAATAATGGAGGTTTATACTTTGCTGCCCGAAACACTAAAGAGTGTGTACTCGGAGTCATAAAAGAGGATGGTGGCCTCGCCCTTTTCTGCAGGCCCCTGCACCTAGCGCAGGACATGGCGCCTGGCGCCAGTGTGCTGTCGTGCAAGCCGACTCTTGTATAAATAGGGAGTATTTCGGATTATTTCTTGCATCAATCCTTCCCTGCTATTCCTTGTATACTGTTTCCTCACGAAAAAGAAGAGAGAACATGGCTATGTCCTTTGAAAATGCCTTGAACTCGTGGCTTGGTTCGCTAGGCAAATTGGAGAAAAGGGAGCTTGATGGCATGCATCTTGGGGTGCTCGCCTCCTTCCAGTTTGTAAAGCTGGACGTGCACTTCACTCTTGCTGCTTTGGAGGCTTGGGATCCGAATCATCATGTCTTCCGCTTTGGGAATAATGAGGTATGTCCCCTCCCTGAAGAGTTTAGCGCCATATTGGGGTGGCCCATTATGCCGGAGCCATGCATGCCCAGTGTTGAAGAACACTTTTTCTTGGGTTTTAAAAGATATTTGGGCTTGAAGCCCCCACTTTTGACTGCCGTTGTATATGGCAGAGGGGTGGATTTGTCGCTCCTTTTCACCTACTTTGCTGGGCTTGATGTTCCCAAAGGTTTTCGCTTGAGAGCCTTGAGTTTTTGTATATTTGCTCGCTTCCTCTTTTCGAAACAGGGGTTTGGCAATGGTGATGCCTCCCTAATAGAGATTGTAGAGCATTTTGCTAATGGTCGGGACCCAATGCCGCTTGTGATTGGCGAAACATTGTTGGGCCTTGACTTGGTGAAGTCGGACCCCTCTTCTTTTCCATCGGGAAGTCCGGTGTTACTCCAAGTAAGGATCTGGAGCTTTCTTGTATGTTGAATTTGTACTTGTATTTGAATTTTAAATTTTGAAATGCGTTTCTTGTATACTCCCCAAGGTTTGGCTTATGGAGAGGCTCATGCTGGTGGCACCACCGGAGAACATGGAGAGCTATAATAGAAAAGGGTTCACTGTGCGGCCCATGATCTATGGCCGGCTTTCATTGGACGAATGGCGAAGCGCACTCTCTGGAATTGAATCTTGTATAATGTGGGTAGTTCCTTGGTGGGGAATCGCTACCATGAGACATGTCCCTGATTCTACTGCTTTGAGGGTGCCAAGCCTCACAATGCTGGTCTTCTACTCGCCTGCTCGAGTGATGAGACAATATGGCTTGAAACAGGAGATCCCGGACTGTGCTGAAGAGAACCCGAAACCTGTTGCGCTGAATGCCAATCGACTTGAAGTTTGGAGACGGTATTGGGTCGCCAAACCATTCCTGAATATCCAGTTCCCACCTGAGTCAGTTACTCTGTCTGCAGGGCACATTGTATGGATGAGAGGCCTAAGCTAGAGGGACATTTCTCTCTCCGGACCAGCTAGAGTCCGAGGTTCTAGAGCTAGACGTCCTGCATCAACTGACTATAAGGAAGGTGACGGGAGCATGGCCCATCCGGTGCTTGACCGTTCGGAGTCCAAAGGAGGTTCATCGTCCTCCCGTCTTGGAAGGCTAGCAAGTTCCTTCTCCCGCCGCTTGGGCAAGGGGAAGATTGATGATTGATTGCGGGAGGAGCCAGGGGATAGTACTCAAGGTGCCAAGACTCGAGAGCATAGTCGCCCGACCCTAGATCTTTGTAGGCTAAATGTGTTTGAAATTGTATTGGAAAGAATTGTGTTTAGAATGTGTTTGGAAGATGTGTTTAGAAAATGTGTTTAGGAAGTGAAAAGGCTTTGAACTTTGCTTCACTTGATCATGACTTTGTATTTGAATTAGCTTTGAAGGCCTTAGAGCCAAATAAAGAGTTATTGAGTTAAATTCCGCTTGAACATGCTTTTCTTTGAATTAGCACATTTGGAATAAAGACAACTACAACTGAGTTTTGATATTTGATTTGATTTTTAAGATTCCCTTAATTGAGGAAATTTTGATTTTTTTTGTATTAAAGTGAAAATTTTGATTTTTTTTTCTGTATTAAAGTGGCCGGGCCTCGAAATGAGGTTGCCTACGTGTCCCGTTAGGGAATCAGGCCGGACGTAGTTCTGACTACCTTACAGGACTTTGAATTGGATTCTTGAATTTGAACATGGAACTTAGACATAGAACTTCTTGAGTTGATCGAGGTTGGTCAGAGATCTGAATTCTGTTCCATCGACGTCTGTTAGTTCGACTGCTCCCCCGGAGAGGATCTTCTTTATAATGTACGGGCCTGCCCATTTGGGTTGAAATTTCCCCCTTGGGTCCATGGTGCTTTTGCGAAGGGCTTTCAGGACAAGCTCGCCTTCTTTGATGTTTCGGGTTTTGACCCTTTTGTTGAAATGTCTGGCCACTCGGCGCTGATAGACTTGTACATGGTAAGCGGCCTGAAGCCTACGCTCATCGAGCATGACTAGCTCGTCATATCTTGCTTGTACCCATGCAGCTTCTGGGATTTTGCTTTCGAGGACTATCCTTAGAGAAGGTATCTCCAGCTCGATAGGTTGTACTGCTTCCATTCCATAGACCAATGAAAATTGAGTTGCACCAATTGAAGTGCGAATTGAAGTTCGATACCCCCACAATGCGAAATGCAGCTTCTGGGGCCAGTCCTTGTAATTGGTAGTCCTTTTCATGATGATGGTCTTGACATTCTTGTTGGCTGCTTCGACTGCCCCATTGGTTTGTGGGCGATAAGGCGAAGAGCGATGATGTTGAATTTTGTACTCGGTGAATAGATCTTCACACTCTCCTTGAAAATGGGTTCCCTGGTCACTGATGAACTCGTGAGGAACGTCGTATCTGCAAATGATGTTTTCTTGTATGAATTGGGCCACTTGTTTGGAACCCAATACTTTGAATGACCTGGCCTCGACCCATTTGCTGAAGTAGTCGATAGCAACTAGTATGAACTCATGACCCCCGGTGCCCGTTGGAGTGACTTTGCCGATGACGTCGATACCCCAAGCTGAGAATGGCCAGGGTGATGATTGAGTTTATAGCAATGATGAAGGAATGTGCTTCAGATTCGTACACCTTTGGCAGGTAGGACATTTCTTGACAAAGAAGTAACAATCCCGTTCGAGGGTAGTCCAGTAGTATTGAGCCCTGATGATCTTGAGGGCTTACATCTTCCCGTTCATGTGGGTGCCACAGACCAGCATGTATGTTGTCCATGACTCTTTGAGCTTCGTGCTTGTCAACACATCGGAGGTTAGGACCGCCAAGGGACCTTTTGTATAGAATGTCACCTTCTATGACGAAGTTGGCTGACTGTAGTCGTAGAGCCCTTTGATTTTTTCTTGAAAAGTGCTCGGGATACTCTGAATTTTGAGATACCTTTGAATGTCTGTAAACCAAGGTTCATCTCCGTCTTGCTCGACGTCGTCAATAGCATGGACATATGCTGCTTCTTGACGTGTTTCAATTGTAAGTGGCATTTCGGCCATGCCATTTGGTATGTTGATCATTGAGGCCAGCTTTGCCAGTGCATCGGCGAATTGGTTTTCCTCTCTCGGGAGGTATGTATAGCGAAGCTCTTCTATTTGCTCAGATAGCTGCTCAAGGTAGGACTGGTATGGAGCCAAACTCTCGCTCCTTACTTTCCATTTGCCGGAAATTTGATTGATGATTAAGGAAGAATCCCCGTACACTCGAAGTATCTGGACACCCAATGCTAAGGCGGCTTCCAGGCCCATAATGCATGCTTCATATTCTGCCGCATTGTTTGTGACGTTGAATTGCAGTTTTGCTGATATAGGAATGTGAGTGTCGTATGGGGCTACTAGAATTACTCCAACACCACACCCGTTCTGATTCGAAGCACCGTCGAAATGCATTGACCAACTATCATCACTGGTCATTAAGATTTGCTCGTCGGGTAAGTCGTAATCCTCCTCTTCTGCCTCGACGGGACAGTCGGCTAGGAAGTCTGAGACTGCTGAACCCTTGATAGACTTCTTCGGGATGTATTTGAGATCAAATTCTTCTAACATGACCAACCACCTGGACAACCGTCCGTTGAGAGCTGGTTTTTCGAATAGATACTTGAGAGGATCCGCTTTGCTGATCACATGTACTGTATGGGAGAGCATGTAGTGCCGTAGTTTCTTTGTGGCCCAAACCAAGGCGATGCTGAGTTTCTCGAGCTGAGTGTACTTGGTCTCGTACTCGATCAGTTTTTTGCTTATGTAGTATACGACGTTCTCCTTGCCTTCAACTTCCTGGGCGAGCATAGCCCCTACTGCTGAATCTGTTGTTGTGAGGTAGAGCCTGAGGGGAATCCCTGGCATGGCTGGCTTTAGTACTGGTGGGTTGGAAAGGTAATCCTTGATAGTGTCAAATGCATGCTGACAGTCGTCATCCCACACTTTGGGCTCACTTTTTCGGAGCTTTCGAAATACCGGTTCACAGATCATTGTGAGTCTTGAAAGGAACCTACTGATATATTGTAGTCTGCCGAGAAAACCCCGAATTTCCTTCTCATTCGTTGGTGGTTGCATCTCGAGAATTGCTTTGATTTTCGAAGGATCAACCTCTATGCCCCGAGAGCTGATAACATCTCCGAGTAACTTGCCTGACGTTACACCGAATGCACACTTTTGCGGATTGAGCCTCATGTTGTATTGCCTGAGCATGTTGAAAAACTTTCGAAGTACTGAGGTATGCTCACGTCGCTCTTTGGATTTGACAATCATGTCGTCGACATATACCTCAATTTCCCAGTGAATTATATCGTTCATGATGGCTGTGGCTGTTCTTTGATAGGTTGCTCCTGCGTTCTTCAGTCCGAACGACATAACTGTATAGCAATATGTACCCCACTGAGTGATGAAGGTTGTCTTCTCCATGTCCTCCTCTGCCATGGGGATTTGATTGTAGCCTGCATACCCATCCATAAAAGAGAGTAAGGTATGATTTGCGGTGTTGTCGACCAGGATGTCGATGTGGGGTAATGGAAAACCGTCTTTAGGGCTGGCCCTGTTAAGATCTCTATAGTCCACACACATTCGTACTTTTCCATCCTTCTTTGGAACTGGGACGACATTTGCAATCCATTCTGGATACTTTGCTTCTCGAATAAACTCGGCCTCTAGCTGCTTGGAGACCTCTTCTTGAATTTTGAGGGAAACGTCCGGTTTCATGCGACGGAGCTTCTGCTTGATGGGCTTTGAACCTGGAATAAGGGGAATTGTATGCTGACCGATGCTTGGATCGACCCCTGGCATATCATGATAGGACCATGCGAAGACGTCTATGTACTCTGAAAGTAGCTTGATAAGATCATCCCGGTCTGCATGAGATAGAGTTAAACCAATCTGAACTAGCTTTGAATCACTGTTGTTAGAAAGGTTGATTTTTTCTGTTTCCTCAATTATGGGCGTCCTGTTTTCATGATTTTCGATAGCTTTTAGAATTTCAAAGTCAGTTTCTTGTGAAGCAAAGTTGTTTGGATTAGGATTGTGTTTTAAATTAGAACTCGAAGAGTAAGTAGAAATTGAAGTGTTATTGAAATCAGCAATCATTACATCGATTGTTTTGACTTGAAGCTCGGCCTTTAGAGGCTCTTGATTGATGCAAGACTCTAGTTCTAGACTCTTAGACTCATTGCTAAACTCGAAAATTGAAAGACAGACTCTGGACTTGGACAAAGACACTAATTGTAAAGATAGTTCTCGGGGTATTCCCAGATATCCACGTCATTGTCATAATCATCGTAGACGGGGCTACATGCACAGATCTCCAAGGCTTGATCCCAGATCTGGTCCCACGTGCTGTAAGGAAATGCGGCGAAGCTGCCCTTGCATGAAGTGTTGAGCTCTAGAAGGAACATTCTCACCATCTTTCCCTCTGGCAACCCGGGCTTGATTGTACGAGCGAAGGTTGCCCATCTGTAGTAGTATTCTTGAATGCACTCATCTTTTTCCTGGCGTACAACCGGCTTTTGTTTGATGGAAGTGTCTCGGAAACTGGAACCTTTGAGGGTGAGGCAGGCAGGACCATCCAATATTTCCTCGAACCACGGTTCTCCGAATAGTAGGTCGAAGTTGGCAGACACATCGACAACTAGGAATTCAGCATTGCTATGATAAGTGTCGAAGGAGAAAACTAGTTCGAGGACTCCCAGGACCTTGTATGTGACCTCCTGGAGTTTGACAGTTTGCTGAGCACTCAGCATGAGATCGTACTCGGAGAACCCCAAAGCCTTCAAGGTGGCGAGAGGGCAGATGTTTTCTTAAATGTCGGTGGTTACCCTAGGTTCGGGGATCACCCAGTTTTGCGTACTTGGAAAGAGATGGCAAAAGCTTGGGACCATCAATTCGTAACCTGGCTTGTATATTGTAGAGATCAAATTGCATGGAAATTCCTCCTCTTCATCTTCACAGTCATAAGAGATGGCTTGGACCGAAGGAGTTTGTTTGGCTCCGGGAGGTAGGGGTAAGTTCTTGTTGTCATTTTATTTAAGATAATTATATGTTAAAAAGAACTTCTTCTCTCTTCTCTCTCATGGTGTGGTGTACGTTAAGGTTCACTTACTAACGTGCGCCAATCTTGAAAATGGCGAGGAAGAAGAAAACGCAGAAGCTTGAGATTGCTCAAGTGAATGAGGAAGCCTCTTCTCTTCTTCATCAAGAAGTTTCGAGGCCTAAGAACCAGAACCAACTCAGAAAACAAATACCCATTCCTGATGAACCTCGGGTTAGTGCGGGTCTGGTGACACCAGTTACGCTGCCTCATTCTGACCATGTGCTGCCATTGATGGAACGTCTATACAACTCTCAAGCTTACCAGGACTCGGCTGGTTGGTCGCGGTCAGTGCGTACTGATGTAAATCGACCGCCATCGCTGGTTGAAGCTCTGGAAGAGTTTTACGAAGATAGTCATCGAATGGTGGTGGGAAAGGATAGGGTGGACCTCCTGGTGAGAAGTGTTAATGCTGCACTCAAGGAGATGCACCACCAGAGTGTGATGAAGGAGAACCCAGGTGTAGATCCAGCCCAGAAAACAGAGGATGTCCGGACAGAAACAGAGTGTGAGATGAATGGTGCGCAACCAGCTCAACGGCGATTGGATATGGAACCAAAACCATGGGTAAGTCTATTCAAAGGTAGTTCACTCCCTTCTTAAGGTTTTGCGTTGAATTTTATTGCTCCCACAGTCTGTGATGGTAAACCCATAGCTGTACTTGATAAGCATGAGATACAAAAAATGAATGATCTATGGGGAAATGCAGTTGTCATGTATGTAGTTGGGGAAAAACCTTCGATTGGGGCTATTTTGAGATTCATTGCAAAAGAATGGCACCAAGTGGGTAAACCTCAGATTTTCCTCCATGATGAGGGCTATTTTGTAATCAGATTCCAGTCAAAGAAGGATAAGGAATCAGTTCTGGTGGCTGGTCCTCATATGTTCTTTGGCAAACCTATGATTGTTAAACCTTGGACAGCAAGTTTTAATTTCCAGGAGGAAATATTGAGGGTAGTTCCAGTGTGGGTTAGGTTGCCTAACTTACCACTGAGCTGTTGGGGGGGTGATTCATTGAGCAGAATAGGGAGTTTGCTTGGAGATCCTCTATATGCTGATGAATGTACTTCTAAACAACAAAGAATTTCATTTGCTCGAATTCTCATTGAGGTGGATGTAACTGGTGACTTGCCTAAATCTGTGCAGATTCAGGACCCTATGGGCAACATTGTTAAACAGGTGGTTGAGTTTGAATGGCTTCCACCTTATTGCCAGAAGTG
This sequence comes from Spinacia oleracea, assembly GCF_020520425.1. Classification (NCBI taxonomy): domain Eukaryota; kingdom Viridiplantae; phylum Streptophyta; class Magnoliopsida; order Caryophyllales; family Amaranthaceae; genus Spinacia; species Spinacia oleracea. The sequence goes on from NC_079490.1 coordinate 79,792,822, forward strand.
TAAGATTGTGGGGCATGACTGTACTCAGACAAGAGTCAATACCACAAGATTTAGGCCAGCTGATGTTCAGAGAAAGAAGGCTGTGAAGGTGTGGAAACCTAAAGCAGTGCAACCAAATGGTGAACAAACTACTGATGAGTTGACTGCTAATGATGCTGTACAAGAGGATGATGGGGAGAATGGAGAGTTATCTGTTTATGATAAGCCTTTTACTCCAATTGCTCCAGTGCTTGATGAAGGGTGGAGAGTTGTTTCAAGGAGAAGAAGAGATATTAGAACTCCAGCTCAGACTGTGGGGCTTGCTGAAGTCCATTTGAATTGGGAGGAATTGGTTGCTGGTAGTGAGGGAGTGGAATTCCCAATTGATCCACCATGAACATTAGTACCTGGAATGTGAGGGGATTGAATGATCCCATTAAAGTAGTTGAAATAAAGAAGTTTTTAGCTAGTAATAACATTAGTGTTGTAGCTTTGTTAGAAACTAAAGTTCAGGAGAAGAATAGTTGTAAAATTCAGAAGAAAAAAGGGGTTGGGTGGCAGTGGATTATGAATTATGAGCACTCTCCTAGAGGAAGGATATGGATTGGTTGGAAGCATGCTTTGGTGTCAGTTCAGCTTATCCAAAAAACTGAATTTTGTGTTCACTGTCATGTTGCTACTAAGAATGGCTTGTTTGATGCTTTCTTTTCAGCTGTGTATGGTTTGCACTCTGTTGATACTAGAAGACCAATGTGGAGAGAGATCACTAATTTCAGTAGCACTGTTAATTTTCCTTGGCTTGTCATGGGGGATTTCAATGTAGTTTTATTAGCTGCTGATAGGGTAAATGGCAATGCAGTTACAGAAGGGGAAACTAAGGATTTTGATAGCTGTATGGATGCTGCAGGGTTGGCTGAGCTTAAGAGTTGTGGGAGTTACTATTCTTGGAGCAATAAGGGGCAAGGTAACTTGAGAATCTGTTCCAGAATAGATAAGGCCATTGCTAATGCATTGTGGCATTCTAAGTTTGTTGATGCTGTGGTGGATTATTTGCCTCCAGGAATATCTGATCACTCACCTCTGGTTATGTCTTGTAATATTCATATGGGAGGGGGGAGTAGACCCTTTAAATTTTTTTAACTATATGGCTGATCATGTTCTGTTTCTAGATGTAGTTAAAAAGGGATGGGATGTGTCCTGTCCAAGGGGTGGAGCCATGTTCAAGGTGTGGACTAAGCTGAAAGCAGTAAAGCAAGGATTGAAGGAGCTACATCATAAAGATTTTGCTAAGTTTAATGAGAGAATTGAGGGGTTAAGGGCTGATTTGGGTCAAATTCAGATTCAGTTAGCTTCTTGCCCTACTGATAGCAATGTGCAACAAAGTGAGAGGGATTGTAGTGAGACTCTTAAGAAGTTTTTGCATATTCAGGAGAGTGCATATAGACAGAAAGCAAGAATTCAGTGGTTGCAAGTAGGAGACTCTAACTCTAAGTTCTTTTTCAGTGCAATGAAGGAGAGGATAGCTAGGAATAGCATTGATATTTTGTATGATGATTCTGGGAAGAAGCTTAGCACTACTCAGGAAATTCAGGAAGAAGTTAGCTCTTTCTATAAGAAGTTGATTGGTACTGCAGCTAGCTCTTTGATGGGTGTGGATGTTGGAGTGGTTAGGAAAGGGAAGCAGCTTTCTGCTGCTGATGCAGAAATGTTGGTGGTTCCTATTTCAGATGCAGAAATTGATGCAGCTATCAAAGGTATTGATATCAATAAAGCCCCTGGGCTTGATGGTTTCAATAGTTTGTTCTTTCTTAAAGATTGGGAGATTGTGAAAGCTGATGTTTATGAAGCAGTAAGAGAGTTTTTCAGAACTGGGGTGATGTTAAAGCAAGTGAACAACACTTCAGTTACTTTGGTTCCTAAGATTCAGAATGCCTCTTGTGTGAAGGATTTTAGGCCAATTGCTTGCTGCTCAGTTGTTTACAAAATTATCTCCAAAATTCTTACTGCTAGAATGCAAGGTGTTATTGGTACAGTTGTAAATTGTTCTCAATCTGGTTTCATCCCTGGTAGATCCATTTCTGATAATATTTTGCTGGCTTGTGAGTTGGTGAAGTGCTATTCTAGAAAACATGTTTCTCCTAGGTGTATGATCAAGGTGGATCTGAAAAAAGCCTATGATTCCTTAGAGTGGCCTTTCTTGAAAACCATGCTGTCAGAGCTAGGATTCCCTATGAAGTTTGTGAATTGGGTGATGCAGTGCCTCTATTCTGTTTATTATTCCATTCTGATAAATGGTTGTCCCACTAAACCAATTCCTGCAAAGAAAGGGTTGAGACAAGGTGATCCCATTTCACCTTATTTGTTTGCTTTGGGTATGGAATATCTGTCAAGGTGTCTTGCTGCTCTTGCTGAAGATACTAACTTCTCTTATCACCCTAGATGCAAAAATTTGGATCTCACCCATATGATGTTTGCTGATGATTTGTTGATGTTCTCCAGAGCTGATGAGGGTGCTGTGAAAGCTCTTTTTGATGCTTTTACCAAGTTTTCTTTGGCTTCTGGTTTGGAAGCTAATTTGCATAAAAGTGAAGTTTATTTGGCAGGTGTTTCTGATCATGTTGCTTCCAGTATTGTTAGCTCAATTGGGGTTCCTAAGGGATCTTTCCCTTTAAGATACTTGGGTGTCCCTCTTACAACTAGGAATCTCTCCTTTACAGACTTCAAGCCTCTCATTGATAGAACTGTTGCTAGAATCAAGAGTTGGACTTCTAAGTTCCTTTCCTATGCAGGTAGGCTGCAACTGGTGAAATCTGTTCTTTTTGGTATCTAGCTCTACTGGTGTCAGATCTTTGTTATGCCTAAAAAGGTGATAAAGGAGATTCAGAGAATTTGTAGATGTTTCTTGTGGACTGGTGCTGATGCAGATTCTAGGAAAGCTTCTATCTCTTGGGAGCAATTGTGTTTCCCTAAGAGTTATGGAGGGTGGAATCTTAAAGATCTAACTGTGTGGAATAAAGCAGCAGTTTTGAAGCACTGTTGGGCTTTAGCTTTGAAGCAGGATAGGCTTTGGGTGAGGTGGATTCATGCTTATTACATTCAGCATAGAGACTTCTGGACTATGCCAATTCCTAATGGTTTAACTTGGTCATTATAGAGAAGTATTTTTGCAGGCAAATGGAGTGGATCAGTTTGTGCAAGCTGGTAAATTCAGAATTCAGAAAATGTACAAGTTTCTTCATCCAGTTGGAGCTCAGGTGGGATGGAAGAGATTGATTTGTAATAGCCATGCTAGTCCAAAGAGCACCTTCATTATGTGGCTAGTAGTGCAGAACAGACTTGCTACAAAAGACAGATTGATCAGATGGCAGCTGAATATTGATGGTATTTGTGGTCTGTGTCAGGTGGAAAATGAAAACTTGGAGCACCTTTTCTTATCTTGCTCCTATTCTCAGGAGATTTGGAAGCAGGTTCTGCTTTCTTTAGATGTGAATAGAACTGTGTTGCCTTGGCATGAGGAAGTTCAGATTGCAGTGAAGAAAAGCAGGAGCACACAGAAGCAAGCTTACAAGTATAGTATAGCTTTCATTGAGTCTGTTTACTGTATTTGGTTGCAAAGAAATGCTAAGGTCTTTAGGGATCATGTTGATCCAGTTAAGACTGTTGTTAGCAACATTATGTTTAATGTTGAGTGTAGATGTCAGTAGTAGCCTCTGTGTTCATTAGCTAGCTTGTGTTGGTTAGCTAGGTGTTTGGTTGTGTCTGTTGGACAGTTGGTGTTTTCAGAGTTTGTTAACACTCTGATTACTTGGTAAATAAAGCTCATTATTATTTGCCAAAAAAAAAAAAGTTCTTGTTGTCGACCATGTTCTGGATCAAGTGCTTAAGATTGTAGCAGTCTTCGATGTCATGACCCTTCCCTTGATGGTACTTGCAATGGGCTGCCAGATCCCAGCTCTTGGACCTCTTGTCGACTGGAGGATCGGGTGTTGGGCCGATTGGTGTTATGAATTGTTTCTCAACCAACCAATCGAATGCCTCGCTGTAGGACATCCCGAGGTTTGTAAAGACCCTTTGTGGTCTGCCTTGATAGTTGCGCTGGTTAGCATTGTTCTTGAAATGGTTTGACTTTGGACTTTGAGGAGCCTCTAGGGCGTTGACCTCATGAACTTTGTGTGTTGCTTCAGGTCTCTTGCCCTTCCACTTTTCAGCTTGTGGGGCCGGGGCTGCTGGTGCTTTCATCAGGTCATCCTCTATGTCGACCCTATTAGGTTATGATACATATGAACAACATAAATCATGCGGAAAAACCTTAATGCCAGGATACATATTAATTGCACATAATCATATAATTAGTCTAGGATGCATACACTTTGTAGCGTGCCCTCCCTGGCTACGCCCGAACCGAACAAGAACAAGTCTTTAGGACTCCAAGTGTCGTCCCTCCGTAGAAAGTCCACAGCACGTCCGGATCCTCCTTAAGCTTGACCAACTAGAATCGCCCTTAAGGTTCTTAGAATTTTTGGCTATTAGGGTGCAAGTGTTTGGCTGATTTTTGCTTAAAAATCTTACCTTTGAATACTTAATCTCGTGTGTAAATTTGTGAACCTAGGCACATATTTATAGAGTCATGGAAAAGGATTTAGAATCCTATTAGGATACCAATTTGTTTAATTAGAATCTTATTAAAACTCTATTAAACAAATTCTATCTTTATTAGGATTAGGATTTAATCATAGAACAAACTCCATTAGCTTTAGGATTTGTATTGAACACAAGCGTTGCACGAGCGCGAGCACGAGCACGAGCCGCACAGCCCGCGCAAGCCTTACGGCCCACGCGAGCAACACAGCCCGCAGCCCACGAGCTCGCGCGCGCGCACCATGGCCTTGCTGGGCCTGGCCTTGCGCTGGGCCTGGAGAGGCTTTGGCAGCATTGGTGTTGGGCGCTTGGCTTGCTGGGAACGGGCCTGGCTTCTTGCTGGGTGTAATACCTCGTATTTATCTATAATTATAAATATATTTTATTATATTTATAAAGCATTTCGTTGTTTTTTTTTATTAATTAATTTCATTTAATGAGAATTAAATGCGCTTTTTATTTTTAATTTACTAAATATTAATTATTTCAAAAACGAATTTAATTTAATTAAGGCCCAGTCGTTTGCCATAATCAAACCAAACAAAAGCTTGCAAGGATTAAATTCAACTAAGCCCAAAAAGCAAGCCCAACCTTAAACCCTAATACCTAACCCATGAAGGGATGAGAACCTATAAATACCCCTCCCCTTCATGAGATCCCCTAACTTAAAAATTCTGAATTTTGCTCTCCTCTCTCCTCTCTTACCTCTCCTCTTCGTCCGGCCCTTTCTTGAGCCACAAGGCACGAGCCGTGCCCTTGTGCTCATGCCCAGCCGCACCTCACGCGCACCCCTCTCTCTCCCTCTCGTCGCGTCGCAGCCCCGCAGCGCCCAGCACTCGTGCACTAGGCCGCTGCTGCTGCTGCTTGTTGTGCGCACTCGCGTGCTCGTCCCTTGCTCGCCCTCGTCCCGCGTCGCATCGCAGCACAACAGCAGTGCTGTGTGCGCGCACGCTGTGCCATGTGTGTGCCTTGTTGTGCCCAGCGCCCTCGTCGCCCCTCGCATGCCCTTGCGCGCGCGCCACTGCTGCTTGAGGTGCGTGTTGCTTGTGTTGTTGTTTCATTGTTCGTGCGACGCACACGCACACAACACGGATAATTGTTGTGTGTGTGTGTGTTGCCAATTGGAAAGATCAATTTTTTTTCAAAAATATTAATTTTCAGTTTTAATTTGATTTAAGTATTGTGATTAAATTTAATTATTGGATTGTTTGGATTAATTAAAACGGTTATGAACACCGTATTGGGTTAGTATTGTGTTTTAATTAAAGAGATTGGTTTTGATGATTTAAATTATGATTTTCAGATTTAATAAGTTTATAAAGTGTTGATTTTTGAAGTCGAAACATGTTTTCGGATTAAACCATTGTTAGGGTTTCGGTTTCAAATCGATTGAGCGATTGATTCACATAGTTTAATGACAATTTAAATTATGGGAATCAACCTAAATTTTCAGATTGGTTATAAGCTTTAAAAAGTTGGTTTTTAAGGATTTTAAAGCGAAAAAGTCAATGTTTTTATGCTAGGACTTGAGTTGACTATTCGAGACTATTAAATTACCAATTAATGAATGAATTTTAATTAAACTAAGGGTTTTAGTTTCTTAAATAGTTGCTGAAAATTTAGTAAACATGGATAATAATTTAGTTCTCTTATTTTGTTTTATAGGAGTTGATTTCTAGTGAGTCGTGATTCGCACAGTGGCCCCCGTACTTAGGTATTCCAGGTACGTACAAGACTAGGGTGACCACCCATCCCTTGAGGACTTTGTGAAGTGTATTGAATGCGAATCATGTGAACTTATATGCTATGAATTCATGTTTGATGATTGGGAATGATTATGTTGTTATGAATTCATGTTTAATGTTGAGAACGAGCATGTTATTATTATTATTGAATCTATATGAACGAGCATGTTATGAATTGAATTATGCCTTATAGATTCTATTGAACTATCATGTTATGGACTTTTATAATCGTTGAGTTATGTCAAGCATGTTGTTCAAGTTGGTTTGCATGTATGAGTATTGCGCATGCAAGTTTTTATTATTATTATGCTATAGTACAGGATGTCTAGCATAATTATTGAGCCAGTCGAATATTTCCAGTGAGCAATATATATTCTACCAAATGGGTAGAATATGTCAGAGAGTCTATGTGAATTGAATTAAGGACAATTCGTGCTAAGGGCACACCCCGCTTGTTAATAGGCAATGTCGGGTTATCTCAAACAGTGTTTTTGAGAAGGAACAATGGGAGTAATTTCACTTGAGTCTTGTTTGATCACAAGTCCTAAAGAAGTAAAATATTAAAGAGTCATTGTTGAATTGTTTAATTGTTCAATTGTTTGTATGTTGTGTCTTGAGTCGCCTTGAACATAATATACTAATTAACGTAAAGTGTAACCCAAAGAGCTTCAAAACTCTTGGAACGTATATACCTTGAGTATGAACAATGGGGGGAGTCTTGCCGGAAAACTTGTACTCCTAGAATGATACAAGACGTTGTTTCATTCTCTTTTATGCCGTTGTGCATTGGAATTCCTGTCGGTATGGCCCGACTGTCGGTAGTAGCCCGACTTATTTTGGTGTATGGTTGGCTCTCATCACCCTTTCTTTCCTTTTGAGGATACTTTACTTTACCCGTTCGAAGCTACTTTTTATTAATCTGTGAGTCAAGAGTCGTGTCTCGTGTCGAGTCTTGTCTCCATGTTTACTCGTTTATTTTATGGCTTTTGCATGTGGGTTATTTAATTGTCGAGTGAAGCATGTTAGGATAGAATGTTATTCTAGCTTATTCGTACTCAGCTTTCGCTGACTTCGTGCTTCATGTCTTCTGGTCATGGCCTTCGCCTTAATGACCCTATGATGATCCATCAATTGCATTTGCGTTGTTCGGGAGTAAATTTTTAATAAAGCAGGTTTGTAGAGATAACTTGCGGGAGAAGTTGTTATGGGATTCGAGTTGAGAGTTTTATGCTTCCGTAATTTATAAACTCTATTTCTATTTATAGTCATGATTAATACTACTATTTTCAGTTAATGGATTTCAAACGGTTTGTTTTAGTTTGGGCCTCAACGGCTCCAACTTGTTTTAATGACCATTAACTATTTATTTAATGTGTTTTGGAAGTTAGTTATTTCCGCTGCGTAATTCTGGTAAATAGCCTTAGCCGTTATCACGGTGGCGGTAATATCTTGGTAATTCCTGTGTTTTAAGTTGGAAAATGTTTTATAAAAAGCAAGGAATTATTAGGGTGTTACAAAGTGGTATCAGAGCTCTAGTTTGAGAGCTGCTTTGCATTAATTAATAGTGCAAAGTGGTAACTCCTTAAACTACGATTGCGGAATTTTAGGATTTTCGAAAACTATTTTCCTAAAGTCAAAACGTTATTTATGAGTACTCAAAATTTTGAAAAGCCAAATACCAATTATTTCTAGTATTTGAAAATTATTTTAAATTTTGAATTACATTTCGAATTTCAGAAATATTTTCGGGCTTTTCAAAAAAAAAAAAAAAAATTATTTTCGGATTTTTCCGAATTTTAAAAAATAAAAATAATAATAAATTCTTTCAAAATTCCGAATTAATTATTTAATTATTTATTTAATTATTTTAAATTATTTTTGAAAATCGAATTAATTAAATTATTCGAGTAATTATTTAAAATTTTTGATTTTAATTTCTAATATTTTCGCGTATATTTGAAGTTATTTATTTAAATTAATTTCGAAATTTTTTAATTCTTTTCTAAGTGAGGAATGGGTAGAATAAGAAGGGTTATTAGTCTAAGTATGTGTTGTCTAAGTTAACCTTTCTAATCAAGTGTTTATGTGATTATGCCTTGATGTTGTGATCTTTTAAAGTTTGATCATGTTTTGTTTGCTTTGTGTGATTAATTGCATCACGAATCATGATTAAGCATGTACTTGTGCATTGAAAATTGTATGGCTCAACGAACTTACTTTGTTTTGGAACACTTTTAGTAAGACTTTGTAGTTGTTAACTTTCAGGATTAAGATGTTGATTTCAAAGTACGCAAATCTAGGAAACCTAGAGAAGTTAGACTGTGAGACCCCACACATTTATGTCAAGAAGATTGAGTTTTCCTGCAATTACTTTGCTTCAGTGAAGAACCTACCTGAGTTGAGAAAGAAAGATGTTATGGCAGAGATGGTTATTCATTGCTTACCTTCCAAGAACCCATACATAGAGTTTAAGAATCGATTTCGAGATATGCATATGGAAAATGGTATTCCTAATTACTACAAGTATGGTACTCCAGATGGTAGATGGAGATATGATTTGGAGATTATGACTACGATTATAGAGCTCGCAGAGGAATGTTTTGATGATGGTAAGACGGTAGAGAACATCAACCTTACAGGATTAGATCATGATACAGAGACTCAGATGGATGAGGACGTTGTTGAGATTGAGAACCCTAACCCTATCATTCTTGAACCCACTATTGAGATCTCCAGTGACACAGAAATAGAGCCCGAAGTCGACAATGATGAGGTAAACAGTGTGTTACAGCAAAACAATGAGGATATGGAGTATGAGTCTGATCCAGAGGAAAACTTTGATGATTTTGAAGACCATGAGCCCTCTTCACCTGTTTGTAAGGGTGGCTGGATAGTTGAGTAGCATTTTAAGATTTTGTAATAGCTAGTGCCTAGATTTAGTGAAGCAATAAAGTAGTACACTACTATTTATGGTTTTAGTAGTTCAGTTTTGTGGCTTTCCGAATAAAGTACGATCCAAAGGATGTATCATTTTTTTCCATTGAAGTAATAAAATCTAGAATTCCTTCTTATATCCTTAATTCTAAGTCTATACTATCTTTGAGCGATTATCGCAAAAGGAATTTTATGCATTTCTTCAATGAAATTATACTTGCAAGGTGGTTCAATCTTTCACCACTTGAACTTTGTGATGCGGACTAAGGGGAAAAGCGGCCCATAAATAGGCGACTATCCGGCCTAGGGTCCGAATTTTTTGTGTTTGTGCACCAATTGAATGACTAGCTAGTGCAATGTGTTAGTAAGGCAGTGTCCAACCTCAGTTTTTAAAGTTAGTCTTTTGTTTTATTCAGGAGAAGGGAAATGACTACCCAAGGAATTGCTGACGTGGTTAGGCAACTGGCTGAAGTAGTGCAGAACTTAGCACAGAATAGGAATAACCAGGGAGTTGATCCAGCTCGTGAGATGTTTAAGAAGGTGGCCCAAAGTAAGCCTCCTTTGTACCAAGGGGAGATAGACCCGACTGTACTTGAGAACTGGCTAAGGTAGTTCGATAAGCTTATCGTAGCTGTCAATTGCCCAGAGAACCTTAGGGTTAATAGTGCTGTTTATTACCTTAGGGGAGAAGCCGATCTATGGTGGCAAAGATGTGAGAATTCTTTGAGAGCTTCACTTGGATTTGGATGGAATCATTCAAGGTAGCCTTAAGAAACAAGTTTTACCCACCATATCTGAAGAAGCAGAAAGCTCAAGAGTTCATCGAGTTGAAAATGGATGGTATGTCTGTGACAGAGTATTATTAGAAGTTCATGTTAGGTTATGATTCATATGACAGTTCATAAATCATGCGGAAAAACCATAAAGCCAGGAAACATATTATTTACACATAATCATTTAGCATAGTTTAGATGCATACTCTTTGTTGCGTGCCTTCCCTAGCTGCGCCCGAACCGAACAAGAACAAGTCTTTAGGACTCCAAGTGTCGTCCCTCCGTAGATAGTCCACAGCACGTCCGGATCCGCCTTAAGATTGACCAACTAGAATCGCCCTTAAGGTTCTAATATTTTCGGTTAGGTAGGCAAGAATATTGGCTGATTTTTCTGCTTAAAAATCTTAGTTTTGAATACTTAAAACTTGTGTATAAATAATGACCCCTAGGCCTTTATTTATAGAGTTATGGAAAAGGAATCGTAATCCTAGTAGGATACGAATTAATTGAAATTAGAATCCTACATGAATTCTATTTAATTAATTTATCCAATTAGGAATAGGAATTTAATCATACACTAACTCTTGTAGATTTAGGAATCACGCATGAGCACAAACTCACACACACACGGCAGCCACAAGGGCTGCCCATGCGCGTGCGAGCAGCAGCCCACGCAGCGCGGCCCACGCATCCGTGGCCTTGGCGCGCGCTGGGCCTGCCTTGTGGTAGGCCTGGGCGCTGCCTTGGCTGGGCTTGTGGCGCGCGTGCTTGCTGGGCGATGGCCCGGCTTCGTGCTGGGCCTTCGTCCGGCAGGCCTCGTCCGATGCTAATTCGTACGATACGCTTCCGATTAAATTTCCAGTTCCGGAATTTATTTCCGATACGAACAATATTTAATATTTCCGATTCCGGAATTAATTTCCGTTTCGAACAAATATTTAATATTTCCGTTTCCGGAATTATTTTCCGATTCCGGTAATATTTCCGATTCTGACAATATTTCCGTTTCCGGCAATATTTCCGATTCTGGTAATATTTCCATTTCCAATAATATTTTCCGATACGTACCATGTTTCCGTTTCCGGCAACATCTACGACTTGGATAATATTCATATTTCCGATACGATCCATATTTCCGTTTCCGGCAATATCATCGTTTCCGGAGTATTCATTTCTTGCCTGTGACGATCTTAGCTCCCACTGAAACCAAGATCCGTCGGTTCCGAATATTCATAGATGGAGTATTTAATGCCATTAAATACTTGATCCGTTTACGTACTATTTGTGTGACCCTACGGGTTCAGTCAAGAGTAAGCTGTGGATTAATATCATTAATTCCACTTGAACTGAAGCGGCCTCTAGCTAGGCATTCAGCTCACTTGATCTCACTGAATTTATTAACTTGTTAATTAATACTGAACCGCATTTATTAGACTTAACATAGAATGCATACTTGGACCAAGGGCATTATTTCCTTCAGTCTCCCACTTGTCCTTAGGGACAAGTGTGCATTTCCTAATTCCTTTGTCGCTCGATGCTTGCTCTTGAACATAAGGTAAGAGTTGTCATCCTTATTATGTCCAGAGGTGTTCCTCGGTTTCAGAGTTCAACTGATCAAATAAACAGATAATCATAGCCTATGATTCATCCGAGCACGGCCATGCATTTCACAGTTTCTAGCTCTCCGAGTGGCCTTGTACAACTTTTAAGCATCTCTTCCCGATTTATGGGAGGACAATCCCAATCTTGCGATCTTGAGATAAGACTTCGTTTGATAGGTGATTACCTGAGCGTTGCCTTTATAGCCTCCTTTTACGGTGCGACGGTTGGTCAACGTCAAAGCAACCAGTTCTCAAACAAGTAATCTCAAATCACTCAGGTATTGAGGATTTAGTGTCTAATAATTTAATGAAATTTACTTATGACAGACTTTCATCTCTTACAGTAAAGTTTCATAGGTCTTGTCCGATACTAGTCTTCCCAAAGTAAGTATCTATGCAAATGATTATGACATTGCCATGTCCACATAGTTCAAGAAACAGAACTACTAGTCATCTTGCATTCTAATCGTCTAACGTTTTCTATGCGTCCAATTTTATTTAAAACTCCGATTAGGGACCATTTTCAACCTTTGACATTCAAGTTCACTTGATAGACATTTCTTAGTCACAGGACTGGTCCTGACAGTCTATCTTGAATATATCGTCAAGTTGAAGGGACTCATCATTTAATAAACCACAAATTAAATGGAAAAATGAATTCCTTTCATTTATTGTGAATGATTAACCAATAATGTTTTACAAAGATTTAAACTCTAAAACTTTAAAACATTAAACAGAGACATCAAAGCCATTCTCCAATATGCTTGATTCCCATAGCTGCAGTGTGCGAGTTGTGCTTCGCTTGCGGCAGAGGTTTAGTTAATGGATCTGATATGTTGTCATCAGTTCCAATTTTGCTTATCTCGACTTCTTTTCTTTCAACGAACTCTCGTAGAAGGTGAAATCTACGAAGTACATGCTTGACTCTCTGGTGGTGTCTAGGCTCTTTTGCCTGTGCAATAGCTCCGTTATTATCACAATACAGGGCTATTGGTCCTTTAATGGAGGGGACTACACCAAGTTCTCCTATGAACTTCCTTAGCCATATAGCTTGCTTTGCTGCTTCATGTGCAGCAATGTACTCCGCTTCAGTTGTAGAATCCGCAATGGTGCTTTGCTTAGCACTTTTCCAGCTTACTGCTCCTCCGTTGAGGCAGAAGACAAACCCAGACTGTGATCTGAAATCATCTTTGTCGGTTTGGAAACTTGCGTCCGTATAGCCTTTAACAATTAATTCATCATCTCCACCATAGACCAGGAAGTCATCTTTGTGCCTTTTCAGGTACTTCAGAATATTCTTGGCAGCAGTCCAATGCGCCTCTCCTGGGTCTGACTGGTATCTGCTCGTAGCACTGAGTGCGTACGCAACATCCGGGCGTGTACATATCATAGCATACATTATTGAACCAATCAATGATGCATATGGAATCCCATTCATTCGTCTACGCTCATCAAGTGTTTTTGGGCACTGAGTCTTGCTTAGAGTCATTCCATGAGACATGGGTAGGTAGCCTCGCTTGGAGTCCGCCATCTTGAACCTATCAAGCACCTTATTGATATAAGTGCTTTGACTAAGTCCAATCATCTTTTTAGATCTATCTCTGTAAATCTTGATGCCCAATATGTACTGTGCTTCTCCTAGATCCTTCATCGAAAAACATTTCCCAAGCCAAATCTTGACAGAGTTCAACATAGGAATGTCATTTCCGATAAGCAATATGTCGTCGACATATAATACTAGGAAAGCAATTTTGCTCCCACTGACCTTCTTGTATACACAAGATTCGTCCGCGTTCTTGATGAAACCAAAGTCACTGACTGCTTCATCAAAACGTATATTCCAGCTCCTGGATGCCTGCTTCAATCCGTAGATTGACTTCTTTAGCTTGCATACCTTTTTAGCATTCTTTGGATCTTCAAAACCTTCAGGCTGTGTCATAAACACAGTTTCTGTTAAAACGCCGTTTAAGAAAGCAGTTTTGACATCCATCTGCCATATTTCGTAATCGTAATATGCAGCGATTGCTAACATTATTCGAATAGACTTTAGCATTGCAACTGGTGAAAAGGTTTCATCGTAATCCACACCGTGGACTTGCCTGTAACCTTTTGCAACCAATCTAGCTTTGAAAACTTCAAGTTTCCCATCCTTGTCCTTTTTCAGTTTGAAAACCCATTTGCTTCCAATGGCTTGGTAGCCATCTGGCAAATCGACCAAATCCCATACTTGGTTTTCAGACATGGAGTCTAATTCAGATTGCATGGCTTCTTGCCATTGCTTGGAGCTAGGGCTCGTCATAGCTTGCTTGTAAGTCGCAGGTTCATCACTTTCAAGTAATAGAACGTCATAGCTCTCGTTCGTCAAAATACCTAAGTACCTTTCCGGTTGAGATCTATATCTTTGCGATCTACGCGGGGTAACATTTCTAGATTGACCATGATTCTCACCAGATTCTTCTAAAGATCTCTGAGTTTCATCCTGAATGTCATCTTGAGCATTCTCTAGAGTTTGTTGTTCGACTCGAATTTCTTCGAGGTCTACTTTTCTCCCACTTGTCATTTTGGAAATGTGATCCTTCTCCAAAAAGACACCATCTCGAGCAACAAACACTTTGTTCTCAGATGTATTGTAGAAGTAATACCCCTTTGTTTCCTTTGGATAGCCCACAAGGATACATTTGTCAGATTTTGGATGAAGTTTGTCTGAAATTAATCGTTTGACGTATACTTCACATCCCCAAATCTTAAGAAAAGACACATTTGGAGGCTTTCCAAACCATAATTCGTATGGAGTCTTTTCGACAGCTTTAGACGGAGCTCTATTTATAGTGAGTGCAGCTGTATTTAGTGCATGTCCCCAAAATTCTAATGGAAGTTCGGCCTGACCCATCATTGACCTGACCATGTCTAGCAAGGTTCTGTTCCTCCGTTCTGACACACCGTTCCATTGTGGTGTTCCAGGAGGAGTCAATTCTGATAGAATTCCACATTCTTTCAGATGGTCATCAAATTCATAGCTCAGATATTCACCGCCTCTATCAGACCGCAGTGCCTTGATCTTTTTGCCTAATTGATTCTCTACTTCACTCTGAAATTCCTTGAATTTGTCAAAGGATTCAGACTTATGCTTCATTAGGTAGACATAACCATACCTACTGAAGTCATCAGTGAAAGTGATAAAGTAGCTGAAACCACCTCTAGCATTTGTACTCATTGGTCCACATACATCTGTATGGATTAAACCCAATAGTTCATTTGCTCTTTCTCCAACTTTAGAGAAAGGTTGCTTTGTCATTTTGCCAAGTAAACATGATTCGCATTTACCATAATCCTCTAAGTCAAATGGTTCTAGAATTCCTTCCCTTTGAAGTCTTTCTAAGCGTTTCAAGTTTATATGGCCTAATCGACAATGCCACAGATAGGTGAGATCTGAATCATCCTTTTTGGCCTTTTTGGTATTTATGTTATATACTTGTTTGTCGTGATCTAATAAATAAAGTCCATTGACTAATCTAGCAGATCCATAAAACATCTCTTTAAAATAAAACGAACAACTATTGTCTTTTATTATAAAGGAAAATCCCTTAGCATCTAAGCAAGAAACTGAAATGATGTTTTTAGTAAGACTTGGAACATGGAAACATTCTTCCAGTTCCAAAACTAGCCCGGAGGGCAACGACAAATAGTAAGTTCCTACAGCTAATGCAGCAATCCGTGCTCCATTTCCCACTCGTAGGTCGACTTCACCCTTGCTTAACTTTCTACTTCTTCTTAGTCCCTGTGGATTGGAACATAAGTGTGAGCCACAACCTGTATCTAATACCCAAGAAGTTGAATTAGCAAGTATACAGTCTATAACGAAAATACCTGAAGATGGAACGACTGTTCCATTCTTCTGATCTTCCTTTAGCTTCAAGCAATCTCTCTTCCAATGCCCCTTCTTCTTGCAGTAGAAGCATTCGGATTCAGAAGTGGGTTGACTGACCTTTCTCTTTGCAGATTTGGCGCCAGTTTGCTTAGTTGGGCTGGCCTTGTTGCCACCTTTCTTAGCATTCCTCTTCTTTCCAGATTTCTTGAACTTGCCCCCACGCACCATAAGCACATCCTGCTTATCACTTTTGAGCGTCTTTTCAGCGGTCTTCAGCATACCGTGAAGCTCAGTGAGCGTTTTGTCCAGACTATTCATACTGTAGTTCAGTTTGAACTGATCATACCCGCTATGAAGAGAATGGAGGATGGTGTCAATAGCCATTTCCTGAGAAAATTGCTGATCCAGCCGACTCATATTCTCAATGAGTCCAATCATTTTGAGAACATGTGGACTTACGGGCTCGCCTTTCTTAAGCTTGGTCTCAAGAATTTGCCTATGAGTCTCGAATCTTTCGACTCGAGCCAGATCTTGGAACATGTTCTTCAACTCACTGATGATTGTGAAAGCATCTGAGTTGATGAACGTTTTCTGCAGATCCGCACTCATGGTGGCGAGCATTAGACATTTCACATCCTTGTTGGCATCAATCCAACGATTGAGGGCTGCCTGAGTGACCCCGTCGCCTGGAGCTTCGGGCATCGCCTCATCTAGGACATACTCCTTTTCTTCCTGCATAAGAACTATTTGCAAGTTCCTTTGCCAGTCAAGGAAGTTTTTCCCGTTCAACTTCTCCTTTTCGAGAATTGATCGAATGTTGAATGAATTGTTGTTTGCCATATTAAAAACTACAATTGAAAAGAATAAACAAATAAATAACCATTCACAGTTTCTCTTAATAAACTTAAATTCTAGCATTCATGCATAATTCAATGTTTATTAAGCATTTTATTCAAGTTATGTGTTCCGGCAGGTGTGAATAAAATGATTCCAAGATCCTAAAATCATTGAAGAACTAAGCACAGTTTGTCGACTTAATCCTAGAACATCTTAGGTAAGCAAAAGCCTTTTGCTAATAGTCTAGAAACTATTCTTGGTTGATAGGTACGTCTAAGAACTTATTAGGTAAACCTATCGAATTTGCCACGACATAAAAGGACTCCTTACTTATATCGTTGAGTTTCACCAAAACTAACATGTACTCACAATTATTTGTGTACCTTGCCCCTTTAGGACCAATAAGTAACACCTCGCTGAGCGAAAACTATTACTAGATTGATGTAAAGGATATCCAAGCAAGTGTATATTTTGGCATGGCACCTTTTAACTCAATTTTTAAGTTTGGAACTTAAGGCTCTTACTATGTTGGTTAGATTTTAAGTGAACTAAAATCCTTAATCATGCAACATAATCAAGCTTTTGATCTCATGCATTTTAAGACATATTTAAAACAATAAATAACTTAAAACATGCATAAGATATTTGTGATCTAGTATGGCCCGACTTCATCTTGAAGCTTTGACTTCAAAGTCCGTCTTGAAAATCTCCGTGGGAGGCACCATTTTCTTCAAATAGGATAAGCTATAACTAATTACAACTATTTGATGGTTCGCAGACCATATTTGAATTGAAAAATAACTTTGGTACTTTAGACCAATTACATTCAAATTAATGGTACGCAGACCATATTTTCTATCCTATTTGGGCCATACTAGTCACTTCATAACCTGCAAAACAGTACATATACAATATATACCATTCACCCATTCATTATCATGAATGGCCCACATAGCTGGTTAGTAAAACACATTATGCATCACGTAAACATTTGCAGCAATTAATCAAGGGCACCAATAATCTACCAATTATTCAGTCCTTATTAATTCTAATCAAGTTGTTTTAACCTTAAGGATTTTATGACTAAAAAGCGCTCCCACTTAAACCAATAAATTCATATGCTTTACCAATTTTAAACATAAAAATGTATTTCTAGTCTAACCGGAAACATACAAATTTAATTAAAATTTAAAGCTCATATCAATTTATAATTGAATCCAAAAATTTAATTTAATTTCAGTCGTATTTAAATTAATTCATGATTTTAATTTTAGTAAAATAATTAGAATAAATAACATTTATTATAATTATAATATTCAAAATTAAAATCCACGAAAATAATTCAAATTATTAATTTTCAAATTAAACATTCAAAACGATCTAATCGTAACGCAAACACCCTACGCGTTGCACGCCCATGGACCGTACGCACACAGCCATTGCTGGCCATGTGCGCGCAGCCCATGCGCTCGTCGCATAGCTGCTGCTTCCCTATCGCAAGCCTCCGCACGCATTGGTGCTCGCTGCGCGCGCCAGCGCTCATCGCACGCGAGTTATCGCTCGCAGTGCGCGCGCGCGACATCGCTCGCTGGGCGCGCGACATCGCTCGCTGGGCGCGCGAGCCATCGCTCGCTGGGCGCGCGACATCGCTCGCTGTGCGCGCGAGCCATCGCTCGCTGGGGCGCGACATCGCTCGCTGGGCGGGCGACATCGCGGCTGTGCGCGCGAGTAATGCTGGGCGCAGCGCTCGTGGCACGCGAGCTTGCGCTCGCTGCGCGCGAGGCTGCGCGCTCTTGTGCGAGGCAGCGCGCGTTGTGGCGCAGCTCGCTTGCTGCCCACACGCGACTGTCTTGGCTCGCCCTTCGCCCATGCCCATTCGTTCATTGCTCGTGGCACACGACACAAGGCAGGGCTGCTGCCTTGTGCTCGTGCACTACGCCCTTGCTCATTGCATTCGTGCCGCACGGGCGACGAGCTCCCTTGCTCGTCGTCGCATGCCCGCATTATACAACACCCCTTAAGGGTAACACGAAGCGTCCATTGCTTCGTGCGTGCAAGTTTTATGAACGAATCGCATAAAAATTTAAAATTTATATTTAAAATTAATGACAAATTAATAAATAATATTAATTTCATAATTTTAGGGCGAAAAAATCGAAAATTTATTATCCAATTGATTTCCGATTGTTATGGATTCAAGTCTAGGTCATAAAAATTTAAAATTTATCGTAAATTTACAATTTTTATGGTGGTTTTTAATCATAGGTTTCTAATTAAATTACAATTAATTATGAAAATCAAATTAATTCTAAATTATTCTAATTTTCAACAAATTAATTATAATTACAAATTAGATTGCATAATTAACAAGACTAGGCATTCAAACTTGTTAAACATATGCAGTAGGTCAATCAAAAATTCAAGATTTATCAACAAGAATCGCAAATATTTAATTTAACATCTTAAATTTACGAAATTTTGCATTCGAAAAACTAAAACCTTCGAAAAGTCATAGTTAGGCTTCGAATTTGAGAATTCTGGGTTCGGCAGAAAAATACTATTTTTGTCAAAATTTTAGAATGCCTTTTACATGCGGAATTGACACAAAAATCACTCGATTTGGATGAGTAACGAAGAAACTGCCGAAAAACTGCGTACGTATAATTAAATAAACGCAATTTGCAATTAATTAACAATTACGAAAATTAATCACCCCTTTTAATTCTTGCAAATTTGTAATATTTAACCATGTTCATGCAATTTAGATTATGAAAATAATAAGGGGCTCGTGATACCACTGTTAGGTTATGATTCATATGACAGTTCATAAATCATGCGGAAAAACCATAAAGCCAGGAAACATATTATTTACACATAATCATTTAGCATAGTTTAGATGCATACTCTTTGTTGCGTGCCTTCCCTAGCTGCGCCCGAACCGAACAAGAACAAGTCTTTAGGACTCCAAGTGTCGTCCTCCGTAGATAGTCCACAGCACGTCCGGATCCGCCTTAAGATTGACCAACTAGAATCGCCCTTAAGGTTCTAATATTTTCGGTTAGGTAGGCAAGAATATTGGCTGATTTTTCTGCTTAAAAATCTTAGTTTTGAATACTTAAAACTTGTGTATAAATAATGACCCCTAGGCCTTTATTTATAGAGTTATGGAAAAGGAATCGTAATCCTAGTAGGATACGAATTAATTGAAATTAGAATCCTACATGAATTCTATTTAATTAATTTATCCAATTAGGAATAGGAATTTAATCATACACTAACTCTTGTAGATTTAGGAATCACGCATGAGCACAAACTCACACACACACGGCAGCCACAAGGGCTGCCCATGCGCGTGCGAGCAGCAGCCCACGCAGCGCGGCCCACGCATCCGTGGCCTTGGCGCGCGCTGGGCCTGCCTTGTGGTAGGCCTGGGCGCTGCCTTGGCTGGGCTTGTGGCGCGCGTGCTTGCTGGGCGATGGCCCGGCTTCGTGCTGGGCCTTCGTCCGGCAGGCCTCGTCCGATGCTAATTCGTACGATACGCTTCCGATTAAATTTCCAGTTCCGGAATTTATTTCCGATACGAACAATATTTAATATTTCCGATTCCGGAATTAATTTCCGTTTCGAACAAATATTTAATATTTCCGTTTCCGGAATTATTTTCCGATTCCGGTAATATTTCCGATTCTGACAATATTTCCGTTTCCGGCAATATTTCCGATTCTGGTAATATTTCCATTTCCAATAATATTTTCCGATACGTACCATGTTTCCGTTTCCGGCAACATCTACGACTTGGATAATATTCATATTTCCGATACGATCCATATTTCCGTTTCCGGCAATATCATCGTTTCCGGAGTATTCATTTCTTGCCTGTGACGATCTTAGCTCCCACTGAAACCAAGATCCGTCGGTTCCGAATATTCATAGATGGAGTATTTAATGCCATTAAATACTTGATCCGTTTACGTACTATTTGTGTGACCCTACGGGTTCAGTCAAGAGTAAGCTGTGGATTAATATCATTAATTCCACTTGAACTGAAGCGGCCTCTAGCTAGGCATTCAGCTCACTTGATCTCACTGAATTTATTAACTTGTTAATTAATACTGAACCGCATTTATTAGACTTAACATAGAATGCATACTTGGACCAAGGGCATTATTTCCTTCAGTTCATCGAGTTGTCTAGGTTTGCACCGGAAGTGGTGGTAACGGAGGATCTTAGAGCCCAGAGATTTGAGAATGGATTGACTATGGACTTGCAACTAATGCTTGCTGGAGAGACCTTTACATCTCTTGACACCCTATATGGAAATCTGTATGGCCTGCAGCAAAGAAAGAATGGGATTGGTGAAAAGAGGAAGGATGTTGGCAACCAAAATCAAGGTGGTGTTCAGCAGAATCAGGGGAATTTTAAGAAAAACAAGGGAAACAACCATTTCCAGTTCAAGGGAAACCATGGTGGAAATAGGAACAACTTCCACAATAACAACGGAGATAAGAATCAGTCTGCAGGGAATGGAACGAGAGTCTATGAGTGTAGACGTTGCCATACTAATCACCCAGGTCGAGACTGTAATGGAAACCAAGTTGTCTGTAGGTTTTGTGAGAAGCTAGGCCATAGAGAATTTGAGTGTTGGGCCAAGAATGGGAAACCCAACCAAGGTAACCAAGGCAACCGCCAAAACAACAACCAGAATAACCAAAACCGGAATGGAGGAAATAATGGTGGAAACCAAAGGGGTAACCAGAGTGGAAACAATGGCAATAGTGGCCAGGGTAATGGAAGGCCCGGAGGGAACTATCAACCAAATGGGAACCGAAATGCCAATGGAAATGCCAATGGAAGTGGCTATAACAAGAGAGTTGCCCAAGGGAAGCTGAATGTGATCACTAGGCAGGAAGCCGAAAACTCGTATGACGTCATAGCTGGTACTTTTTCTATTAACTCCATTTTAGTTAAAGTACTATTTGATTCTGGTGCGACTTACTCGTTTATATCAAAGGGTATCTTAGAGAAGTTAGAACTGAAGGAACCCGAAGAAATAGAAGTACCCATAGTGATACCAACAGGTGAGATCGTGAAATGCACTAAGATCCATAACCATAGCCAAGACCATATTCTTGTCTAGCCTAATTGAGTTTGAGTTAGGAGATCTAGATGTGATTTTGGAAATGGACTGGTTGTCCATGTTTAAAGCTAAGATTGACTGTGAGAAGCAGAAGATTCACTTGAAGTCTAGTCTAGGAAAGGTGGTGTCGTATCGCCGTTTTGGGAAGCCTAGGAGTGTAGGAATCGTCACGGCAATGGAGCTCGTGAAATTAATACACAAAGGGAACCCTGTCTTCTTATGCAATGTGAGAGACCTAGACCATGTAATGAAAGAGCAACCAGGGGATATTGCAGTGGTGAGTGAACTCTTGGACGTGTTTTCGGAGGAGATCCCGGGAATGCCCCCCTGTCGACCAATCGATTTTACCATAGATTTAGCACCCGGAACTGCACCTATCTCGAAAGCCCCATACCGAATGGCTCCAGCAGAAATGAGTGAGTTGAAAGGTCAACTTGAGGAATTTCTAGAGAAAGGTTATATTAGACCAAGTGCATCGCCTTGGGGAGCGCCAGTCTTGTTTGTGAAGAAGAAGGACGGTAGCATGAGACTCTGCATAGACTACAGGGAACTCAATAAGGTCACAATCAAGAATAAGTATCCTTTGCCTAGGATAGATGATCTATTTGACCAGTTGAAAGGAGCAGGAATGTTTTCGAAGATTGACTTAAGGTCAGGTTATCATCAATTGAGAATCGCAGATCACGATATACCAAAGACTGCATTTAGGACTAGATACGGTCATTATGAGTTCACTGTTATGCCTTTTGGGTTAACCAATGCACCTACAATCTTTATGGACTTAATGAACCGAGTATTCCATGCATACTTGGACAAGTTTGTAGTGGTTTTCATAGATGATATTCTGGTCTACTCTAAGAATGAGGAGGATCATGCGGAACACTTAAGGTCAGTGTTGAGTACTGACAGGCTTAAAGTCGTATCACCTAATCAAAAATAACCTAAGGTCCACTAGCTAGGTAGCAAGGGAAGTCAGGATCGAATCCACAGGGAAACATGCGTTCTTTCTACTATCAATTAATTAATCTAGACTATTGTGAACAAGAGTTGGTTGGTGGTTTGTATACTAAGACTACGAACGATAATTAAACACGAATGAATCAATATATTAAGGAATCTAGGGTATAGGTTTGCCAACAAATAATAATCCAGGACATTGAACAATCACGATAATCAACAAAGTAATTAATTAGACTAGCATGCTCTCTCAAGTCGATACTAATCATAGACTTAGAATTAACGGGCTCTCGCTACGTATTAACTCTAATTCCACCTATTGACACAAGCCTAAACATCAAATTGCATCTCTCGAATCTTAATTTAATATTGCATAACTACCACAATTAAACCTGCGCAAATCTAATTGTATAGTGAAATAAACCAATCAATTACAATGCCAACAATCATAATCATTCAATCATCCCTTCATATTATTCATGGATCCCCAACCCTAGAAATTAAACTACTCAAGCATGTTGACAATAAGCAAAGCAATAATCATAATTGAAAGCATTATTAAAGCAAGACAATGAATTGAAATAAGAAATAATACCTATTTGAAGAACAAAGGGAAGTGAAAGCTTGAATTTTTATTGAGAATTAAACTAAGTGTTTTTGCATAAACTAGAGAGAAAACTAGGCTAAAGAAAATAATACTAAGGTTCAATACTAGAAAATAAAGTGTTCTCTAAAGATAATTAAAGCTTGTTTATATAGTTTACCAAAATAAAGCCTAAAAAACGGAAAGAAAACTCGCGCATAAGTGCAGGAGGTTGGCGTCGCCCGATCGGGCGTCGCTTCGCCCAATCGGGCGATCCACTCGATAGTCGGCCCGATCGGGCCAAAATCCGCCCGATCGGGCGGTTTGTGAACTCTCCACATAGGCTCCAGGATGACCGCCCGATCCGGATCGGGCGAGCTGCGCCCGATCGGGCGCGCGTTGATGAATCCAAATTGCTTCAATTCCACCCGATGGTTGCATTTCGCCCTCAGCTTCCAGGGCGATTTGCAATCTTCAGTATAGCTCGCCCATATCACTGAGTCTAACTCCCGGGGCTCAATCATAAGCATCCAAGGCTCCCGAAAGTCGACGATGAAGGTCCCGAACTTCCTCGGGCTCATATAGTGGCCTAGATCAACATGAAACGGGTCTAAAAAGACCAATTTCTCATAATCAAACCTGAAACTCAAGGCACACTCAATAACACACATTAGTACTAGAAACGGCTCCTAAGAGCACGTTTGACACATAAAAGTACTAAGGGACGGGGGTAAAAATACTATATAAAACATGCATATCAAACCTCCCCAAGCTAGATCCTTGCTTGTCCCTAACCAAGGAAATCATCGATGAACACAAAACCAACTTCACCCCCAACATAATTCAAAATGAAAAACATAATTCGAGGCAAAATCCAACAAGCATGCATCAATGTCAACCAATCAAATTCATTCAATCGCCAATCCACCTTAACAATCGTCACGCAAAGCGAACCACAAATGTACAATGGAATTCGAGACTAGTGCTCACACACTCGTCACTCATTTATGTGGCGGATAAAAAATGTACCCGTTCGCTCACCTCCCAACATATAAGTGTACAATGCCCTCCCAAACTCACAACACTCGTGTGTCTAGAAAAACATACACTCAACCTAGTAGTCGAATCGGAATGTGTCATGTCATAACTTGCATTGATAAACAACTACTTTCACATTAATACAACTCTATGCACAAAGGTCGAAAGGTCTTCAAAGCTTGTAATGTTAGGCTTAGGTAAGGGTGCGGTAAATTTGGGTATAATGTGAGCTTTAAAGCCTTGGCTTTGGGGAGCATAAATCCTAAAAACAACCGTGATCAATCAACATAATGACCATAATCTCCCACTCAACACATGACAAAACAACAAACAAACCACACTATACTTTCTTGCCTTGATTTCACAATTATAACCAATCACTCATGAAGATAAGAAATCGTAATACCGGAGTGACAAAAGCTTGAACTATTTTGAGAATAACGATTTTTTTTCCCTCTTTTTTTATTTTTTTCTTGCTCAATCTCTTTTTTTTCTTTTGGAACCTTCACATTTTTTTATTCTCCTCATCTCATTCATTTTTCAGCTCATTTTTTTCAACAACAATCATGATAAGAAGAACTTCCCTTTTCAATACTCAATATGCTCAAAATGCACCACACTACAACTCCCTTACCTCACTACTATTAGCTCCCCCAAGACAGGCTTGGGACTAGTAACCAATGGGGAATTTACGGGCTTGTAATGTGGTTAGTCACCGAATAAAGGGCACAAGCACAACATGGGTAGAAAAAGAGGGAACAAATGTATCTAATTTCATTTGAAGGCTACCTAAATAGAAAAATGCCTTCGTCCTCCACAATGTGCATGTATATGAGTCATAAAACACTACTAATAGTTGCAAACCAATACTCAAAATCAATGACACACCAGGAAGCTATCACACATCCTAACCAAGTCAACTAGTCAAGCACCAAGTCCACAAGTAGTTAGTCGGAGTTGACTCATGTTTAGGCATTAAAGCAATCGAATATCAAATCATGGCTAACACATCTACATTGCTCATCATCAAATACCAAGAATCAAAACAATTTTCAATCAAAGGGGCATAGGGAAGCATGATTTTGCATTCATCGGAACGTATTTTTGTATTTTTTTTTTCAAAGCAATAAACTACTCTACAAAGCAATAAACACACCAAAGAAACACACCAAAATAAAGAAATGCGAAAAGAAAAGAAAAACATACCTACAATGTACAAGTAATGTGAAACCCCCCCCCCCCCCAAACCAAATCAGACAATGTCCTCATTGGCTCAAGGGTATCGAACCAACTCGATCTCATCTCCATCATTGACGGCCATGGCCGCCATCATCATCATCATCACCATCTCTGCCACCATGCCCGCTAGGACCCGCTCCCCACCCTCCGTACTGGGTAGGTGTGAAGGTGCCCATAGAACCCGGAGCTCCATATCCCTCCGCGGGATAGGTATACCAGGTAGGGTGCTCATAATCTGGGGCAATGTAGCCCTGCCTGGCATACTGATCATAGAATGGGAACATGGTCCTCTGGTGATCAGCTGCGAACTCCTGGAAACCGAGCTCAAGTCTGCTCTGAATGGACCCCTGCTCTTCATCTACTACCCGGCCACCTTGGGGCCTCCCCGCGTCTCGACGCCCCCTCCTAAAGTAGGTGCGAGGCTCTGGCTGGTACTGATGGGGCTCTGGCTGTGGCTGGGGCTGAGGCTGGGGGTCAGGCTAAGGCTCTTCCCCAACTCCAACATATAAGTAATGAGCATGACCGGGTCTGAAACTAGTGCGGCCCTGAGGGTCAGGCAAGGTGAAAAGCCTGTTTCCCTCGAACATCCAATACATGGCTCCCGGCCTAAACAACCCATGCTCCCCCTGTAGCCGACGGAGTCCAGCAAAGTAAGCCAAATCAAGCAAGTTGCTACCCAGAACTGGAGTCTGGTTAGCCTCAGTGAAGTTGGCCGTGGCCATGGCTATGTGGGTGATCAACCCACCAATGGTAATTTTGGTAGTATGTGTGGAAGTGGCTATGGAATAGAATTGAGAGGCCATATGATGTGCAAGGTTCATTTTGTAGCCATCCTCCCCTTCTAAAACGTAGCCACCTAGAATCTCTAGCTCCGTACTCCTAATATTTTGGGTCTCATCCCTACCAAAGATCGTAAATCCTAGAAACCTGTAAAAGACAATGGGTACCGGGTGTTGTATCTTGGAAGCATGCAAATGTTGCATGCTCCCGGGATTAGCATTACCCGTAAGCTTTCCCCACATGGTGCAGTTATTATGGGTTTCCTTAGGTTTCCTACTATAGGTGGTAGACAATCCAAAAATCCTACCAAAATCAGCTAAACTCATGGTGTAAGTTCGGTTCATCACACGAAATTGAACCGACGACACGGTTCGATAACCATCTCTACGCACATTGAAACTACTCAAGAATTCCAGAGTTAACCGTCTAAATGTGAGACGGAGCATACTATACATGTTACTCATACCAACACCAACAGAGACACGCTTGACATCACGCTCAATACCCATTTCATGTAAAGATTTTTGGCATATAAAGCGAGTAGGGATTACCTCCCTCAATTTGAGGTGGATGAATCATGCTCGTTGCTCCTCCGTAACAAAGATGACATCCGGAAAATCCGTGTCGGGCTCGAATTGCGGCGGCGGAGGTGGTGGTGTCGGTTCCCGAGCTCGGCTCGTGGAAGCTTCATGTTGATTTCTTGGTACCCTTGTGCATTTCCTTTGTGGTCGGTTTTCCATTGATGAAAATCTGATTTTTTTGAGGTTTTTGAGCTTTTTGGGTGAATTTGGGGATTTTGTGGGGATTGGAGAAAACTGAAATTGGTTTGGTATAGGTTGTAGAGGATGATGAGAGGGTGATTTTGATGAAAAAATAGTTGAATTTGGTGGAGATTTAAGGGAGATATGGTGGTTGGAAGTTTTTGGAGGTTGGGGTTTAATGGAGGAAGTGAGAGAAAGTTAGGTTGAAGATGAAGAGGAAGTGAAGAAAGAAAAGAGGAATCCGTGGCTTATCGCTGAAATCGCGTCTCGCCCGATCGGGCAGCATCTCGCCCGATCGGGCAGATTTTGAACAATTCCTTTTCATCCGTGCGCGCCCGATCCGGATCGGGCGATTTGCGAATGCTTGTTTTCTTGACTTTTTTCTGCCCAGAATCTCCCTTGACTTTTCCACGAAATTTTCATCAACCGCCCGATCGGGCAAAATAATTTCGCCCGATCGGGCATACCACTCGCCTTCTGCGCTCGATCGGGCAGACAATCGCCCGACTCGGGCATTCCACTCGCCAGACCGCCCGATCGGGCAAAATAATTTCGCCCGATCGGGCATACCACTCGCCAGACCGCCCGATCGGGCATGCTGCTCCCGATCGGGCAAAGATAAGCTGCATTAATTTCGTCCGTGCGCGCCCGATCGGGCGTAACCTCGCCCGATCCGGATCGGGCGATTTGCAGCTTGCTCGGCCTTGTACGTAATTTCACTTTCTCGAACTTGGAGCTTTAGGCCTGCACATTATTAAACACCCAAACTGCGTAATGCCCTCTTCTCGCCTCACTAACACCAAAAACAATACTTAAACACACTTAGGTATGGGAAATACTAACTAAACACACAAAAATAGAATCAAAAATCAAACTTATACTACTAAAGCGATAAAATACGGGTTGCCTCCCGCAAAGCGCTGGTTTATTTCTAGGTCCCGCTCGACCTTGTTACCTTGAATATGCAGTCTATGAGGCGGAGGGATTGAGGTGATGTACCTCAACCACTCCTACAGTAGCCCCATCATGGTACAACTTCAGACGTTGCCCATTGACCTTAAATCGTTCACCATTATCATTCTTTACTTCAACAGACCCAAACTTGCTTACCATAGTCACGGTGAACGGCCCAGACCACCTAGACTTAAGTTTTCCAGGAAATAACTTAAGCCTAGAGTTAAAAAGTAGAACCTTGTCGCCCACCGCGAACTCTCTATGCAAAATGTATTGTCGTGCCACTTCTTGGTCTTTTCCTTGTAAATCCGGGCACTATCATAGGCTTGTAGTCGGAATTCATCGAGCTCACCCAATTGAAGTAACCGCTTCTCACCGGCTAGCTTTGCATCCATGTTGAGCTGTTTGATTGCCCAATAAGCCTTGTACTCCATTTCTACTGGTAAGTGACATGCCTTGCCATACACCAACCGATACGGGGAGGTACCAATAGGTGTCTTAAAGGCGGTTCTGTATGCCCATAGAGTATCATCTAGCTTATCGCTCCAATCCTTCCTAGACCTCGCCACCACTTTCTCAAGGATAGATTTGATCTCTCGGTTGGAGACCTCAACTTGACCACTCGTCTGAGGGTGGTAGGCTAGCCCAGTGCGGTGATAAACCCCATACTTGCGCAGGAGCGCATCCAGATGCTTCTCATGGAAGTGTGACCCTCCATCACTGATCAAAGCGCGCGGAACCCCAAATCTAGGAAAAATGATCTTCTTGAACAGGGAGATGACCGTCTTAGCATCGTTAGTAGGTGAGGCAACGGCTTCCACCCACTTTGACACATAATCTACAGCAACAAGGATATACAAGTTACCCTTGGACGATGGGAATGGTCCCATGTAATCAATTCCCCACACATCGAAAATCTCAACCTCAAGGATCCCGTTCTGTGGCATCTCATACCTCCTCGAAATAGTGCCGCCCCTCTGGCACGCATCACAAGCCATAATAAAAGCCTGTATCCTTGAACATAGTAGGCCAGTAAAAACCACATTGTGACAACTTAGCGTTTATTTTAGACGGTCCATGGTGACCACCATAAGGTGAAGAATGACACCTACTGATAACACCTTGAACTTCCCATTCTGGAATACAACTCTTGTACAACCCTTCAGCAGTCTCACGAAACAAATAAGGGTCGTCCCAAAAGTAAAACCGGACATCATGTAGGAATTTCTTCTTGTGTTGATATGAAAGATCGGCCGGAAGAATTCTCCCCACAATGTAGTTAGCAAAATCTGCGAACCATGGTGACTGACTGGCAAGTGCAAGTAAATGATCATCCGGAAATGAATCATCAATCGGTGTAGATCCCTTACCATCGTCATACCTCAATCTAGACAAGTGATCTGCAACCACATTCTCAGCCCCTTTCTTGTCGCGGATCTCTAGATCGAACTCTTGTAGCAGCAGTATCCATCGAATAAGCCTAGGCTTGGCTTCCTTCTTAGAGAGCAGATACTTAAGGGCCGCATGGTCAGTATAGACTATCACCTTGGATCCAATCAGATAGGTGCGGAATTTATCCAAGGCATAGACTATAGCTAGAAGCTCCTTCTCAGTAGTAGCATAATTAACTTGAGCTTCATCTAAGGTCTTACTTGCTTAATAGATTGCATGTAAACCTTCTCCTTTCTCTGACCCAAAACTGCCCCAACTGCATAATCACTTGCATCACACATTATCTCAAACGGAAGATCCCATTCGGGAGAACGAATGATGGGAGCCGAAATCAGTGCCTGTTTAATCCTGTCAAAGGCCTCAAAACAAGCATCAGTAAACACAAATGGGGCATCCTTGAGGAGGAGCTGGGTAAGTGGTTTAACAATTTTAGAAAAATCCTTGATAAAGCGGCGATAAAACCCCGCATGACCAAGAAAACTTCTAACACCCTTCACATTAACTGGAGGAGGTAATTATTCAATCACTTGGACCTTAGCTCGATCCACCTGAATGCCCTTATCGGATATCAAATGTCCCAAAACCACCCCCTCAGTAACCATGAAATGACACTTTTCCCAGTTCAAGACTAAATTACACTCTTCACATCTTTTCAAGACTTTAGTCAGATTTAGCAAACAAGAATCAAAAGAAGTACCGTAGACGCTAAAATCATCCATAAACACTTCCATGATAGACTCAATAAAATCAGAAAAGATACTCATCATGCAACGTTGGAAAGTAGCAGGTGCATTACACAGCCCAAAAGGCATCCTACGATATGCAAAGGTACCATAGGGACAGGTGAAGGTGGTCTTTTCCTGGTCGTCTGGATGTATGGTAATTTGAAAGAAACCAGAATAACCATCCAGATAACAGAAAGACTTGTGACAGGCTAGCCTTTCTAACATTTGATCAATGAAGGGAAGGGGAAAATGGTCCTTTTTAGTAGCAACATTAAGACGCCTATAATCAATGCACATGCGCCAACCTGTGACTACCCTAGTTGGTATCAACTCATTTTTTTCATTTCTCACCACAGTTGTCCCCCCTTTCTTAGGCACTACCTGAACAGGACTCACCCACTTAGAATCAGACACCGCATACACAATACCCGCATCAAGCAATTTCATAACTTCAGCTTTTACAACATCTTGCATGACAGGGTTCAAACGACGCTGGGGTTGGATGCATGGTTTATGATTTTCATCTAGATGTATCCTATGCATAAAAAAGTCAGGGCTAATACTCTTTAAATCATCAATACTGTACCCAATGGCCTTTTTGTGCCTTTTCAACAAAATAAGAAGTTGGGATAACTGGTCTGCATCAAGTGCAGTACTGACGATCACAGGGCAAAGTTGTTCATCATCTAAAAACGCATATTTAAGGTTAGCAGGAAGAGGCTTAAGTTCAGGTTTCTTTACCTCTTTAACAGAACAAATCGGCCGAACTAACCTCTTCAATTTGGTGCTCTCCGACTCAGATTCTCCACCATTAAGAGCTAACTCCAGAGCTCCACTTCAGCACTCCAAGAACTGCTATCACCTGCAGAAGACTCACAACAAAGCACTGCCTCCAAGGGATCTCTTTCAAGAACTTGGGAGACGTTATCACGAGTAATAAAATCAACTACATCTATACGATAGCATTGTTCCTCCTCCAGCATGGGACTTTTTAAGGCACTATTCAGATTAAAAGTCACCTTATCATCCCCAACAGACAATGTCAATTTCCCACTTTTAACATCAATTACCGCCCCCGCCTTGTGAAGGAAGGGTCTACCTAAGATTATGGGAATTTGAGAATCCTCCTGCATGTCTAATACTACAAAGTCTACAGGTATATAGAATTTACCTACTCTAACAGGGACGTCCTCTAAAACACCTAAGGGGTATTTGACAGAACGGTCGGCCATTTGTAGAGTGATATTGGTAACCTTAAGCTCACCCATATTCAGTTTAGTACAGACAAACAAAGGCATGACAGACACACTAGCACCTAGATCACATAAAGCTTTATCAATAAATACGGTGCCAATGTTACATGGGATGGAAAAACTCCCGGGGTCTTTAAGTTTAGGTGGAGACTTGTTTTGCAAATAAGCACTACATTCCTCAGTGAAAGCTACAGTCTCTACCTCACAAAAAGCACGTTTCCTGGTCAAAATATCTTTCATGAATTTAGCATAAGCAGGAACCTGTAAAATTAATTCAGTAAAAGGAACCGTTACCTGCAAATTTTTGACCACTTCCAAGAATCTGCCAAACTGCTTGTCTAGCTTATTCTTGAGTTGTCGGTTTGGGAAGGGGAGTGCAATAGGTGGTACTTGAATATCCGCCCCCTTCTTAACCTCAGTTGTAGCCTCATTCTCATTGACTACCTTTTCAACTTCCTTTTCATCATAACTATCTTCGGGATTTCCTCACTGACCAGATCACTAGCAGACCCCCCGGAATCAACCTCAACCGGCATAGAAGGACCATCATAATCCCTACCACTCCTCAATGTAATTGCATTAGCAGTCTCCCTATTTTCGGGCTGTGAAGGAAATTGGCCTGGTGGCCTCCCTGCAATAGTAGTAGCCATCTGTGCCAACTATGTATCAATGATCTTGTTGTGAGCAGTAAGAGCATCGATTTTTGCATCCTTTTCACTTAGAGATTTTTGCATTTGTAGCATCATGTTTCTCATCTCTACTAGCATAGGGTCAGGCTGTGTGGTTTGAGGTGGTGGTGGTGGAGGTGATGTGTGTTGTCTAGGGAACCCAAGTGGTCCACTAGACTGTTGGTTGTAGTTGTTCCGTGGTTGATAGGGTTGGTATGGTTGTTGTGGTGGATGTTGGACTTGGTGAGGGTTCTGGATATTGTTGCTCCTGTAGGATAGTAGAGGGTTGTTTTTGTAGCCCTCATTGTAAGAGTTGGAGAATGGGTTATTTTGTTTGTAGGATTGAAATGCGTGACATTGTTCAACAGAGCTCCTACATTCCGGTGCATAATGACCAGACATTCCACAACTTTCACAAACAGTAGCAGGTTGGGCACTCATAGCAGCTACACTAGCAGGTTGGGCATATTGAGTATTGGCTGCTTGCATATTATAAAACTTATAGTGTAAAGCAGTCAATTGGGCAGTTAGTTGTTCAATGGAATTTAAATCATGCTTACCACCCCTATTAGATAGACCTCTAGGATTTCCATACTGCGCATTGTGAATGGCTATCTCCTCAATCACCTCCATAGCTCTAGGCACCTCAAGTTGCATGAACCTCCCACTGGCAGCTGAATCCAACAAACATCTAGACTCATTGCCTAGACCATTATAAAACTGCTGAATCAAGAACCAATCTTCCAAACCATGGTGCGGGCATTCTCTTTGCAAATCCTTGAATCTCTCCCAGGCCTCGAACAAACTCTCATCCGCTTGTTGTGAGATACCTAATATCTGACCCCTCAGACGAGCCGATTCTCAGGTGGAAAATATTTAACATAAAAAGCAAGAGCCAAGGATTCTCAATTAGTGATTTTCAAAGCCGCCCGATTCAACCCATTAATCCACAGTTTAGCTTTCCCACTCAAAGAGAACGGGAAAAGTATCTCCATAATCTGCTCTGGAGTCAATCCCTTTTGCTTGATGGTGGAACAATATTGGATAAAGGACTGAATGTGAAGATTCGGATCTTCACCTGGTTCCCCACCGTACTGGCGTCTCTCGATCATGTTAATCAATGCAGGCTCAATCTTGAAGGTCTCAGCTGCAATAGAAGGCATGATCGCCTTTGGTAACACGGACAGACTTGTCTTAGAATAGTCTGTAAGCCGTGGGGTAGGTGGCGGTATCAGATTTTCGTCACCCATCTCTATCTCTGAAACTGAATCTGTATCTGAAGAAAAAAGATCGCCAATATTATGATCAGAATCAGAGTAATTCCCACACTGTGCAATGAAAGTTCTTCGTCTACGAAAGGTTCTTTCGGGCTCAGGATCGAATGGAGTAAGATTACTAGTACCTACGGTCCTGGGCATAGACAAAGACTACAAAACAATGTGCGATCCGGTCTCAAGGAACGTGAGTTCCTTGAGTAGTAACAAACAATAATCTAGGATAAGCAATCAACAACAGAAAATAAAACCGTTTCCCCGGCAACGGCGCCAAATTTTGACAGGCTTAAAGTCGTATCACCTAATAAAAAATAACCTACGGTCCACTAGCTAGGTAGCAAGGGAAGTCAGGATCGAATCCACAGGGAAACATGCGTTCTTTCTACTATCAATTAATTAATCTAGACTATTGTGAACAAGAGTTGGTTGGTGGTTTGTATACTAAGACTACGAACGATAATTAAACACGAATGAATCAATATA
This sequence comes from Spinacia oleracea, assembly GCF_020520425.1. Lineage (NCBI taxonomy): Eukaryota > Viridiplantae > Streptophyta > Magnoliopsida > Caryophyllales > Amaranthaceae > Spinacia > Spinacia oleracea. The sequence continues at coordinate 79,826,501 of NC_079490.1, forward strand.
TTAAGGAATCTAGGGTATAGGTTTGCCAACAAATAATAATCCAGGACATTGAACAATCACGATAATCAACAAAGTAATTAATTAGACTAGCATGCTCTCTCAAGTCGATACTAATCATAGACTTAGAATTAACGGGCTCTCGCTACGTATTAACTCTAATTCCACCTATTGACACAAGCCTAAACATCAAATTGCATCTCTCGAATCTTAATTTAATATTGCATAACTACCACAATTAAACCCGCGCAAATCTAATTGTATAGTGAAATAAACCAATCAATAGGAATCAATTACAATGCCAACAATCATAATCATTCAATCATCCCTTCATATTATTCATGGATCCCCAACCCTAGAAATTAAACTACTCAAGCATGTTGACAATAAGCAAAGCAATAATCATAATTGAAAGCATTATTAAAGCAAGACAATGAATTGAAATAAGAAATAATACCTATTTGAAGAACAAAGGGAAGTGAAAGCTTGAATTTTTATTGAGAATTAAACTAAGTGTTTTTGCATAAACTAGAGAGAAAACTAGGCTAAAGAAAATAATACTAAGGTTCAATACTAGAAAATAAAGTGTTCTCTAAAAATAATTAAAGCTTGTTTATATAGTTTACCAAAATAAAGCCTAAAAACCGGAAAGAAAACTCGCGCATAAGTGCAGGAGGTTGGCGTCGCCCGATCGGGCGATCCACTCGATAGTCGGCCCGATCGGGCCAAAATCCGCCCGATCGGGCGATTTGTGAACTCTCCACATAGGCTCCAGGATGACCGCCCGATCCGGATCGGGCGAGCTGCGCCCGATCGGGCGCGCGTTAATGAATCTAAATTGCTTCAATTCCGCCCGATGGTTGCATTTCGCCCTCAGCTTCCAGGGCGATTTGCAATCTTCAGTATAGCTCGCCCATATCACTGAGTCTAACTCCCGGGGCTCAACCATAAGCATCCAAGGCTCCCGAAAGTCGACGATGAAGGTCCCGAACTTCCTCGGGCTCATATAGTGGCCTAGATCAACATGAAACGGGTCTAAAAAGACCAATTTCTCATAATCAAACCTGAAACTCAGGGCACACTCAATAACACACATTAGTAGTAGAAACGGCTCCTAAGAGCACGTTTGACACGTAAAAGTACTAAGGGACGGGGGTAAAAATACTATATAAAACATGCATATCAAGTACCCTTAGAGACAATCAGTTGTATGCCAAATTCTCGAAGTGTGAATTCTGGCTAGAAAGAGTTGCGTTCTTAGGACATTTTGTATCTAAGGAAGGAGTTGCAGTGGACCCTGCAAAGATAAAAGCTATCAGTGAGTGGCCTACACCTAAGAGTGTCACCGATATTCGAAGTTTTCTTGGTTTAGCGGGTTATTATAGGCGCTTTGTGCAAGACTTTTCTAGAATCGCCAAACCAATGACAACCTTGATGAAGAAAGAAGCGATGTTTGAATGGAATGACCAGTGTGAGGAAGCGTTCCAAGCCTTAAAGACGCGATTGACAACCGCGCCAGTGTTAACTTTGCCAGATAAGAGCGGTACTTATGATGTGTATAGTGATGCCTCTAAGAATGGTTTAGGGTGTGTGTTGATGCAGAACGGGAAAGTGATTGCGTATGCATCGAGGCAGTTGAAGCCATATGAATCCAATTACCCTACCCATGATTTAGAGTTAGCCGCCATAGTGTTTGCATTGAAGATATGGAGACACTATCTGTATGGTGTGAAATGTAGGATATTTACGGATCATAAGAGTTTGAAGTACATTTTCACACAGAAGGACTTAAATATGCGCCAACGAAGGTGGTTGGAATTGATCAAGGACTATGATCTGGATATTCAGTACCATGAGGGAAAAGCCAATGTGGTTGCAGATGCCTTGAGTAGGAAATCAAGTCATGGTGTGAATACGTTAGTAAATGCTAACGAGCTGTGTAAGGACATGCAGCCATTGAATATAGAAATAGTGAGTGGAGAATGCCTTGAGGGTATGATGAATGCCTTAACCATCCAGTCGTCAGTATTTGATGAAATCAGGGAGAATCAGACTGGTGATGTTAAGCTAGAGCGGATCAAGGAGAAGATTTCGCAAGGAAAGAAGGTTGATTTTAAGATCCACGAGGATGGAAGTTTAAGGTATAAAGGACGATGGTGCGTACCTCAAAAGTGTGATGAACTAAAGGAGAAGTTGATGAGAGAAGGTCACAACACGCCATATTCTGTTCACCCGGGAGGTGACAAGCTGTATAAGGATCTGAAAAAGGTCTATTGGTGGCCAAGGATGAAGAACGAAGTGGCTGAATTCATGGCAAGGTGTTTGACTTGTCAGAAGGTTAAAATTGAGCATAGGAGACCTTAGGGAAAGGTCCAACCTTTAGAAATTCCGAGTTCGAAGTGGGACTGTATCTCAATGGACTTTGTCACTTGTTTACCCAAGTCGAAAAGTGGAAATGACAGCATTTGGGTAGTGGTCGATAGGTTGACTAAGTCAGCAGTGTTCATACCAATGAAAGAAACCTGGAAAATGGAACAACTTGCCAAAGATTACATCAAACATGTAGTGAGATTACATGGAGTTCCTAAGGATATCGTATCAGATAGAGATTCTAGGTTTCTTTCGAATTTCTGGAAAAGTGTGCATAGAACCTTGGTACCACATTGAAAATGAGTACAGCATTCCACCCAGCCACGGATGGACAAATCGAAAGGACTATTCAAACCCTAGAAGATATGCTAAGAGCTTGTGTGATTGATTTCCAAGGAGGATGGGAAGATAACCTAGATTTAATTGAGTTTTCATACAACAATAGCTATCATGCCAGTATTGGAATGGCACCATTCGAAGCCCTGTATGGACGAAAATGTAGAAGTCCACTATGTTGGAACGACATTAGTGAAACCGTTGTACTAGGTCCCCAATTGATAGAGGACACTATGAATCAGGTTAGAACTATTCAATCCAAAATCCAAGCCGCGCAAGATCGCCAAAAGAGCTACGCAGATTTAAAGCGTAGGGATGAAGAGTTCCAAGTAGGTGACAAAGTGTTGTTAAAGGTTTCACCAATGAAAGGAGTGATGAGATTTGGGAAGAAGGGAAAGCTTAGCCCAAAATATATAGGCCCATATGAGATCTTAGAACGGATAGGGAAGGTAGCGTATACACTAGCCTTGCCCATGGATTTTCATAGAGTGCATAATGTGTTTCATGTGTCCCAATTGAGGAAGTATGTCCCGGATAAGTCTCATGTACTGCAACCGGAGCCCATAGAGTTGGACCAAAGTTTGACCTTCGAGGAAAGACCTGTCAAGATACTTGATAGCAAAGTGCGTAGCACTCGAACTAAGGATGTTAAGATCGTAAAAGTGTTGTGGTCTAACCAAGAGTCTGAGGAAGCTACCTTGGAAGCGGAGGAGGAAATGACATAGAAATATCCCGAGCTTTTCCCGAGGTTAGTTGAGTTACGGGGCCGTAACTCGTTTTCTTTAAGGGGGGTAGAGTGTGGTAGAATTTCGCGCTTTTTACCTTATTTACCCAATTTACCCTTAAGGATATGCTTGAATCGTTGTTTCCAGTGAAGTTTCACTGTTTATTGTCATGTTGAATTACTTAAAGAGTACGGCAACTAAAACTTTTTGCAAATAAAACGCACTAAAGTCTCAAAATAGTCTCAAGTTTAGTTTTAAAATTGTGATTTCCGTGCCCAAATTTCGGGACGAAACTGCTTTTAAGGAGGGTAGACTGTAATACCTCGTATTTTTCTATAATTATAAATATATTTAATTATATTTATAAAGCATTTCGTTGTTTTTTTTTATTAATTAATTTCATTTAATGAGAATTAAATGCGCTTTTTATTTTTAATTAACTAAATATTAATTATTTCAAAAACGAATTTAATTTAATTAAGGCCCAGTCGTTTTCCATAATCAAACCCAACAAAAGCTTGCAAGGATTAAATTCAACTAAGCCCAAAAAGCAAGCCCAACCTTAAACCCTAATACCTAACCCATGAAGGGATGAGAACCTATAAATACCCCTCCCCTTCATGAGATCCCCTAACTTAAAAATTCTGAATTTTGCTCTCCTCTCTTACCTCTCCTCTTCGTCCGACCCTTTCTTGAGCCACAAGGCACGAGTCGTGTCCTAGTGCTCGTGCCCAGCCGCGCCTCACGCGCACCCCTCTCTCTCTCCCTCTCATCGCGTCGCAGCCCCGCAGCGCCCAGCACTCGTGCACGAGGCCGCTGCTGCTTGTTGTGCGCACTCGCGTTCTCGTCCCTTGCTCGCCCTCGTCCCGCGTCGCGTCGCAGCACAACAACAGTGTTGTGTGCGTGCACGCTGCGCCGTGTGTGTGCCTTGTTGTGCCCAGTGCCCTCGTCGCCCCTCGCCTGCCCTTTCGCGCGCGCCACTGCTTCTTGCGGTGCGTGTTGCGTGTGTTGTTGTTGCATTGTTCGTGCGACGCACACGCACACAACACGAATAATTTTTGTGTGTGTGTGTGTTGCCAATTGGAAAGATCAAATTTTGTTTTCAAAAATATTAATTTTCAGTTTTAAATTGATTTAAGTATTGTGATTAAATTTTATTATTGGATTGTTTGGATTAATTAAAACGGTTATGAACACCGTATTGGGTTAGTATTGTGTTTTAATTAAAGAGATTGGTTTTGATGATTTAAATTACGATTTTCAGATTTAATAAGTTTATAAAGTGTTGATTTTTGAAGTCTAAACATGTTTTCGGATTAAACCATTGTTGGGGTTTCGGTTTCAAATCGATTGAGCGATTGATTCACATAATTTAATGACAATTTAAATTATGGGAATCAACCTAAATTTTCAGATTGGTTATAAGCTTTAAAAAGTTGGTTTTTAAGGATTTTAAAGCGAAAAAGTCAATGTTTGCTAGGACTTGAGTTGACTATTTGAGACTATTAAATTACCAATTAATGAATGAATTTTAATTAAACTAAGGGTTTTAGTTTCTTAAATAGTTGCTGGAAATTTAGTAAACATGGATAATAATTTAGTTCTCTTATTTTGTTTTATAGGAGTTGATTTCTAGTGAGTCGTGATTCGCACAGTGGCCCCCGTACTTAGGTATTCCAAGTACTTACAAGACTAGGGTGACCACCCATCCCTTGAGGACTTTGTGAAGTGTATTGAATGCGAATCATGTGAACTTATATGCTATGAATTCATGTTTGATGATTGGGAATGATTATGTTGTTATGAATTCATGTTTAATGTTGAGAACGAGCATGTTATTATTATTATTGAATCTATATGAACGAGCATGTTATGAATTGAATTATGCCTTATAGATTCTATTGAACTATCATGTTATGGACTTTTATAATCGTTGAGTTATGTCAAGCATGTTGTTCAAGTTGGTTTGCATGTATGAGTATTGCGCATGCAAGTTGTTATTATTATTATGCTATAGTACAGGATGTCTAGCATAATTATTGAGCCAGTCGAATATTGCCAGTGAGCAATATATATTCTACCAAATGGGTAGAATATGTTAGAGAGTCTATGTGAATTGAATTAAGGACAATTCGTCCTAAGGGCACACTCCGCTTGTTAATAGGCAATGTCGGGTTATCTCAAACAGTGTTTTTGAGAAGGAACAATGGGAGTAATTTCACTTGAGTCTTGTTTGATCACAAGTCCTAAAGAAGTAAAATATTAAAGAGTCATTTTGAATTGTTTAATTGTTCAATTGTTTGTATGTTGTGTCTTGAGTCGCCTTGAACATAATATACTAATTAACATAAAGTGTAACCCAAAGAGCTTCAAAACTCTTGGAACGTATATACCTTGAGTATGAACAATGGGGGGAGTCTTGCCGGAAAACTTGTACTCCTAGAATGATACAAGACGTTGTTTCATTCTCTTTTATGCCGTTGTGCATTGGAATTCCTGTCGGTATGGCCCGACTGTCGGTAGTAGCCCGACTTATTTTGGTGTATGGTTGGCTCCCATCACCCTTTCTTTCCTTTTGAGGATACTTTACTTTACCCGTTCGAAGCTACTTTTTATTAATCTGTGAGTCAAGAGTCGTGTCTCGTGTCGAGTCTTGTCTCCATGTTTACTCGTTTATTTTATGGCTTTTGCATGTGGGTTATTTAATTGTCGAGTGAAGCATGTTAGGATAGAATGTTATTCTAGCTTGTTCGTACTCAGCTTTCGCTGACTTCGTGCTTCATGTCTTCTGGTCATGGCCTTCGCCTTAATGACCCTATGATGATCCATCAATTGCATTTGCGTTGTTCGGGAGTAAATTTTTAATAAAGCAGGTTTGTAGAGATAACTTGCGGGAGAAGTTATCATGGGATTCGAGTTGAGAGTTTTATGCTTCCGTAATTTATAAACTCTATTTCTATTTATAGTCATGACTAATACTACTATTTTCAGTTAATGGATTTCAAACGGTTTGTTTTAGTTTGGGCCTCAATGGTTCCAACTTGTTTTAATGACCATTAACTATTTATTTAATGTGTTTTGAAAGTTAGTTATTTTCGCTGCGTAATTCTGGTAAATAGCCTTAGCCGTTATCACGGTGGCGGTAATATCTTGGTAATTCATGTGTTTTAAGTTGAAAAATGTTTTATAAAAAGCAAGGAATTATTAGGGTGTTACACTAGGCCTTCGTCTAGCAAGTCTCGTCCGATGCTAATTCGTACGATGCGCTTCCGATTAAATTCCCGAATCCGGAATTCATTTCCGATACGAACAATATTTAACATTTCCGATTCCGGAATTAATTTCCGTTTCGAACAAATATTTAATATTTCCGTTTCCGGAATTATTTTCCGATTCCGATAATATTTCTGATTCTAACAATATTTCCATTTCCGGTAATATTTCCGATTCCGGTAATATTTCCATTTCCGATAATATTTTCCGATACGTACCATGTTTCCGTTTCCGGCAACATCTACGACTTGGATAATATTTATATTTCCGATACGATCCATATTTCCGTTTCCGGCAATATCATCGTTTCCGGAGTATTCATTTACTTGCCTTTGACGATCTCAGCTCCCACTGAAACCAAGATCCGTCGATTCCGAATATCCATAGATGGAGTATTTAATGCCATTAAATACTTGATCCGTTTACGTACTATTTGTGTGACCCCACGGGTTCAGTCAAGAGTAAGCCGTGGATTAATATCATTAATTCCACTTGAACTGAAGCGGCCTCTAGCTAGGCATTCAGGTCACTTATTTTCACTGAATTATTAACTTGTTAATTAATAATGCACTGCATTTATTAGACTTAACATTAAATTCATACTTGGACCAAGGGCATTATTTCCTTCAGTCTCCCACTTGTCCTTAGGGACAAGTATGCATTTCCTAATTCCTTTGTCTCTCGATGCTTGCTCTTGAACATAAGGTAAGAGTTGTCATCCTTATTATGTCCAGAGGTGTTTCTCGGTTTCAGAGTTCAACTGATCAAATAAACAGATAATCATAGCCTATGATTCATCTAAGCACGACCATGCATTTTACAGTTTCTAGCTCTCCGAGTGGCCTTGTACAACTTTCAGCATCTCATCCCGATTTATGGGAGGACAATCCCAATCTTGCGATCTTGAGATTAGATTTGGTTTGATAGGTGATTACCTGAGCGTTGCCTTTATAGCCTCCTTTTACGGTGCGACGTTTGACAACGTCAAAGTAAGCAGTTCTCAAACAAGTAATCTCAAATCACTTAGGTATTGAGGATTAGTGTCAAATAATTTTAATGAAATTTACTTATGACAGATTTTCATCTCTTACAGTAAAGTTTCATAGGTCTGTCCGATACTAGTCTTCCCAAAGTAAGTATCTATGCAAATGATTACGACATTGCCATGTCCACATAGTTCAAGAAACAGAACTACTAGTCATGTTGCATTCTAGTCGTCTAACGTTTTCTATGCGTCCATCTTTATAGAAAACTCCGACCAGGGACCATTTTCAACTTTTGACATTCAAGTTCACTTGATAGACATTTCTTAGTCACAGGACTGGTCCTGACAGTCTATCTTGAATATTTCGTCAAATTGAAGGGACTCATCTTTTAATAAACCACAAATTAAATGGAAAAATGAATTCTATTCATTTATGTGAATGATTAACCAATAATGTTTTACAAAGTATTAAACTCTAAAACTTTAAAACATTAAACAAGGACATCAAAGCCATTCTCCAATATGCTTGATTCCCATAGCCGCGGTGTGCGAGTTGTGCTTTGCCTGCGACAGAGGTTTAGTCAATGGATCTGAGATGTTGTCATCAATTCCAATCTTGCTTATCTCGACTTTTTTTCTTTCAACGAACTCTCGTACAAGGTGAAATATACGAAGTACATGCTTGACTCTCTCGTGGTATCTAGGCTCCTTTGCCTGTGCAATAGCTCCGTTATTATCACAATATAGAGCTATTGGTCCTTTAACGGAGGGGACTACACCAAGTTCACCTATGAACTTCCTTAGCCATATAGCTTCCTTTGGTGCTTCATGTGCAGCAATGTACTCCGCTTCAGTTGTAGAATCCGCAATGGTGCTTTGCTTAGCACTTTTCCAGCTTACTGCACCTCCGTTGAGGCAGAAGACAAACCCAGACTGTGATCTGAAATCATCTTTGTCGGTTTGGAAACTTGCGTCCGTATAGCCTTTAAAAATTAATTCATCATCTCCACCATAGACCAGGAAATCATCTTTGTGCCTTTTCAGGTACTTCAGAATATTCTTGGCAGCAGTCCAATGTGCCTCTCCTGGGTCTGACTGGTATCTTCTCGTAGCACTGAGTGCATACGCAACATCCGGGCGTGTACATATCATAGCATACATTATTGAACGAATCAATGATGCATATGGAATCCCACTCATTCGTCTACGCTCATCAAGTGTTTTTGGGCACTGAGTCTTGCTTAGAGTCATTCCATGAGACATGGGTAGGTAGCCTCGCTTGGAGTCTGCCATCTTGAACCTTTCTATTGATATAAGTGCTTTGACTAAGTCCAATCATCTTCTTAGATCTATCTCTGTAAATCTTAATGCCCGGTATGTACTGTGCTTCTCCTAAATCCTTCATCGAAAAACATTTCCCAAGCCAAATCTTGACCGAGTTCAACATAGGAATGTCATTTCCGATAAGTAATATGTCGTCGACATATAATACTAGAAAAGAAATTTTTCTCCCACTAACCTTCTTGTATACACAAGATTCGTCTGCGTTCTTGATGAAACCAAAGTCACTGACTGCTTCATCAAAACGTATATTCCAGCTCCTTGATGCCTGCTTCAATCCGTAGATTGATTTCTTAAGCTTGCATACCTTTTTAGCATTCTTTGGATCCTCAAAACTCTCAGGCTGTGTCATAAACACAGTTTCTGTTAAAACGCCGTTTAAGAAGGAGGTTTTGACATCCATCTGCCATATTTCGTAATCGTAATATGCAGCGATTGCTAACATTATCCGAATAGACTTTAGCATTGCAACTGGTGAAAAAGTTTCATCGTAATCCACACCGTGGACTTGCCTGTAACCTTTTGCAACCAATCTAGCTTTGAAAACTTCAAGTTTCCCATCCTTGTCCTTTTTCAGTTTGAAAACCCATTTGCTTCCTATATTTTGGTAGCCATTTGGCAAATCGACCAAATTCCAAACTTGGTTTTCAGACATGGAGTCTAATTCAGAATGCATGGCTTCTTGCCATTGCTTGGAGCTAGGGCTCGTCATAGCTTGTTTGTAAGTCGCAGGTTCATCAATTTCAAGTAATAGAACGTCATAGCTCTCGTTCGTCAAAATACCTAAGTACCTTTCTGGTTAAGATCTATATCTCTGGATCTACGCGGGGTTACATTTCTAGATGCTCCATGATTCTCACCAGATACTTCTAAAGATCTCTGAGTTTCATCCTGAATGTCATCTTGAGCATTCTCTAGATTTTGTTGTTCGACTCGAATTTCTTCGAGGTCTACTTTTCTCCCACTTGTCATTTTGGAAATGTGATCCTTTTCCAAAAAGATACCATCTCGAGCAACAAACACCTTGTTCTCAGATGTATTGTAGAAGTAATACCCCTTTGTTTCCTTTGGGTAGCCCACAAGGATACATTTGTCAGATTTTGGATGGTGTTTGTCTGAAATTAATCGTTTGACGTATACTTCACATCCCCAAATCTTAAGAAAAGGCACATTTGGAGGCTTTCCAAACCATAACTCATATGGAGTCTTTTCAACAGCTTTAGACGGAGCTCTATTTATAGTGAGTGCAGCTGTATTTAGTGCATGTCCCCAAAATTCTATTGGAAGTTCGGCCTGACCCATCATTGATCTAACGATGTCTAGCAAGGTTCTGTTCCTCGGTTCCAACACACCGTTCCATTGTGGTGTTCCAGGAGGAGTCCATTCTGATAGAATACCACATTCTTTCAGATGGTCATCAAATTCATAGCTCAGATATTCACCGCCTCTATCAGACCGCAGTGCCTTAATCTTCTTGCCTAATTGATTCTCTACTTCACTCTGAAATTCCTTGAATTTGTCAAAGGATTCAGACTTATGCTTCATTAGGTAGACATAACCATATCTACTGAAGTCATCAGTGAAAGTGATAAAGTAGCTGAAACCACCTCTAGCATTTGTACTCATTGGTCCACATACATCTGTATGGATTAAACCCAATAGTTCAGTTGCTCTTTCTCCAACTTTAAAGAAAGGTTGCTTTGTCATTTTGCCAAGTAAATATGATTCGCACTTACCATAATCCTTTAAGTCAAATGGTTCTAGAATTCCTTCCTTTTGAAGTCTTTCTATGCGTTTCAAGTTAATATAGCCTAATCAACAATGCCACAGATAGGTGAGATCTGAATCATCCTTTTTGGCCTTTTTGGTATTTATGTTATAAACTTGTTTGTCGTGATCTAATAAATAAAGTCCATTGACTAATCTAGCAGATCCATAAAACATCTCTTTAAAATAAAACGAACAACTATTGTCTTTTATTAAAAAGGAAAATCACTTAGCATCCAAGCAAGAAACAGAAATGATGTTTTTAGTAAGACTTGGAACATGGAAACACTCTTCCAGTTCCAAAACTAGCCCAGAGGGTAACGAAAAATAATAAGTTCCTACAGCTAATGCAGCAATCCGTGCTCCCATTCCCACTCGTAGGTCGACTTCACCTTGGCTTAACCTTCTACTTCGTCTTAGTCCCTGTGCATTAGAACATAAGTGTGATCCACAACCTGTATCTAATACCCAAGAAGTTGAATTAGCAAGTATACAGTCTATAACGAAAATACCTGAAGATGGAACGATTGTTCCGTTCTTCTGATCTTCCTTTAGCTTCAAGCAATCTCTCTTCCAATGCCCCTTCTTCTTGCAGTAGAAGCATTCGGATTCAGAAGTGGGTTGACTGACCTTCCTCTTTTCAAACTTAGTCGGGCTGGCCTTCTTGCCACCTTTCTTAGCATTCCTCTTCTTACCAGATTTCTTGAACTTGCCCCCACGCACCATAAGCACATCTTCCTTATCACTTTTGAGCGTCTTTTTAGCGGTTTTCAGCATACCGTGAAGCTCAGTGAGCGTTTTGTCCAGACTATTCATACTGTAGTTCAGCTTTAACTGATCATACCCGCTATGAAGAGAATGGAGGATGGTGTCTACAGCCATTTCCTGAGAGAATTGCTGATCCAGCCGACTCATATTCTCAATGAGTCCAATCATTTTGAGAACATGTGGACTTACGGGCTCGCCTTTCTTAAGCTTGGTCTCAAGAATTTGCCTATGGGTCGCGAACCTTTCGACTCGAGCCAGATCTTGGAACATGTTCTTTAACTCACTGATGATCGTGAAAGCATCTGAGTTGATGAACGTTTTCTGCAGATCTGCACCCATGGTTGCAAGCATTAGACATTTCACATCCTTGTTGGCGTCAATCCAACGATTGAGGGCTGCCTGAGTGACCCCGTCGCCCGCGGCTTCGGGCATCGCCTCTTCCAGGATATACTCCTTTTCTTCCTGCATAAGAACTATTTGCAAGTTCCTTTGCCAGTCATGGAAGTTTTTCCCGTTCAACTTCTCCTTTTCGAGAATTGATCGGATGTTGAATGAATTGTTGTTTGCCATAGTTAAAACTACAATTAAAAAAGAATAAACAAATAAATAATCATTCACAGTTTCTCTTAATAAACTTAAATTCTAGCATGCATGCATAATTTAATGTTCATTAAGCATTTTATTCAAGTTATGTGTTCCGGCAGGTGTGAATAAAAATGATTCCAAGACCCTAAAACCATTGAAGAATTAAGCACATTATGTATTTAGAATCAATTCTAAAATCTTTTAGGTAAGCAAAAACCTTTTGCTAATAGTCTAGAAACTACTCTTGGTTAATAGGTACGTCTAAGGACTTATTAGGTAAACCTATCAATTTTGCCACGACATAAAAGGACTCCTTACTTATATCGTTGAGTTTCACCAAAACTAACATGTACTCACAATTATTTGTGTACCTTACCCCTTTAGGATCAATAAGTAACACCTCGCTGAGCCTAAATCTATTACTAGATTGATGTAAAGGTTATCCAAGTAAGTGTTATTTTGGCATGGCACCTTTTAACTCAATTTTTAAACTTTGGAACTTAAGGCTCTTACTATGTTGGTTAGATTTTAAGTGAACTAAAATCCTTAATCATGCAACATAATCAAGCCATAATCTCATGCATAATTAAGACATATTTAAAGCAATAAATAACTTAAAGCATGCATAGGATAAATGTGATCTAGTATGACCCGACTTCATCTTGAAGCTTCAACTTCAAAGTCCGTCTTGAAAATGGATTGGAAACTCCGTCTTGAATTTCACCATGGGAGGCGCCATTTTCTTCAAATAGGATAAGCTATATTTAAACTAATTACAACTATTTGATGGTACGCAGACCATATTTGAATTGAAAAACAAACTTTGGTGCATTAGACCAATTACATTCAAATTAATGGTACGCATACCATATTTTCTATCCTATTTGGGCCATACTAGTCACTTCATAACCTGCAAAACATTACATATACAATATATATCATTCACCCATTCATTATCATGAATGGCCAACATAGCTGGTTAGTAAAACACGTTATGCATCACACAAATATTTGCAGCAATTAATCAAGGGCACCAATAATCTGCCAATTATTCAATCCTTATTAATTCTAATCAAGTTGTTTAACCTTAAAGGATTTGTAGACCTAATCAAGAGTTTATGACTAAAAATTCTCCCACTTAAACCAATAAATTTATATGCTTTACTAATTTTAAAGATAAAAATGTATTTCTAGTCTAACCGGAAACATACAAGTTTAATTAAAATTTAAAGCTCATACAAAATTATAATTGAATCCATTTAATTTATTTTCAGTTGAATTAAACGAATTTAAATTAATTCAAGGTATAATTTTAGTAAAATAATTAGTATAAATTAAAATTTATAATAATTATAATATTCAAAATTAAAATCCGAGAAAACAATTTAAATTATTAATTTCAAAGTTAATTAAAATTATTGCCAAACTGAAAATTCAAATTAAAACCAAAACGTGTCAATCGTCGCAAGACGAGGCACTTGGGCTTGCGCCCAAGCTCCGTCGAGCCACGAGGCTGCATCGCCCCTCGACTGACCGTTGCACAAGGCACGAGTAGCAGCAGCCACGCGCAAACGCAGCAAGCCAAGCCACGCTTGCGCGTAGCCTGCTCGTCCGCATCGCATCGCAGCAGCTCCCCTCGCGAGGCATCGCTCGCTGCACGCGAGCCATCGCTCGTTGCGCGAGGCAGTGCGCGCTGTGGCGCAGCACGCTTGCTGCCCACACGCGACTGCTCGCAGTGCCTTGCCTGTCGCCAATCGCTCATCGCCCATCGCATAGCACACACGGCCAGCCCCATTGCTTCGTCGCGCACCATGCTATGTTGCTCGCTGCATTCGTACCGCACGGGCGACGAGTTCCCTTGCTCGTTGTCGCGTGCCCGCACTATACAACACCCCTTAAGGGTAACACGTAGCATCCTTTGCTTTGTGCGTGCAACTTTTATGAGCGAATTTTATAAAAATTTAAAATTTTTAATTTAAAATTAATGACAAATTAATAAATCATATTAATTTCATAATTTTAGGGCGAAAAATCGAAAATTTATTAATCAATTAATTTCCGATTAACATGGATTCAAATCTAGGTCATAAAAATTTAAAATTTATCATAAATTAACAATTTTTAAGGTGTTTTTTAATCATGGATACCTAATTAAATCATTAATTAATTATGAAAATCAAATCAATTCTAAATTATTCGAATTTCAACAAATTAATCATAATTACAAATTAGGTTGTATAATTAACAAGTCTAGGCATTCAAATTTGTTAAACATATACAGTAGGTCAATCAAAATTTCAAGATTTATCAACAAGAATCGCAAATATTCAATTTAACATCTTAAATTTACAAACTTTTGCGTTCAAAAAACTAAAACCTCCGAAAAGTCATAGTTAGGCTTCGAATTTGGGATTTCTGGGTTCGGCCGAAAAAATATTAATTTTGTCAAAATTTTAGAATGCCTTTTACATGCGGAATTGACACAAAAATTACTCGATTTGGTTGAGTAACGAAGAAACTGCCGAAAAACTGCGTACATATAATTAAATAAACGCAATTTGCAATTAATTAACAATTACGAAAATTAATCACCCCTTTTTAATTCTTTGCAAATTTGTAAAATTTAACCATGTTTAAGCAATTATAGATCATGCAATTAATAAGGGGCTCGTGATACCACTGTTAGGTTATGATACATATGAACAACATAAATCATGCGGAAAAACCTTAATGTCAGGATACATATTAATTGCACATAATCATATAATTAGTCTAGGATGCATACACTTTGTAGCGTGCCCTCCCTAGCTGCGCCCGAACCGAACAAGAACAAGTCTTTAGGACTCCAAGTGTCGTCCCTCCGTAGAAAGTCCACAGCACGTCCGGGTCCGCCTTAAGCTTGACCAACTAGAATCGCCCTTAAGGTTCTTAGAATTTTCGGCTATTAGGGTGCAAGTGTTTGGCTGACTTTTGCTTAAAAATCTTACCTTTGAATACTTGAATTCTCGTGCGTAAATTTGTGAACCTAGGCACATATTTATAGAGTCATGGAAAAGGATTTAGAATCCTATTAGGATACCAATTTGTTTAATTAGAATCTTATTAAAACTCTATTAAACAAATTCTATCTTTATTAGGATTAGGATTTAATCATAGAACAAACTCCATTAGCTTTAGGATTTGTATTGAACACAAGCGTTGCACGAGCACGAGCACGAGCCGCACAGCCAGCGCAAGCAACAGAGCCCGCAGCCCACGAGCTCGCGCGCGCGCCATGGCCTGTTTGGGCCTGGCCTTGCGCTGGGCCTGGCGAGGCTTTAGCAGCATTGGTGTTGGGCGCTTGGCTTGCTGGGCGCGGGCCTGGCTTCATGCTGGGCCTTCGTCTAGTAAGTCTCGCCCGATGCTAATTCGTACGATGCGCTTCCGATTAAATTCCCGAATCCGGAATTCATTTCCGATACGAACAATATTTAACATTTCCGATTCCGGAATTAATTTCCGTTTCGAACAAATATTTAATATTTCCGTTTCCGGAATTATTTTCCGATTCCGATAATATTTCTGATTCTAACAATATTTCCATTTCCGGTAATATTTCCGATTCCGGTAATATTTCCATTTCCGATAATATTTTCCGATACGTACCATGTTTCCGTTTCCGGCAACATCTACGACTTGGATAATATTTATATTTCCGATACGATCCATATTTCCGTTTCCGGCAATATCATCGTTTCCGGAGTATTCATTTACTTGCCTTTGACGATCTCACCTCCCACTGAAACCAAGATCCGTCGATTCCGAATATCCATAGATGGAGTATTTAATGCCATTAAATACTTGATCCGTTTACGTACTATTTGTGTGACCCTACGGGTTCAGTCAAGAGTAAGCTGTGGATTAATATCATTAATTCCACTTGAACTGAAGCGGCCTCTAGCTAGGCATTCAGTTCACTTGATCTCACTGAATTATTAACTTGTTAATTAATACTGAACCGCATTCATTAGACTTAACATTAAATGCATACTTGGACCAAGGGCATTATTCCTTCAGACCCCGATGTCGTAAGTTCTCTTGAAGCTTTCCAATCCTAGGTGTAGACACCTACTTTTGTCCCCATTCCCGAAAGGGAAGGTTCGATGATGAGAACATAAATCTCCACTTGGAAACGCATCTCCTATAAAATAAGGAATCTCAATCACCCTTTCATGTTCAGCCAAAGATACTATTTATAGAAACCTGCTAAGAATAGTAACTGCCGTAAAAGGTAGTTGTTAAAAGTGGCAAATTCATAAAAGATAGAAACCTGTCAGAATTAGGTGTTGCACTCCAACATAAATCCTAAAAGAGATAGAATTTACATTCCTGGTATAATTCGAAAATAAGAGTTACGTATTAATTAAATTCCTAATGAACCTAGAGTTCATAACGGGCCCAGACGCATTCCGTCATAAGTTAATACGCACTGAAAGACTCGGATAAATCTCAAAAGCTTCGTGTTCTAAGAGTCCAAATCTGACAAAGAACTCGGCCCAGGTCCCATTTTCAACGCCTGGATCTGGGCGCCGAAATCTTCGGCGCCCAACCCTGGGCGCTGAAAATTCCGGGGGCCGTTTTATCTCCGGATTCTTTTTGGATTCATATCTTAAAATCTATCTTTCCACGCACCCTTTTTCTATAAATACAGCCTAAAACCGATGTGAAAAGAGGACACAATTCCATAATCTGATTATTGACTCTAGCCTTAAGCCTAAGCCTCACGCTGCGAAATTGATCTAGCGTTCTGTCGCAATCGACCCAAAAGTCGAACAGAACGCATCCTGCCCCTTGTAGCTTGATGAATTAAGCCTAAATACTGGAACATTGCTTGGAAACCCGAGATTCGTTAAATAAAAGGAGAAATAGCAAAGCCAAGTGGCCGGTTAGTTTTCTGAGAACCACAACGCACCTCTCAAGGGTGCGTTTCAATGTGTCCCTCATATGATTTAATCGCTTTTATCACCCTTTTATAAAATTGTCAAACTATTAATTTGATTGATCTATCACGCCTAATAAGATAATACCTTGGACAATTGAATTATCATGCTAGGTACCTTAAATCAGTCTAAATAAGATAATCACGATCGATTTAGTATTATGTGTTGCATATTGCTAAAATCAATTCAGAATAGTTTAATAGTTTAACGCATGTCCCTTCAATTATTTATGCTGAGCTAGTAAGGATAACCTGCCTCTGGAGTATTATCGATGAGCACTTCTCTCGGTAGCTACCGTCCCCCGAACTCTCAATCTCTGCCCTGCGGGTGTACGTTGAGCGATCCCCACACCAGGGATCACAAGGGAACCTATGGCCGTCGTGGTCGAACATAATTGCACTCCCTTTATGTCACGATAACCGGGTTTTGTCAGTTTTTCTCATTGTCGTTAAAAACTGAATGGCGACTCCTATATTACTAGTCGATTGGGTGTAAACTCACAGGAAATACCATTACACTTGATCTGACAACGTCATGCCCACGAGGGACGAGGTCACGCATTAGCCTCGTGCTTTTTCGACCCCCTCACAGTGGCGACTCCACTGGGGAAGTTAATGAAATACTCGTGCTCGTAGGTAATCAAAATAGCCGAAGGGTGAAACGATCCTACCCCGCGTTTATTTCCCTATCAAGTTGGGACGACCTGAAAATCAGCATATTAATGTGAACGGACAGAACCGCAAAACGAATCTCGGCTCCCTTGGCATGTTTCATCTCGGGAGTTGGGAATAAGGATACCCATCGCCACCCGGGGGGTGCATACGCTTCGAATGTTGTCCACTCGGCACTTTCGCTAGTAGTACACCTATCCCAAACCCAATTGCTCGCCCACTAAGTCCCTCTCATTGGTGCATGCCCCCTTGGCTTACATCGTGATTGGCTTCTTGGGTCGAAATTCCCTCGTGAATGCACTACCCCCACGATAGAAGCGGTACCAAGCCGGCGCAAATATTACCCATAGAAGCCTATCATAAACTACGTGACATATTATTTTTCTTCATGTTGTAATGTTAGTTACGTGTAGCGAATTATGTGATTGTGTGTGACAAATAATACTAGAAAACCAACGACCCTAAAAATTGCCCAAACATTCATAAACACCAATTGGCCAAAGAGTTGTACCAAATACGTGTTCCGCAGCCCCAGGCGATCGCCATGAAAATAAGCGACGCCCAGGACAACCTGAAACGGATCTCACAACGCCGCGCAACGCGTAAAGGACGTTATTAGGCAAGCACGCAAAATTAAGTCGTATGTATGAAAAAAGGATAGACGAACAGAATACAAGTACCACTCAGGGACGCATTTTCAACGCCCCTGGCTGGGCGCCAATCATTTTCCACGCCCAGCCTGGGCGCCGAAGTTGCTGCCTGGCCTTTTGGTAAGGCACAGCAGCCTCGGTACAGCATACGTAGCAATAAAAAAAAATTCGTAACAAATTTGTTACGAGGACGTATGAAAAAGGCACTCGATTCTAAGAACGACTTATAAAATAAACAACTCCTTGTGTCGTCATTAGGCCTCCTATGACGACAATGTTCGGCACCAAAACCGAGCATGCTAATTAAAATAACCTTGAATGTCACATGGGCAAAGTATTCAAAAAATGATGTTCAAATAAAGTTTTCAAGGAAAAATAATGTTCGAATAAAAAATAAATAAATCCGGGTCTAGACTAGGCTATGCCAAAGTACAATCTAAATCCTAAGTCTTAGTTGTCTTATACATAGAATCGGTCCTAATGCTTGGTGTCGTTCTGCAAGTTAAAAGGTTAAACCATATTGAGTCTGCCTTCCTAACATTTAAAAGAAATCAATAAGCACCCATATGTAATTGTCATCTCTTGCTAAGAATCTACGGCCTCAATACTCTCTCTCACCAATAAAAAGAATATGTTATGTAATTCAAGTATTTGCAAAATGGAAACAGTCACATTCTGAAAATCATTCCTCCGTAGTCGCACAACCCCCAAAGTGAGCCTAAGGTGTCAATACCATTGGCAAGAAAAAAATTAATTAATGGCCTCAAGGCTTATGATCACATTGGGTCACGATTATCATAGTCCTCTCGAGCCACTCGCTCCT
Source organism: Spinacia oleracea (assembly GCF_020520425.1). Taxonomy (NCBI): domain Eukaryota; kingdom Viridiplantae; phylum Streptophyta; class Magnoliopsida; order Caryophyllales; family Amaranthaceae; genus Spinacia; species Spinacia oleracea. Next base: position 79,845,771 of record NC_079490.1, read on the forward strand.
TGAAGTACTCCTAAGTACGGACTAAAAGATTTTCCATGAATGCAACATGACGAACCATGAAAATACCCAAATTGGCATGCCATAAGGCCACCATTGGGGTAAAGCAATACACACTAAGAGGGAAGCCGCACTAATGATTCTAGTCTTGCAAAAAATTCGATCTCCCCAACTAACTACCTTGCCAACATTAAGCAAAATGGCGCATGACAAATGAACACACAAGGGTTAAAATCTAAAGTGTCAACCAACGAAAGTTATGGTCCAATTAGCCTAAGTCCGAAAGTCGCTTGGTCAAGTATTATAGGCTTACGCACGTCATTATTTTGAGTCTAGGCCACCTCCTTGTATTCATACACGGGTTATAATCAGATAAATTAATGAAAGTTCGAGTCTAAATCACAACTTCCAATTAAATCCCGGAAACTGGAACCTGAAAAGAAGCAAAAAAAATTATTTTCGATGTAATTCTTTCGTTAAATTTCAATAAAGTAAAAACAACATTTTGAATCTACGCTATTTGCACATTTTAAGAAACGACTAAATACGCTTGCAAAGTAAGACAATTTAAAGGTCCACCCTAGGCCTACTAAAATTAAAGGTCCACTATAGGCCTACCAAACGAGGCTCACTCAGTCTCGCCTCGTGACTCGAAGACCACAACCATCCACCTTTTAGCCCAAATAAAAAGGGGGAGAAATCCCAAGCAAAAAAAAGAAAAAAGAGAAAGAGAAAAGGGAGAGCGAAAAGAGCGAGCCATGAAATACTTAGCCCGTACCTCCCAAAGTGCGAAATTTACCCAAGTAAACGAAGGTAAAGAATTGAGTCAACCAATCCAAATCATACCACAAAAACTACATAAAGTTCTACGATCTTCTACCCTGTCCAATCCTCATGCTTGACTAATACCTATACAAATTATCCTATCTCATTCAACCCATCTTTCAAGCCGTCTTGAGTCACGAATAAAAAAAGACAAATGAAAAGTACATTCCACGCTTAACGTAAAAAAAATAATAAAAAAGAAACTTTGCAAAGCGCCTTTAAAATTCGTCTAAAAAAAAGAAGTATTTAGCGCACAAAAAAGATTCGCAAATATTTGGCCCATAACACATTTTCAACGCCCAGCCCTGGGCGCCAAAAATAATAACGCCCAGCCCTGGGCGCCGTTCTTGCTTTTCAACTCCCAATTCCGAAAAGTGTTCGTATATTTTCCTATATACATGCGGAAGAATAACAAACACTTGGGGGGTAGAAGATCATATAAAATACGCAAAATACGCACGCTCCAAAATTTTCGTACACTTATTTCACCCTATTTCAAACATTACGATTCCACTCGAACGTACTTGTTTAAAATCAACATTCTAAGAAACCATTTTCTGGCTAAGAACTACGCAAGACCTGATTCCAAATTAAATCTATTTAAGGCGGATATGTAGGCAATCCATGATTCGGTCCAACCAATTTGCAAAAATGTTAAAGCCTATAGAGTAACAAGAATAAAAATAGAGTCCCTTATTGAAATTTAATCACTTGCAATCCAAGTCGAAAGAAAAATTTAAGTCAAAGGAAGAATCCAAGTCATCAAGATGCCAAAATGAGCACACATCGAAAAATATTAAGGGCACGTACCCTTGCCAGTAGGAGCACTCACACTCCTAGGCACTTAGCCAATACTCAATAGATCGCTTTGCCTCAATTGAATGGGGGCTAGCGCGAGCGTCCATGACCTCTAAAGTACTCGACTTGACCCTCCCTAAAGCAAAGTAACTCACTTAAAGACCTTCTTTCACCACTAGACACAGTCATAATCGCCAACAAGTAGTAAAGGCAGTAAGCTTGCAATAAAGAGGATTGTTCTACGGCATCGCCCCATCGTTCCTTCGAACTCAGGGCACCCGTTCATGGTAATTCAAATGCTTGCGAATCCCCTTTGAAAAAATCAGACATTGCCAATAGGACTTGGCACTTAACCAAGGCTCACCCTACTCAGACATATGACACGGGCATCTGAAATCGAAATCTGAAAGCATCATTAATGAGAAGACATAATAGCAACTGGGGGCTAAAAATTGAAATGAAAGAGCTAGGGAAAGAACTAAGTATACCTTGACCTTTTGTGCAGACATACACCAAGTAAATCTAAGTCAATTTGAAAGTGGCTTACATTTCCGCAATTCTGGAAAAGATGGCCCTAAAAGCCCAAAGCATGTGCCACACAGGCACAAATAATATCTTGACGCCTGCACCCTGGCTTCCAGCAAATCCTTAGACAGCATTCCGAAAATTGTAACAGTATTTTGATTCACTCATATAATCCTGTACGAACCCTTCTATAAGTCAACTTACTTAGGACACCTCGGATTGTACACAGTAGGACTCGGATTTCAAATAATTTTCAAAGACTTCTTCGAACATAATAAAGTGTCGTTGGTTTAAGCTAAGTATGCGTTTATCTCGATGTTGCAAGTGAGTCAAAAAGATTTCTAAATATGATTATGGGTAAAGAAAGGCACCTAGCTTCTGGTCAAGGCACACTTCAACATGTGACTACCTTGACCATGGAAATGTCGCACAATACGACATTTACAAGAGAAGTAGCAAATCACTACTCGAACATACCTCGCACTAAACGAGTCTGGTTCAAACTATTCATGATCCATGTCACCATGAATGCATAAAAACATATTCCAAGCATTATATCACCAAGCCGATCCCGTAGCTACAATTAGGGGCTTGAGAAAAACACTCTAAAAATGCTCGAAATAACGACTTTATCGCAAATTCTCGACGCTAATGCTATACACACGTCATAGGGGCACAATCCTAAGGCTTGATCGTGTAAAACGAACCTTAGAATGGCTACAACCCCTCCCAAATTCTAAGCGCTACTTAGAATATATAAATTCACCCCACTAACAAGGGTAACTGAAAATCGCGAGTCACCAAAACTCCGATCAAACTACTGCACATGACGCTCGCCCTGCAAGCGCCCGTTACACAGTCTACGTCGTTCCAAAGCAAAAGCGAAAGAAAAATCAAAGATAAAAAAAAAAAAACATCTATGAATCCTCGTATCGAACTAAGTAATAAGCCATGCACACCCACGCAGAAGGTGCTACACTTGTTCGAGCACCTGAACGAGGCTTGATGAAGTACTCCAATGCAAAAAATAATAATGATATCCCAACACCTGGAGGAATGTTCTAAGACACGCTGTTAGGCCACACAAGCCTACGTCGCACCATAAGTTCAACCATCCCACGGTACAAGTCTAAAAAAAAAAGAGTAAGGCATATTGCACTAATGCGGGCACGACCAAGAGCATGTGTAAAAGAGGCAAAGACTACTTATCGCCCAAATTCAAAATACAAGCCACACGACTTCTACATTAAGGATTAAAGGTAGCAAAATATTACCTACCACAGGAAGGGATAGCTCGCACCTACACGAGCGGAACCCCAAGGCATCTTTCTCGAAAGAACCTACAAAAATCGTACGCCAAAAGGAAGCATCCCAACATACATACTTGGGGGCTCCAAGCTATGAAACGACCGTAGCAAAATAATGTTTGAACGATCAAAAGGGCACGATGCTTGAGCCCACTTCATGAATGGGCCTGAACCCTATCAAGCTTCTAAGCAAACTATTCAACATCAGTCATTGCTCAAAAAAAAATGATTCAAGCGAACTGATTAATGGACCGCACGCAACGGCCACTCTATGAACGCTCGTTCGCACATACGTATCATCATCCTAAGTATCGAACATTCACGAACGCGTTCAAAAGAAAAAAAATATACGTTCAAAATAACAACAAGAGCGATTAAAGTCTTACGCCTCAAGGTATGTTCCTCGGGCCATATAGACTCGCCCAACTATTACAATAACTGTACGCCTTAAGAGCGAAAGTTCCTTTAAATAATCGCCCCAAAGAGACAAACACCGTAGTCCACCAATCGCCTACGGCTTCTCGAGAAATCATCACGATCACTCAACTCATTGTGATCTCCAATAAAATTCTACGTTCCAAAAATAAAGAAAAACAAAAGAGAAGAGAATACGTAGAATTTCCAAGTGAAATAAGCGAACGGAAAAGAGGCAGATCTGCCCAATAATCAACTCCAACGCCAAATAGCTAGGCGTTATTGTAATCCCACGCCTGACTTTGGGCGTTGAAAATGAATCCCACAATCGTTCTAAGCCAAGAAATGGCGAACGAATAAGGAAATAATAAACACCGTTGGTCCATTATTAGGCTACGATTTCTCGAGAAATAATTGTTATTCACCAATCAACGGTGATCTCAAATTAACGGCTCGTTCCAAAAATAGAATCTCTAGACGAAAAAAAAAACGAACGAACAAGAGGCCAACTGTGTCATCAAAAGACCAGTCCAAACAATATTTTCAACGCCCCACCTGGGCGTGAATTATTTCTAACGCCCAGGCCTGGGCGCCGAAAATGAGCCCAGGACCAAAAGAAACCCTGACTTCTATAGGGCCCTGCCGTATCCATTCGACTCGAAAATTGCCGATTTCTTTACTGAAAATCGCACCTCACGGCTTTGTTAAGAGTAGCACACCACTACGAAAATCGCTCGCACTTACGAGCACGATCCCAAACACGATCAAGGACATTACAAAATGCGTATCCCCAAGGAACCTCTTTGACAAGAAATGACCGTTAAGCACGAGTGCTTGGGGGCTCGAAAGAAAATATATATTTCAAAAGAGAGTATGCAAAGTTAAAACAATATTCCCAGACTACGCTGTACGAAGTCCCGTGTTTGGATAATCTCAAAAGATAAAATCGGATTACGACCTCAAGACAAAGGTCGCCGTTGATACTTATACATAGTCCCCTAATCAAGGACCCAGGTAGTTGCAAAATTGAGCCGTAAAGACTAGCTCAAAACCATGAAAGATGATGACCACAAGACAATGGTCCGTCTAAGCACGTTGTCAACCCACATTCAGGTTGCAACTAAATCCGAGCATCCCTCGAAAGAATTCTCTCTTACAAGAATGAATAAAAAGAAATTCTCAAAAGAAATCACAAGAACAAATGAAATAGGGACTTGCCCACCTCAATCGGGCAAGATCGCGGCACGTACCACGCGAGTCCCAAATCGAAAAGACGAATTCAGGTTCGCTCACCTCCAGCGGGCGGGGCGTCCACCCTTAGCGGACAGGGCTCGCCCACCTTCAGCGGGCGGGGTCTGCGTCACTAACCACGCATGTCCTCAGTTTTCGAAAATGAAAAGAAAATAAAATCTTCAAAACAAAAACAGGCTCGCCATCTTCAGCCGGCGGGGTCTACGTCACAAACCGCGTAGGTCCTTATTTTCAAAACATCAAAACAGATTCGTCCACTTCTATCGGACGGGGCGTCCACCCTCAGCGGACAGGCTCGCCCACCTTCAGTGGGCGGGGTCTGCGCCACTAACCGGGCAGGTCCTTAGTCGATGCAGCGATAACTTTTTCCGGTTTGTCCTTTTCCAAAAATCAAAGGATGGTTTCCCTTTTCCAAAAATCAAAGGATGGTTTCCCTTTTCCAAAAATCAAAGGATGGTTTCCCTTTTCCAAAAATCAAAGGATTGGTTTTCCGCTTTTCCAAAAAAGAGCGATGTGCTGGATTTTCCTTCGTTTTACGTCCTATAAAAACAAGGGGGTTTTCTCGTTTAGCTAACCCTGAAAATGAGAATCTTTAAAACGTTTTACCTCGTGATTGGTCTTGGCCAGGCCTGGTTACACTTTATAGCTTTGATATCGAAAACATCTTTAGATACTTCCAATGACGAAGTGAGGGAGTTTCAATGCTATCAGTTAACCAATTCCAATGACACATGAGGAATATGTTAACACTTCAAGTGATGACCCTTAAGTCAAATGTTATCACTCGGGGGCTCGTGAGACCCTCGCAAAACAGGTCACATACACCATGGCTTGTATGACGCACTCCGTCTAGTACTTTGACCATCGTCTCATCTCGAGACTCAGTCAAAGTGGGGGCTAACTGTAGACACCTACTTTTGTCCCCATTCCCGAAAGGGAAGGTTCGATGATGAGAACATAAATCTCCACTTGGAAACGCATCTCCTATAAAATAACGAATCTCAATCACCCTTTCATGTTCAGCCAAAGCTACTATTTATAGAAACCTGCTAAGAATAGTAACTGATGTAAAAGGTAGTTGTTAAAAGTGGCAAAGTCATAAAAGATAGAAACCTGTCAGAATTAGGTGTTGCACTCCAACATAAATCCTAAAAGAGATAGAATTTACATTCCTCGTATAATTCGAAAATAAGAGTTACGTATTAATTAAATTCCTAACGAACCTAGAGTTCGTAACGGGCCCAGACGCATTCCGTCATAAGTTAATACGCACTGAAAGACTCGGATAAATCTCAAAAGCTCCGTGTTCTAAGAGTCCAAATCTGACAAAGAACTCGGCCCAGATCCCATTTTCATCGCCTGGATCTGGGCGCCGAAATCTTCGGCGCCCAGCCCTGGGCGCTGAAAATGCCTGGGGCCGTTTTATCTCCGGATTCTTTTTGGATTCGTATCTTAAAATCTATCTTTCCATGCACCCTTTTTCTATAAATACAGCCTAAAACCGACGTGAAAAGAGGACACGATTCCATAATCTAAGTATTGACTCTAGCCTTAAGCCTAAGCCTCATGCTGCAAAATTGATCCAGCGTTATGTCGCAATCGACCCAAAAGTCGAACAGAACGCATCCTACCCCTTGTAGCTTGATGAATTAAGCCTAAATACTGGAACATTGCTTGGAAACCCGAGATTCGTTAAATAAAAGGAGAAATAGCAAAGCCAAGTGGTTAGTTTTCTAAGAACCAGAATGCACCTCTCAAGGGTGCGTTGCAATGTGTCCCTCATATGATTTAATCGCTTTTATCACCCTTTTATAAAATTGTCAAACTATTAATTTGATTGATCTATCACGCCTAATAAGATAATACCTTGGACAATTGAATTATCATGCTAGGTACCTTAAATCAATCTAAATAAGATAATCACGATCGATTTAGTATTATGTGTTGCATATTGCTAAAATCAATTCAGAATAGGTACCTTCAATTATTTATGCTGAGCTAGTAAGGATAACCTGCCTCTGGAGTATTATCGATGAGCACTCCTCTCGGTAGCTACCATCCCCCGAACTCTCAATCTCTGCTCTGCGGGTGTACGTTGAGCGATCCCCACACCAGGGATCACAAGGGAACCTATGGCCGTCGTGGTCGAACATAATTGCACTCCCTTTATGTCACGATAACCGAGTTTTGTCAGTTTTTCTCATTGTCGTTAAAAACTGAATGGCGACTCCTATATTACTAGTCGATTGGGTGTAAACTCACAGGAAATCCCATTACACTTGATCTGACAACGTCACGCCCACGAGGGACGAGGTCACGCATTAGCCTCGTGCTTTTTCGACCCCCTCACACTAGGTACTTCATGTGAGTATTGTATTTCGGAAGAAGACCAACGATAAAGATCTTGACTTGTTCTCTCTCGGAGGGTCGAGTCACCATCTGGGATGCCATTTCTCTCCACCGGTTGAGGTAGGTAGTGAAGCCTTCCTGAGGCCCTTGCCTGAGAACCTCTAGATCCCTTAGAGTGGTTTGAAGTTGAATGTTGGGCTGATACTGCTCCATGAATGCTAGAGCAACTGCTTCCCATGTACATGTTTGATGTTCCTTGAGTGAATAGTACCATTTCTGGCATACTGGTTCCAGAGACATGGGGAATACCACATGGTATAGCTCAATTTCGACCCCCTTGATGGCCATTGTAGCTCTGAAGTTCTTGAGGTGGTATTTAGGATTGTCGGTGGATTTGAACTTTGGAATATCATTGGCAGAGAATTTGTCTGGCAGATTCGCTCTCCCCTTGAGGTGTCAAAGTAGTTCTCTTGATTAGTGACCTTACTGACGAGACTCTCGATCTTCTTGGTTACGTCGTCAGTAGGCGCGCCCTGTTCCACAACACCCAGTCGGTTGCTTATGTTTTCCACATTGGCGCTGAGGCTGGTGAAAGCTGCTAGGAGTTGAGTGAGTTGATCAGAGGCAGACATTTGGACTGATTCTTGAAAGGGACTGGAAGTTTGATTTGTAGGAGATGAACTGGCTGCTCGTTCGATGCCGGCTATGAGGGAGGCTAGGGCTGATGGAGTTCTTTTCAACCTCTCTCCTCTTCGGCGAACCCACAGGATCCTCAGACTCCTATTTAGGACACACCACATGATTTAGAACTTGGACTTCCCTACACATGATATGATATGCATGCAGTGAATGAGACCTAGACTTGACTCTAAGTGCCACTCCGAAGATTCGGGATTTTAAATTTTTGTACTCGCATTCGGGATTTGCAACCCGTTGGAAGTGTTTGAGAGGAGCCTTCATTCTTTTGTGGAAGTTGACTCTTTGTACTAGAACTTGGAATGTCGAAAGAATATTTCGACCTATTGGACCTTGGACTATTTTAGGGGAATTTCAACCCATTGAGAATTTCGAAATTGGACTCGTACTGGGAGATTGAATCTTGTATTATTTCAAGGGAATTTCAACCCGTCAATATTTTAGGGGAATTTTAACCCGTCGGACTTGGAATATTTGAAGGGAATTTCAACCCAATTGAAAGGGAATTGATTTTGTATTATTTCAAGGGAATTTCAACCCGTCAATATTTTAGGGGAATTTCAACCCGTTGATAGGACTTGGAATATTTTAGGGGAGTTTCAACCCATTGATAGGATGCGAAATTTGAACTTGTACTATTTCGGGGGATTTTCAACCCATTGGAGAATTGGAACTTGTATTATTTCAGGGGATTTTCAACCAATCGGAAAAGAGGATTTTGAACTTGTATTATTTCAGGGGATTTTCAACCCATTTGACAATTGGACTTGTATTATTTCAGGGGATTTCCAACCCATTTGACAATTGGACTTGTATTATTTCAGGGGATTTTCAACCCATTGGAAATGTTTGGAATTTTGAATTTGGAAACAATGGAAGGCAAGGACTTGTAGCTCGAAAATGAGTTTGAAGTTTGACTTTGATTCGAAGTTTGAACTTTGAACTGGAAAGGACGCACTTTTGTATAGAATGTGAAGCTTTGAATTTGGAAAATCTGGCATTATGCAGCCATGAATTTGAGACATTGAATTTGGGAATTTGAAAGTCCGGCATTATGCAGCCGTGGACTTGGAATTTTGAAGTGTATTGAATGAGGGAAATTATGCCATCATGGATTTGGAATTGGAAAGTTTTGAATATAGGACTTGAGATTTGAGAGGTTGGATTTTAGAACTTCGAACTTGAGGTTTGAAATATGGAATGGAAAAGTCGGCATTACGACGGTATGAATTTGGAACTTGAAACTTTGAGCATAGGACTTGAAACTCGAAAGATTGACATGGGTTTTGAGGTTTTGAAAGATTGAGTCGAAAAGGTTGGCATCATGCCGGTCATGAGTTTAGACATTTGAACTTGAGGTTTTGAGATTGGAATTGGAAACTCGAACTTGAGGTTTGAAGACTCGAATGTTTAAACTAGAAAATCCGGCATGATGCCGTTGGATTTGAGTTTTGAACTTGGATTTGAAATTTTGACTAGAAAATCCGGCATTATGACGCCGTTGGATTTGAGTTTGAACTTGGAATTTGAAATTTTGACTAGAAAATCCGGCATTATGACGCCGTTGGATTTGAGTTTTGAACTTGGAATTTGAAACTAGAAATTTGAATTGGAAAATCCGGCATTATGACGCCGTTGGATTTGAACTTGAATTTGAAACTTGAGATTTGAAATGGAAAATCCGGCATTATGACGCCGTTGGATTTGGACTTGAATTTGAATTTTGAGGTTTGAAATGGAAAATCCGGCATTGTGACGCCGTTGGATTTGAACTTGAATTTGAATTTTGAGGTTTGAAATGGAAAATCCGGCATTATGACGCCGTTGGATTTGAACTTGAATTTGAATTTTGAGGTTTGAAATGGAAAATCCGGCATTATGACGCAGTTGGATTGCATTTTGAATTTGGAACTTGGAATTTGGACTCGAAAATCCGGCATTATGACGCCATTGGATTGAATTTTGAATTTGGCATTTGTGCGTGAGGCGTGTTTAAGGGTTTTGAATCAAATGGAGTGGAACTCCTAAAAGACCTTAAATCGGCGATTTTAGATGCATGAGGTTTGAATGATGCTTTTAGGGGTTTGGTTTCCTATTTGGAGGCTAATTGGTTTTGGCAAGCTAGAACTCGAGGTTAGCCATTCACGTGTGCAAAGACGCCCACATAACGCACAAATAGCACGTTGTCACACTAACATGTATATGAATGCGACATGCAAAGTTCTCAACCTAAGGTCAGTCTAAGTTTTGTATGATGCAAGTGGTCGGCTTAGGGTGTCAAAAAAAGGTACTTGACTAAGAGACAGATCCGGCGACAACTTGCACATCCGCCTAAGGGACGTGTGTGTCGACAGACGGCCTCCATACTTGACATCGGGAATGTCAAGCAAATGCCAAGTTTCGGTAGGCGCGGAAATGGTCACACACTTTGGTCGGGAACCGTATGGAGAGTCACCATTTCGTTGCCCCCGGGGCTAGCCCGAATGTGGAACACATCCGTTTGGGCAAGGTAGAAATTCATTTTGCACAATATGGTTTTCGAAAAATGCATGAAATGCCTAGAAATTGAAATTTGAAATCGTACTCGAATTTGAATTTGTAGAGCTCGTTTTTCGACATTCGTTCACGAGGTTTGGGAGCGTCCTTCCAGATTCAAAAATAGACTAACTCCCAACACGAAAAGTTGAGCAAAAGTGGGCGACAAGCCACTGTGAGCCACTATTCTGGATGCAGGCAGTGGCGTTGGGCGCAGGTGGCTGCGCCTGGCGCCAGTGCTGGCATGTAACACCCCGACAATTCTCTCTTTTCTAAAATAACCTTTTAATATAAAACGTAGAGAATTATCAAGGCATTATCGCCCGTGTGAAAACGTAACGGCTTATTCAGAATTTCGCAGCGGAAAACATAAAACTAACTTTAGGTTTATAAATAATCGATTACAGGTTTAGTCCCAAAAATCAACCAACGAACATAAGGAAATATAAATAGTATGACAAGTTTAAAGTCCAATTAAACAAACCCAAGTCAACTTAGCAAATCAAAACTAAATACAAGCTCTCGATTCCCGATCCCAATGATGCAACATCTTCAAACCTGCAGATGGACAATGCTTATTGATCCTTAGAAACTGCTCACCAAAGATTGGGTCATCACAGGATCAATAAGGCATAGCCATGATCAACATGCACAAGCAAAAGCACGTAATCAGCAAAGCTGAGTACTACATACTAAATCAATAACAATCCTAACATGATTCTATTAAACGAACAACCCTAACATGATACTAATAAACACAAACAAGGGAAGACAAAACATGATAGTTTGACGACCATACTTGACCAGACTACACTAGGCTAGACTTTTAGCAATAATATTATTTTAGTTGAAATAGACAATGGACCGAGTTGTCCGTCCGGCAGTCTTCACTAAGGAAGACGAGGTACGGGCGCGACTCCGTAACCTCAGAGACCTGCGATATCGAGGAACATTTGAATAAAAATAGAACACGGTGATCAATCCGGTCCCAGAAAAGGCCATGGGCTACCACCATGAACCCCAACTCCTGTTTGTCCGTCACTTTAGACGTGCATGGTCTAAAGCTATTGCTACTCAGTTTCACTTTACATGATTTACAAATTGAGACTCTGTTATGACTCAACAATCACATAAGGCATGCAATCCACATTTGTTCACAACTGTTTTTATCTTGGAATTAAGTAAGTGATCACAAAGGCATCAATCAAGACTCATTCCAATTTATCAAACCTTTCTTTAACCATGATCAACCCCATATACCAACTTACTAAACAAGGTCCACCGCCCTCATAAAGTAGTGAAAAGCTAAAAAGGGAACAACAACCAACATATATAGAATAATCTAGCGTTCCCAACCAACATGTTTGTATCAATCATCCATACTAACATGTTACAATTCTCATAATGCCATATAAGTTCAATATGTCCGTCCAACAGTACTAAACATGCAATTTCAACACAACCAAGTTCGTCAATAATATCAACATAACCAAGTTCAACAACAATCTCAACACAACCAAGTTCACCAACAAATTCAACATGGTTTCAACAATTAGCACACATTCCAAGCACACAGGTATGTACGTACCTTGTGTAAACAAACTGCAAGACTACTTTAATAATTCAAAAATCGCCAACGGAGAATTCTCCACCTAACAACAACCAATATAGACTCATATCAATTCACATTGAATTTTCAGCAACATTAGGGTGCTTCAAACGCTTCCTAAACATAATTAGGTCATTTCTCAACATCAAAACTTGACTACTTAATCTCCTAGCATAGTGATTACTTCACTAATGACCACCAATTATCATCAACTTCAATAAAGCATCCTTTTTAAAATTCTAGCAATATAAAATTGTTTAAAACTTCACCAAACCATAATTAATATGCTTAAAATCATAAAAACAATAACTTTAATAACTTATAATCATTCTACCATGAATTTAAAATATTAAAACCTTAAATTCACGCTTTAAATAATTCAAATTCTCGTTTCAATCAAATTATGTAAATCTGAAATTTAATAATTCAATTATGTAAAATATATAAATCTGAAATTCATAATTGACTAATAAAAACTGTACATTTAATTCAATGAAACATAAATTACATAATTTAAACATAATTTAAAACATTTAATTCACATAAGGTTTTTAAGGGATTAACCAAAACGGGGAAAAGAAGAGGTTGGCCGGCGGAGCACATGTGCGGCAGCGACGAAACAATGGTGCGACCGGGGTGCGCGTGAAGGAAATAATGCCCTTGGTCCAAGTATGCATTCTATGTTAAGTCTAATAAATGCGGTTCAGTATTAATTAACAAGTTAATAAATTCAGTGAGATCAAGTGAGCTGAATGCCTAGCTAGAGGCCGCTTCAGTTCAAGTGGAATTAATGATATTAATCCACAGCTTACTCTTGACTGAACCCGTAGGGTCACACAAATAGTACGTAAACGGATCAAGTATTTAATGGCATTAAATACTCCATCTATGAATATTCGGAACCGACGGATCTTGGTTTCAGTGGGAGCTAAGATCGTCACAGGCAAGAAATGAATACTCCGGAAACGATGATATTGCCGGAAACGGAAATATGGATCGTATCGGAAATATGAATATTATCCAAGTCGTAGATGTTGCCGGAAACGGAAACATGGTACGTATCGGAAAATATTATTGGAAATGGAAATATTACCAGAATCGGAAATATTGCCGGAAACGGAAATATTGTCAGAATCGGAAATATTACCGGAATCGGAAAATAATTCCGGAAACGGAAATATTAAATATTTGTTCGAAACGGAAATTAATTCCGGAATCGGAAATATTAAATATTGTTCGTATCGGAAATAAATTCCGGAACTGGAAATTTAATCGGAAGCGTATCGTACGAATTAGCATCGGACGAGGCCTGCCGGACGAAGGCCCAGCACGAAGCCGGGCCATCGCCCAGCAAGCACGCGCGCCACAAGCCCAGCCAAGGCAGCGCCCAGGCCTACCACAAGGCAGGCCCAGCGCGCGCCAAGGCCACGGATGCGTGGGCCGCGCTGCGTGGGCTGCTGCTCGCACGCGCATGGGCAGCCCTTGTGGCTGCCGTGTGTGTGTGAGTTTGTGCTCATGCGTGATTCCTAAATCTACAAGAGTTAGTGTATGATTAAATTCCTATTCCTAATTGGATAAATTAATTAAATAGAATTCATGTAGGATTCTAATTTCAATTAATTCGTATCCTACCAGGATTACGATTCCTTTTCCATAACTCTATAAATAAAGGCCTAGGGGTCATTATTTATACACAAGTTTTAAGTATTCAAAACTAAGATTTTTAAAGCAGAAAAATCAGCCAATATTCTTGCCTACCTAACCGAAAATATTAGAACCTTAAGGGCGATTCTAGTTGGTCAATCTTAAGGCGGATCCGGACGTGCTGTGGACTATCTACGGAGGGACGACACTTGGAGTCCTAAAGACTTGTTCTTGTTCGGTTCGGGCGCAGCTAGGGAAGGCACGCAACAAAGAGTATGCATCTAAACTATGCTAAATGATTATGTGTAAATAATATGTTTCCTGGCTTTATGGTTTTTCCGCATGATTTATGAACTGTCATATGAATCATAACCTAACAGTGGTATCACGAGCCCCTTATTATTTTCATAATCTAAATTGCATGAACATGGTTAAATATTACAAATTTGCAAGAATTAAAAGGGGTGATTAATTTTCGTAATTGTTAATTAATTGCAAATTGCGTTTATTTAATTATACGTACGCAGTTTTTCGGCAGTTTCTTCGTTACTCATCCAAATCGAGTGATTTTTGTGTCAATTCCGCATGTAAAAGGCATTCTAAAATTTTGACAAAAATAATATTTTTCTGCCGAACCCAGAATTCTCAAATTCGAAGCCTAACTATGACTTTTCGAAGGTTTTAGTTTTTCGAATGCAAAATTTCGTAAATTTAAGATGTTAAATTAAATATTTGCGATTCTTGTTGATAAATCTTGAATTTTTGATTGACCTACTGCATATGTTTAACAAGTTTGAATGCCTAGTCTTGTTAATTATGCAATCTAATTTGTAATTATGATTAATTTGTTGAAAATTAGAATAATTTAGAATTAATTTGATTTTCATAATTAATTGTAATTTAATTAGAAACCTATGATTAAAAACCACCATAAAAATTGTAAATTTACGATAAATTTTAAATTTTTATGACCTAGACTTGAATCCATAACAATCGGAAATCAATTGGATAATAAATTTTCGATTTTTCGCCCTAAAATTATGAAATTAATATTATTTATTAATTTGTCATTAATTTTAAATATAAATTTTAAATTTTTATGCGATTCGTTCATAAAACTTGCACGCACGAAGCAATGGACGCTTCGTGTTACCCTTAAGGGGTGTTGTATAATGCGGGCATGCGACGACGAGCAAGGGAGCTCGTCGCCCGTGCGGCACGAATGCAATGAGCAAGGGCGTAGTGCACGAGCACAAGGCAGCAGCCCTGCCTTGTGTCGTGTGCCACGAGCAATGAACGAATGGGCATGGGCGAAGGGCGAGCCAAGGCAGTCGCGTGTGGGCAGCAAGCGAGCTGCGCCACAACGCGCGCTGCCTCGCACAAGAGCGCGCAGCCTCGCGCGCAGCGAGCGCAAGCTCGCGTGCCACGAGCGCTGCGCCCAGCATTACTCGCGCGCACAGCGCGCGATGTCGCCCGCCCAGCGAGCGATGTCGCGCCCCAGCGAGCGATGGCTCGCGCGCACAGCGAGCGATGTCGCGCGCCCAGCGAGCGATGGCTCGCGCGCCCAGCGAGCGATGTCGCGCGCCCAGCGAGCGATGTCGCGCGCGCGCACTGCGAGCGATAGCTCGCGTGCGATGAGCGCTGGCGCGCGCAGCGAGCACCAATGCGTGCGGAGGCTTGCGATAGGGAAGCAGCAGCTATGCGACGAGCGCATGGGCTGCGCGCACATGGCCAGCAATGGCTGTGTGCGTACGGTCCATGGGCGTGCAACGCGTAGGGTGTTTGCGTTACGATTAGATCGTTTTGAATGTTTAATTTGAAAATTTCAGTTCACGTAATTTTAATTAATTTTAAAATTAATAATTTGAATTATTTTCTTGGATTTTAATTTTGAATATTATAATTATAATAAATGTTATTTATTCTAATTATTTTACTAAAATTAAAATCATGAATTAATTTAAATACGACTGAAATTAAATTAAATTTTTGGATTCAATTATAAATTGATATGAGCTTTAAATTTTAATTAAATTTGTATGTTTCCGGTTAGACTAGAAATACATTTTTATGTTTAAAATTGGTAAAGCATATGAATTTATTGGTTTAAGTGGGAGCGCTTTTTAGTCATAAACTCTTGATTAGGTCTACAAATCCTTAAGGTTAAAACAACTTGATTAGAATTAATAAGGACTGAATAATTGGTAGATTATTGGTGCCCTTGATTAATTGCTGCAAATGTTTACGTGATGCATAATGTGTTTTACTAACCAGCTATGTGGGCCATTCATGATAATGAATGGGTGAATGGTATATATTGTATATGTACTGTTTTGCAGGTTATGAAGTGACTAGTATGGCCCAAATAGGATAGAAAATATGGTCTGCGTACCATTAATTTGAATGTAATTGGTCTAAAGTACCAAAGTTATTTTTCAATTCAAATATGGTCTGCGAACCATCAAATAGTTGTAATTAGTTATAGCTTATCCTATTTGAAGAAAATGGTGCCTCCCACGGAGATTTTCAAGACGGACTTTGAAGTCAAAGCTTCAAGATGAAGTCGGGCCATACTAGATCACAAATATCTTATGCATGTTTTAAGTTATTTATTGTTTTAAATATGTCTTAAAATGCATGAGATCAAAAGCTTGATTATGTTGCATGATTAAGGATTTTAGTTCACTTAAAATCTAACCAACATAGTAAGAGCCTTAAGTTCCAAACTTAAAAATTGAGTTAAAAGGTGCCATGCCAAAATATACACTTGCTTGGATATCCTTTACATCAATCTAGTAATAGTTTTCGCTCAGCGAGGTGTTACTTATTGGTCCTAAAGGGGCAAGGTACACAAATAATTGTGAGTACATGTTAGTTTTGGTGAAACTCAACGATATAAGTAAGGAGTCCTTTTATGTCGTGGCAAATTTGATAGGTTTACCTAATAAGTTCTTAGACGTACCTATCAACCAAGAATAGTTTCTAGACTATTAGCAAAAGGCTTTTGCTTACCTAAGATGTTCTAGGATTAAGTCGACAAACTGTGCTTAGTTCTTCAATGATTTTAGGATCTTGGAATCATTTTATTCACACCTGCCGGAACACATAACTTGAATAAAATGCTTAATAAACATTGAATTATGCATGAATGCTAGAATTTAAGTTTATTAAGAGAAACTGTGAATGGTTATTTATTTGTTTATTCTTTTCAATTGTAGTTTTTAATATGGCAAACAACAATTCATTCAACATTCGATCAATTCTCGAAAAGGAGAAGTTGAACGGGAAAAACTTCCTTGACTGGCAAAGGAACTTGCAAATAGTTCTTATGCAGGAAGAAAAGGAGTATGTCCTAGATGAGGCGATGCCCGAAGCTCCAGGCGACGGGGTCACTCAGGCAGCCCTCAATCGTTGGATTGATGCCAACAAGGATGTGAAATGTCTAATGCTCGCCACCATGAGTGCGGATCTGCAGAAAACGTTCATCAACTCAGATGCTTTCACAATCATCAGTGAGTTGAAGAACATGTTCCAAGATCTGGCTCGAGTCGAAAGATTCGAGACTCATAGGCAAATTCTTGAGACCAAGCTTAAGAAAGGCGAGCCCGTAAGTCCACATGTTCTCAAAATGATTGGACTCATTGAGAATATGAGTCGGCTGGATCAGCAATTTTCTTAGGAAATGGCTATAGACACCATCCTCCATTCTCTTCATAGCGGGTATGATCAGTTCAAACTGAACTACAGTATGAATAGTCTGGACAAAACGCTCACTGAGCTTCACGGTATGCTGAAGACCGCTGAAAAGACGCTCAAAAGTGATAAGCAGGATGTGCTTATGGTGCGTGGGGGCAAGTTCAAGAAATCTGGAAAGAAGAGGAATGCTAAGAAAGGTGGCAACAAGGCCAGCCCAACTAAGCAAACTGGCGCCAAATCTGCAAAGAGAAAGGTCAGTCAACCCACTTCTGAATCCGAATGCTTCTACTGCAAGAAGAAGGGGCATTGGAAGAGAGATTGCTTGAAGCTAAAGGAAGATCAGAAGAATGGAACAGTCGTTCCATCTTCAGGTATTTTCGTTATAGACTGTATACTTGCTAATTCAACTTCTTGGGTATTAGATACAGGTTGTGGCTCACACTTATGTTCCAATCCACAGGGACTAAGAAGAAGTAGAAAGTTAAGCAAGGGTGAAGTCGACCTACGAGTGGGAAATGGAGCACGGATTGCTGCATTAGCTGTAGGAACTTACTATTTGTCGTTGCCCTCCGGGCTAGTTTTGGAACTGGAAGAATGTTTCCATGTTCCAAGTCTTACTAAAAACATCATTTCAGTTTCTTGCTTAGATGCTAAGGGATTTTCCTTTATAATAAAAGACAATAGTTGTTCGTTTTATTTTAAAGAGATGTTTTATGGATCTGCTAGATTAGTCAATGGACTTTATTTATTAGATCACGACAAACAAGTATATAACATAAATACCAAAAAGGCCAAAAAGGATGATTCAGATCTCACCTATCTGTGGCATTGTCGATTAGGCCATATAAACTTGAAACGCTTAGAAAGACTTCAAAGGGAAGGAATTCTAGAACCATTTGACTTAGAGGATTATGGTAAATGCGAATCATGTTTACTTGGCAAAATGACAAAGCAACCTTTCTCTAAAGTTGGAGAAAGAGCAAATGAACTATTGGGTTTAATCCATACAGATGTATGTGGACCAATGAGTACAAATGCTAGAGGTGGTTTCAGCTACTTTATCACTTTCACTGATGACTTCAGTAGGTATGGTTATGTCTACCTAATGAAGCATAAGTCTGAATCCTTTGACAAATTCAAGGAATTTCAGAGTGAAGTAGAGAATCAATTAGGCAAGAAGATCAAGGCACTGCGGTCTGATAGAGGCGGTGAATATCTGAGCTATGAATTTGATGACCATCTGAAAGAATGTGGAATTCTATCAGAATTGACTCCTCCTGGAACACCACAATGGAACGGTGTGTCAGAACGGAGGAACAGAACCTTGGTAGACATGGTCAGGTCAATGATGGGTCAGGCCGAACTTCCATTAGAATTTTGGGGACATGCACTAAATACAGCTGCACTCACTATAAATAGAGCTCCGTCTAAAGCTGTCGAAAAGACTCCATACGAATTATGGTTTGGAAAGCCTCCAAATGTGTCTTTTCTTAAGATTTGGGGATGTGAAGTATACGTCAAACGATTAATTTCAGACAAACTTCATCCAAAATCTGACAAATGTATCCTTGTGGGCTATCCAAAGGAAACAAAGGGGTATTACTTCTACAATACATCTGAGAACAAAGTGTTTGTTGCTCGAGATGGTGTCTTTTTGGAGAAGGATCACATTTCCAAAATGACAAGTGGGAGAAAAGTAGACCTCGAAGAAATTCGAGTCGAACAACAAACTCTAGAGAATGCTCAAGATGACATTCAGGATGAAACTCAGAGATCTTTAGAAGAATCTGGTGAGAATCATGGTCAATCTAGAAATGTTACCCCGCGTAGATCGCAAAGATATAGATCTCAACCGGAAAGGTACTTAGGTATTTTGACGAACGAGAGCTATGACGTTCTATTACTTGAAAGTGATGAACCTACGACTTACAAGCAAGCTATGACGAGCCCTAGCTCCAAGCAATGGCAAGAAGCCATGCAATCTGAATTAGACTCCATGTCTGAAAACCAAGTATGGGATTTGGTCGATTTGCCAGATGGCTACCAAGCCATTGGAAGCAAATGGGTTTTCAAACTGAAAAAGGACAAGGATGGGAAACTTGAAGTTTTCAAAGCTAGATTGGTTGCAAAAGGTTACAGGCAAGTCCACGGTGTGGATTACGATGAAACCTTTTCACCAGTTGCAATGCTAAAGTCTATTCGAATAATGTTAGCAATCGCTGCATATTACGATTACGAAATATGGCAGATGGATGTCAAAACTGCTTTCTTAAACGGCGTTTTAACAGAAACTGTGTTTATGACACAGCCTGAAGGTTTTGAAGATCCAAAGAATGCTAAAAAGGTATGCAAGCTAAAGAAGTCAATCTACGGATTGAAGCAGGCATCCAGGAGCTGGAATATACGTTTTGATGAAGCAGTCAGTGACTTTGGTTTCATCAAGAACGCGGACGAATCTTGTGTATACAAGAAGGTCAGTGGGAGCAAAATTGCTTTCCTAGTATTATATGTCGACGACATATTGCTTATCGGAAATGACATTCCTATGTTGAACTCTGTCAAGATTTGGCTTGGGAAATGTTTTTCGATGAAGGATCTAGGAGAAGCACAGTACATATTGGGCATCAAGATTTACAGAGATAGATCTAAAAAGATGATTGGACTTAGTCAAAGCACTTATATCAATAAGGTGCTTGATAGGTTCAAGATGGCGGACTCCAAGCGAGGCTACCTACCCATGTCTCATGGAATGACTCTAAGCAAGACTCAGTGCCCAAAAACACTTGATGAGCGTAGACGAATGAATGGGATTCCATATGCATCATTGATTGGTTCAATAATGTATGCTATGATATGTACACGCCCGGATGTTGCGTACGCACTCAGTGCTACGAGCAGATACCAGTCAGACCCAGGAGAGGCGCATTGGACTGCTGCCAAGAATATTCTGAAGTACCTGAAAAGGCACAAAGATGACTTCCTGGTCTATGGTGGAGATGATGAATTAATTGTTAAAGGCTATACGGACGCAAGTTTCCAAACCGACAAAGATGATTTCAGATCACAGTCTGGGTTTGTCTTCTGCCTCAACGGAGGAGCAGTAAGCTGGAAAAGTGCTAAGCAAAGCACCATTGCGGATTCTACAACTGAAGCGGAGTACATTGCTGCACATGAAGCAGCAAAGGAAGCTATATGGCTAAGGAAGTTCATAGGAGAACTTGGTGTAGTCCCCTCCATTAAAGGACCAATAGCCCTGTATTGTGATAATAACGGAGCTATTGCACAGGCAAAAGAGCCTAGACACCACCAGAGAGTCAAGCATGTACTTCGTAGATTTCACCTTCTACGAGAGTTCGTTGAAAGAAAAGAAGTCGAGATAAGCAAAATTGGAACTGATGACAACATATCAGATCCATTAACTAAACCTCTACCGCAAGCGAAGCACAACTCGCACACTGCAGCTATGGGAATCAAGCATATTGGAGAATGGCTTTGATGTCTCTGTTTAATGTTTTAAAGTTTTAGAGTTTAAATCTTTGTAAAACATTATTGGTTAATCATTCACAATAAATGAAAGGAATTCATTTTTCCATTTAATTTGTGGTTTATTAAATGATGAGTCCCTTCAACTTGACGATATATTCAAGATAGACTGTCAGGACCAGTCCTGTGACTAAGAAATGTCTATCAAGTGAACTTGAATGTCAAAGGTTGAAAATGGTCCCTAATCGGAGTTTTCTATAAAATTGGACGCATAGAAAACGTTAGACGATTAGAATGCAAGATGACTAGTAGTTCTGTTTCTTGAACTATGTGGACATGGCAATGTCATAATCATTTGCATAGATACTTACTTTGGGAAGACTAGTATCGGACAAGACCTATGAAACTTTACTGTAAGAGATGAAAGTCTGTCATAAGTAAATTTCATTAAATTATTAGACACTAAATCCTCAATACCTGAGTGATTTGAGATTACTTGTTTGAGAACTGGTTGCTTTGACGTTGACCAACCGTCGCACCGTAAAAGGAGGCTATAAAGGCAACGCTCAGGTAATCACCTATCAAACGAAGTCTAATCTCAAGATCGCAAGATTGGGATTGTCCTCCCATAAATCGGGAAGAGATGCTTAAAAGTTGTACAAGGCCACTCGGAGAGCTAGAAACTGTGAAATGCATGGCCGTGCTCGGATGAATCATAGGCTATGATTATCTGTTTATTTGATCAGTTGAACTCTGAAACCGAGGAACACCTCTGGACATAATAAGGATGACAACTCTTACCTTATGTTCAAGAGCAAGCATCGAGCGACAAAGGAATTAGGAAATGCACACTTGTCCCTAAGGACAAGTGGGAGACTGAAGGAAATAATGCCCTTGGTCCAAGTATGCATTCTATGTTAAGTCTAATAAATGCGGTTCAGTATTAATTAACAAGTTAATAAATTCAGTGAGATCAAGTGAGCTGAATGCCTAGCTAGAGGCCGCTTCAGTTCAAGTGGAATTAATGATATTAATCCACAGCTTACTCTTGACTGAACCCGTAGGGTCACACAAATAGTACGTAAACGGATCAAGTATTTAATGGCATTAAATACTCCATCTATGAATATTCGGAACCGACGGATCTTGGTTTCAGTGGGAGCTAAGATCGTCACAGGCAAGAAATGAATACTCCGGAAACGATGATATTGCCGGAAACGGAAATATGGATCGTATCGGAAATATGAATATTATCCAAGTCGTAGATGTTGCCGGAAACGGAAACATGGTACGTATCGGAAAATATTATTGGAAATGGAAATATTACCAGAATCGGAAATATTGCCGGAAACGGAAATATTGTCAGAATCGGAAATATTACCGGAATCGGAAAATAATTCCGGAAACGGAAATATTAAATATTTGTTCGAAACGGAAATTAATTCCGGAATCGGAAATATTAAATATTGTTCGTATCGGAAATAAATTCCGGAACTGGAAATTTAATCGGAAGCGTATCGTACGAATTAGCATCGGACGAGGCCTGCCGGACGAAGGCCCAGCACGAAGCCGGGCCATCGCCCAGCAAGCACGCGCGCCACAAGCCCAGCCAAGGCAGCGCCCAGGCCTACCACAAGGCAGGCCCAGCGCGCGCCAAGGCCACGGATGCGTGGGCCGCGCTGCGTGGGCTGCTGCTCGCACGCGCATGGGCAGCCCTTGTGGCTGCCGTGTGTGTGTGAGTTTGTGCTCATGCGTGTTTCCTAAATCTACAAGAGTTAGTGTATGATTAAATTCCTATTCCTAATTGGATAAATTAATTAAATAGAATTCATGTAGGATTCTAATTTCAATTAATTCGTATCCTACCAGGATTACGATTCCTTTTCCATAACTCTATAAATAAAGGCCTAGGGGTCATTATTTATACACAAGTTTTAAGTATTCAAAACTAAGATTTTTAAAGCAGAAAAATCAGCCAATATTCTTGCCTACCTAACCGAAAATATTAGAACCTTAAGGGCGATTCTAGTTGGTCAATCTTAAGGCGGATCCGGACGTGCTGTGGACTATCTACGGAGGGACGACACTTGGAGTCCTAAAGACTTGTTCTTGTTCGGTTCGGGCGCAGCTAGGGAAGGCACGCAACAAAGAGTATGCATCTAAACTATGCTAAATGATTATGTGTAAATAATATGTTTCCTGGCTTTATGGTTTTTCCGCATGATTTATGAACTGTCATATGAATCATAACCTAACAGCGCGGTGGTTGCTGCCGAAAACATGAGGGATACGAAGTGAGGAGGAGCACGAAAATGAAACAGTAAAGAAAAACGAAAGAGGGAGGAAAGGAGGAGTGATTACCGGGCAGGGGGAAGGACCGGCGGCGCGAGTAGGTGGTGGCGGGAACTAGGCGGCAGAGCGGCAAGGTGTTGGTGGCTGCGTGCACAGGTGGTGCTTCGCAAAATAGAAAGTCAGTGAGGAGGAGAGCAAGGAAAACGAAAGAGAAAGAAGGTGAGAAGGGAGGGGAAGTTTACCGGATGGCGATGCCGGTGGTGGCGAGGGACTGCAGCGACGGTGGTCCGACGTGGGTGGCTTGACGGCGGCGACAAGGAGAGCACTAAGGTGTGAGAGTTCACGTGAATTCTTGAAGAGGGTTTGAGGGTTTTTCTGCTTTTATTTTCACGTGAAGGAGAGGAGAGCATTGAGAGTTTTACATGAATTTGAAATATGGGTAAGGGATGTGGGTTTACTTATTTTGGGCTTTGCTAACTTGGGCTAGGATTAGAATTAAGTTTGGTATTTGAATTCAACACCGCTTAAGATTGTTTTCTAATTTCAATCGTGTTTTCGTAATTCAAATTCTTTTTAACATCAAATTCTAAAATTATTTTAATTTCATAAACCGTTGAAATATTTAAAAGTATAAAAATAAATATTCGTTAATTACATATTTATTTCTAAAATTCGTAAATTCTATTTAAATATAATTAACAATACGTTAAAATATATTAATAAAATGTATAAAATTATGGGGGATTACAATCTACCCCTCTTAAAAGAAGTTTCGTCCCGAAACTTGACTCGAAAATTCACACATTTTTCAAAAGTTTTCGACTTATTCTTACTGTAGAAGTACTTGTGCCACCTATGTGCACTCTTTTTCCAACTCAAAGCTGCTTGTGTTACTCATGAACACCTTTTTCTTATGCGGAGAATTTATTTACTT
Source organism: Spinacia oleracea (assembly GCF_020520425.1). NCBI lineage: Eukaryota > Viridiplantae > Streptophyta > Magnoliopsida > Caryophyllales > Amaranthaceae > Spinacia > Spinacia oleracea. The sequence goes on from NC_079490.1 coordinate 79,870,126, forward strand.
TGCACCAACATGTATAAGTTGCTAAAAATTAGCATAAAATGCATAAAATTGCTATAAAAATAGGTAAAAAGCGCGAATTTCTATCGCATTCTACCCCCTTAAAGAAAACGAGTTACGCCCTCGTAACTCATCTCAGGGAATAACTTTGGATACTTCCACTTCAACGAATTCTGTCCCCAATACAATATTTTTACTCAAATCATTCCAGCAATAGACTTCTACACTTTTTCCACACAATGCCTCAACATGTGACATCGTAACGCTCGCATGGTAACTATCGATGCACGAAAATTCAATCAAATCTAAATGATCTCCCAACTTCTCTTTAAAGTCAATAGTTGTAGACACCTACTTTTGTCCCCATTCCCGCAAGGGAAAGGTTCGATGATGAAAACGTAAATCTCCACTTGACAACGCATCTCCTATGAAATAAACGAATCTCAATTCCCCTTTTCATTTCACCCGAAACCTGCTATTTATGGAAACCTGCTAAAAATAGTAACTGCCGTAAAAGGTAGCTTCTAAAAGTGGCAAATCATAAAAGATAGAAACCTGTCAGAATTAGGTGTTGCATTCCAACATAAATCCTATATGAGATAGAAAACTGCGAGAATCATATTCCTAATATGATTCAGAAATAAGAGTTACGTATTAATTAAAATCCTAACGAGCCAAGAGTTCGTAACGGGCCCAGACTCATTCCGTCATAAAATTGATACGCGCTAAAAGACTCGAATTAATCTCAAACTCTACGGATTTCAGGAATCCGAATCTGACTAAAGAAAATAGCCCAGACCCTATTTTCAACGCCTGGCTCTGGGCGCTGAAATCTTCGGCGCCCAGGCCTGGGCGCTGAAAATACCTGGGTACGCGTTTTTTCCTAATTCTTTGTGGATTAGAACTCTGCAATTCTATCTTTCCACGAACTCTTCCCTATAAATAGGCCCCTAAATTCGACGTGAAAAGACAACAACACACAATTATATTCTGAGTATTGACTCCAACCCTTAGCCTAAGCCTCTCGCTGCGAAATTGTTCACGCGTTCTGTCGCAATCGATCCATAAATCGAACAGAACGTATCCTGTCCCATAATTGAGATTCGTTAAATAAAAAGGAGAAATAGCAAAGTCAAAGTGGTTAGTTTTCTGAGAACCGTGACGCACCTCTCAAGGGTGCGTCGTAATATGTCCCTTTTCGATGATTTAACTGCTTTCCTCGCCCTTTTTATGAACTGTTAAACTAACCTAATCTGATTGTTCTATCACGCCTAACAAATATAATATTTTTGGGAAATCGGATTATCATGCTAGGTCCCTTAATGCTATTTAAATCAGATAATCACGATCGAATTAGTATTATATGTTGCATATTGCTAAAATCAACTCAGATTAGTTTAATAGTTAACGCATGTCCCTTCAATTATTTATGCTGAGCTAGTAAGGATATCCTGCCTCTGGAGTTATCGACGAGCGAAGTACTCCTCTCGGTAGTTACAGTTCCCCGAACCCTCAATCTCTACCTTGCGGGTGTATGTTGAGAGATCCCCACACCAGGGATCACAAGGGAACCTACGGCCGTCGTGGTCAAACATAATTGCACTCCCTTTATGTCACGATAACCGGGTTTTGTCAGTTTTTCTCATTGTCGTTAAAAACTGAATGGCGACTCCTATATTACTAGTCAATTGGGTGTAAAATCACAGGAAATCCAATTACACTTGATTGAATGAAAAGAATCGTCACACCCACGAGGGACGAGGTCACGCATTAGCCTCGCGCTTTTTCGACCCCCTCACAGTGGCGACTCCACTGGGGATAGTGAAGGAAATACTCGTGCTTGTAGGTAATCAAAATAGCCGAAGGGTGAAACGATCCTACCCCGCGTTTATTTTCCCATCAAGTTGGGATGACCTGAAAATCAGCATATTAATGTGAACGGGCAGAACATCATAACGAATCTCGGCTCCCTCGGGAGTTGGGACTAAGATACTTTTTTCGCCAATAGAAGGTGCATACGCCGCGCATGTTTCCCACTCGGTACTTGTGCAGGTAGTACACCTATCCCGAACCCAATCGCTCGCCCATTAGGTCCCTCTCGCCTGCATGCCCCCTTGGCTTGCACTTGCGGGTTGGCCTCTTGAGCGAAATTCGTCTGTTGAAGACACTACCTCGACCGGGGCATGTGTTGAATCTACGATAGAAGCGGTACCAAGCCAGGCGCAAATAAACTACCCATAGAAGCCTATCATAAACTACGTGGCATATTTAATTTTCAAATCCATGTTTGTAATGTAGTTATGTGTAGCGAAATATGTGATTGTGTGTGACAAACTATCCTAGAAAACCAACGACCTTAAAAATTGCCCAAACATTCATAGACTAATTTGCCAAAGAGTTATACCGAAACACGTGTTCCGCAAACCCGAATGATCGCCACAAAATAAGCGACGCTCGGGATGGCCTGTAACGAATCCCACAAACGCTGTTACGCGTAAAGGACGTTATTAGGCAAGCACGCAAGCCGAAGTCGCATAAACAGAAGACAGAAAACGAGAACCAGCCAGGGACGAATTTTCAACGCCCCTGGCTGGGCGCCAGAATTTCTCACGCCCCTAGCTGGGCGCTGAAATTGCTGCTTGGCCTTCTGGTCAGGCGCAGCAGCCTCGGTGCCCGCGCGAAAGGAAAATACGTAGCGCAAAAAAATGTTCATAAAAAGAATTGCTACGAGGGCGTAAGAAAAGCACTCGATTTCAAAAGCGACTCGCGAAAAAATTAATAACTCTTTGCGTCGTTGTTAGGCCTCCTACGACGGCAATGCTCGACACTAAAAGTCGACCATGCAAATAATCATGAATGTCACACGGGCAGAGATTTTCAAAAACATAAAGAGTTCAAAGTACACACATAACAGTCCAAATATACTAGTCCGACTTAAGGGTAGTCATAGAATGTCTAAAAAAACCGACTCACGAGACAAACTAATGTGTCTCCTACTCCACAACAATAATGCAGGGCCCCTGAATACTTGCCCGTGATAGTCATCAAGGAACGCGATGGAAGAAGCATATCCCGAACATCTATACCTAGAGGTCGCACAAACCCAAGAGATGCATGCTCTGGGACACGACCCTTTACGTTCTCAAAGGCCACTCGCCCCAAAGAACCATGCTATGCCAAAAACCGCTCCCCAACTCACACGCTTTCGGGCTATTGTTTGGGTTAGAAAAGAAAAGAGCGAAGAAAGAAACAGAAATTATGGCAGCTCTCCAAGATGAAGTGTTCGATCCTACTAAATTGATCGCTCCATCACCCTCAAAAGATGACCAAATCCAACGAGGGTGGCGCAAGACTTTCAAATGGACTAACGCTCGTGGGATGAAGTTCAAGATATCTGCGGGAGAGGGTCCGATGTACGAAGAATTAGAGTCTGAATCCGAGTCTGACTCTGAGTCCGAACCTAGCAAAATTGTAACCCCTCCCAAAAATAGTTTAGACCCGGAAATCTTTACTCCGGGAGATCTTTTTGATGTAATGCTTCATGACTTTAATAAGATAAACGAAACTTTTGAGTATGTGCCGCTTAAAAATCCGAGTAATAATGCAGAATGTCTCGCCACTAATGAGCACGAAAAAGAGCCAGAAGAGGAATATACCGAACTAATAAAAGATGTAAGTGAACAAGAACTCAAAACTCCTATAATTAGGACACAAAATCGGTAAATATTGGAACAGAAGAAAATCCTAAAATTATTAATATTGGCCTCACCTTAACTCCCACTGAAAAGGCCGATCTAATCTCCACTTTGCGGGAATTCTAGGGTGTCTTTGCTTGGTCCTACAAAGACATGCCAGGAATAGATCGAGAAATCGCTGAGCATAAAATTCCGCTAGATCCCAAAATGACGCCAGTAAAACAAAAACTACGGCGGCTCAAACCAGAGATAGCCTTGAAAATAAAAGAAGAAGTCACTAAGCAATTAGACGCCGGCTTTATAAAAGTCTCCAACTACCCAGAATGGGTGGCCAATATTGTCCCCGTAGCTAAAAAAGATGGACGAGTGCGAATGTGCATGCGTAGACTTTCGAGACCTCAACAAAGCCAGTCCTAAAGATGACTTCCCTCTACCTCACATTGACATACTAGTAGACAACACCGCAGAACACGCGCTCCTCTCCTTTATGGACGGGTACGCCGGATATAACCAAATACTCATGGCAGAAGAAGACATGGAAAAAACAACTTTCATTACCCCTTGGGGAACATATTGTTACACTGTAATGCCTTTTGGTTTGAAAAACGCGGGGGCCACCTATCAAAGAACAGCCACCATGTTACTCCATGACATGATACATAATGAAATCGAGGTCTATGTGGACGACATGATCGTCAAATCTAAAGACCGGCGCGGTCACCTCCCGGCACTTAAAAAGTTCTTCACCCGAATCTTGAAATATAACATGAGACTAAATCCACAAAAATGTGTGTTCGGGGTAACCTCGGGAAAATTGCTAGGATATGTTGTTAGTACGCGAGGAATCGAGATTGACCCATCTAAGATCAAAGCCATTACCGAAATGCCCCCACCAAAAACTGAAAAACAGATAAGGGGCTTCCTAGGAAAGCTGCAATACATTAGTAGGTTCATTGCCAAGCTTACTATGACTTGTGAGCCAATATTCAAAAAATTAAGAAAAGAAGAAAAGATCGAATGGGATGAACAATGCCAAACTGCCTTCGATAAAATCAAAGAATACCTAAGCAAACCACCCGTCCTCTCCCCGCCTTTACCTGGAATCCCTTTACGCCTATACCTAACCGTCACGGATACTGCAGCAGGAGCTATGCTCTCACAGTGTGTACGTGGATCCGAGCGAGCCATTTACTACTTGAGCAAGAAGTTCATACAGTACGAGACGAGATACACAGAACTTGAGAAAACCTGTCTCGCCCTCGTCTGGGCATCCAAAAAACTCAGACATTACCTATTGGCCCACACTGTTCATATAGTGTCACAACTAGATCCCTTAAAATACATGTTCGAAAAGCCCGCCCTAAATGGTCGCCTGTCCAGGTGGCTAGTCATGCTCTCAGAATTCGACCTAAAATTCATGCCGGAAAAAACAATCAAAGGAAGAGCGGTAGCCGAATTCCTGGCCGAGCATGCCACGAATGAGGAAACCACGGAAGCTTACCTCCTCCCCGACGAGGAACTTCTGATGATACGAGACGACTATTGGACACTATACTTCGATGGCGCGTCCAACCAAAAAGGATGCGGCGTCGGAGTTCTCCTAGTCAGTCCCGAAGCAGCCCATATACCAATTTCCGTCAAACTTGACTTCGAGGCCACAAACAATGCCGCCGAATACGAGGCCTGCATAGTTGGGCTAGAGGCCGCAGTTAGCCTCGGAGTCAAACATCTACAAGTCTTCGGGGATTCTTCCCTAATAATCAACCATATATCCAAAAGATGGAAGGTCCGAAGCACTAGTCTCTCAAAATATCAAGCTCACTTGGACCAAATAGTCGAGCAATTTGAAAAAATCGAGTATACGTACTTGCCAAGAGACGACAACCAATTCGCGGATGCACTAGCGAAGCTAGCTTCAATGCTCAACATCCCGAATGAATGGGACGGAATGACCCTTCGGGTCGAGCGAAGGAAAGAGCCGGCTTATTGTTGTGCCATAGACTCCGAACCTGAAAACACCGAAGAAGAACCATGGTACACGGACATCCTTCGTTACAAAACAAGTGGGGAATTCCCCCCAAACACTTCCCTGCGAGCACAAAAGGCCCTATGCCTCCTCGCTTCACAATATAGCATAATTCTGGGAGAACTGTACAAATACACGCCGAATAAAATCAAGTTACTTTGTGTCCATCAAAACCAAGCCCAAAGACTAATGAAAGAATACCATAACGGCGTGTGTGGACCCCATATGAACGGAAAAATGCTATCCCGAAAAATATCCCGCTTAGGGTACTATTGGACCACTATGGAAACCGATTGTCATCACTTTGTAAAAACTTGCCCAAAATGCCAAATCTTCAGTAACCTTAACCATTTGCCTCCCTCAGAACTATACACCTTCACTTCTCCATGGCCCTTTTCCACCTGGGGTATAGATATAATCGGCAAGGTAACACCAACAGGCGTAGGGGGACACGAGTACGTTTTAGTCGCAATTGATTACTTCACTAAATGGGTAGAGGCAGTCTCCTAAGCAAAATTAACGGCCAAACATGTCGCTCGATTCCTAGAAAAGAACATATTCTGTCGATACGGGGTTCCACATGAAATCATAAGTGACCAAGGTTCCCACTTCAGGGCCGAAGTCCAAGACCTGCTCGAAAAATATCATGTCAAACACCATAAATCCTCTCCCTACAGGCCGCAAATGAACGGCGCGGTAGAGGCGGCCAACAAAAATATTAAAGTCATAATCGAAAAAATGGCCGAAAATTATAAGGATTGGCCCAACAAGTTACACTTCGCATTATGGGGCTATCGAACCTCAATCCGCACCTCCATTGGAGTAACACCCTACTCCTTGGTATACGGAATGGAAGCAGTCCAACCGGTCGAGTTGGAGATTCCCTCCCTCCGGATCATCCTAGAAAGTAAGCTACCCGAAGCTGATTGGGTTCAAGCTAGGTACGACGAGCTCGTCCTTTTAGACGAACGGAGGTTGAGAGCTCTACATCACGTGCAAGTGTATCAAAGGCGCATCGCAAGGCAATTCAACAAAAGAGTCAAACCTCGAAATATCAAAGAAGGCGATTTTGTATTAAAAGAAGTCCGCGCACCTACTACGGACCCTCGAGGAAAATTCCGGCCTAACTGGAAAGGACCGTATTTTGTAAAGACCATCCTACCTGGCGGAGCAGTCCAACTAGCTGACATAGATGGAGCGGAATTCGCTAACCTCACGAACTTAGACCAATTAAAAAAGTACCATATTTAATAAAATTCAGTCCAGAGTTAAGGCATCTAATAAAACACATTAAGACTCATAAGCAAACATTCTGCGCATTACTCTAAGCAAACGGCATAAAACTCGATAAGGTAGAAAAAGCGAAGGACAAAACTTCAACGCCCAGGACTGGGCGCTGTTATTTTTCACGCCCAGGCCTGGGCGCCGATATTTCCATCGCCCCTGATCGGGCGTCATTCTCTCTTGCCACCTACCCTCTCGCTTCTGCAAAGTGTTCGTACTCCTTTTTTTAACCCTCAAAAGAACCACGAACACTTGGGGGGGAAGCAGACGTGTAATGAACACCCTTTCAAAAAAAAATCAAAAGCTAGAACTACGCGCGACCTGATTCTGACAAGATACGTAGGCAATCCTTCTCAAGGATCCGGTCCAATAAAAATTAAAAGAATAATAAAGTCATGCAACGCATCAAGAAGAAAAGATATTGCAAAGGGAACTCTACCCTAACCCATGCACGGGCAAGACCAAATAGAATGAAAAAACAAAGCCACAAGAATTTCCAGGAACAAGCCCAACAAAGGAGTATGGCACGAGTCGGCAAAAAACAAAAAAATAGTGAACATGCATATGTAATACCCCAAGTAGTCGGTTAGTCTAAAAATATGTGTGCACTCTTATATGAACTGATTATTTTTACGAAAGTCTTTTCCTTTTCAATTCGTCGTTGGTTTAGAAAGCTAATATTGCTATAATATGTTAAAACAAAGCCCACGGAAGCCTCAAAACATTCTTGCACCAAAAATCGCAAAAAAATATATATATACATGCGGAATACAAGAATGAATATGTACAAAACAGGAGGTAAGCCTAAGACTCGTCATCGGCTCCATGTCTCCAAGCCTCGCTGGTCCATCCACTCCACTCCCCGTGGTATGAGGGCCCCCAGCCAGAGTCACCCCAAAAATGAGGTTGTGACTGCAACTCGGGGCTAGGCTCTCGGGCCACCGACACGGAACGTCGCCTACGCTCCGGCTCGGACCTCTCCCCGGAAGAACTCACCCCCGCGTCAGAACGGCGATGCTGTAGGGGCGAGTGTCGTGCCCTCTCTCTCTCACGACCGTGTCCCCCGCCCGAGGGACCCGCGTCGTCGGCCCCGGCACATCCAGCAGCCGTCTGCAAAAAAGGACAAAAAAGAGAGTGAATAACCGAAAGCCAAACAAAAGGTACAGATCAAAAGAAAAAAAGAGGGCACATTACCCGAGTAGAGTGGGGGCTCCTGCAAGAAAGTGCAGACCGAGCTCGAACCAACGCGGACTTCAACCGGTTGATCACCCCCACCATCGCATTGGCCGTACGGGCCGGAACCTGAAACAAGAATGTCAGTAAAAAAGAAAGAAAAAATATAAGAAGAGTACACAAATAAAAGGTGCATACCGCCTGTACTCCCTCAGGGAGCGGAGCATGGAAAACCCGGTCTTCCGGGAAAGTCTCCACAATCTCGGATCCACTCTCTCCGGTATATGAGATCCGAGCATCGGGAAGCACCCATCCCCCTAACGAAGGGTCAGGACACTCCTGCACAAAACACAGTAGGCATAAACACATGGGCACGAGCATGAAAACACTAAAATCAATACAAAGAGAGGAGGCAAATTACAGCGCCAAGCTCCGGGAGACGAAGAGAATCCTGGATAAACTGGTAATAGCTAGCTCCCTCTATCACCAACTCCGTCGCTGGCACGCCAGTCCTCGAGTGGACCCTCCACGACTCGCCTATCAAGCGAGTAGACAGCATGGTCGCAGGCGGAGGCCTGGGCACCGAAAAAGCCCCGACCGTCTGCATACGTACCCGCTCTCCCAGGTACCAGACAGGGTCCCGGCGGCCAACGAACAAGACCCGCATCTGGCTCAGGGCATAACTATCTCTGACCGAAGCATGGGTACCCCTAAAAGAGAGCCATGGGGTCCAAACCACCTGTTTTTGTACAAACGCAGTCAGATCTTGCACATAGAAAATATAAAAAAATGACGAAATACGAGATAGAGGATAAGATTCTGTACATGCTCAGGGTTCCCGTCCCGGATAAGATCCCACACGGTATCGGGCGGTGGACGCACTGTCAGCTTCTTCTTCCAACCCCAACGGCGACCGGCAGGGAACTCCAAAGGCCTCTGCCCCTTTCGGGGAGCCAGCCAAGGTAAGTGCTCAAAGGCCCACAGCTGCAAAAAGAAAAGGACAATAAAACATTAAAAAAAAGAGGCCCGGTAAAAGCGAGAAAACAAAATTAAGTCTAGGCACATACCTCGATCAAACGCGGCACTCCCGCTAATGTAATCACAAAGTGACGTCTACTCGGGTCCGAGTCGCGCACCGACAAACTCATCTGGCCGACAAGCGTCGCATAGCCCAAATCGCCCCAGCGATAGTCACCCAGTGTAGACACGTCCTCCACCATGCCTATCTACCTCGGGTCAAAGGTGTCAGTCGGACCCGATAGAAAAGTGGAAGTAATAAAATGGAGGTAGAACAGCCGAGCCTGTCTCGAAGGCGACTCCTCTACCCCATGCTCCAAAGCCCACATCAGGTCAGCGAAAGGTATCCCACGGGGCTAGTACGAAGGTAATCTACTACCCATCCACGAGCCCAGGAGCCTGGTACCCTCAGCAACAGTCGGCGATGGGCCATCCGACCTCAGACGAACGGGGTTCCCTGTAAAGGTCAAGCCCGTCAAAGCTGTGTATTCCTCAGGAGTGATCGTCATCTCGCCCCAAGGAAAATGGAAGGTGTTGGTGGTATCCCACCACCACCTCATGAACGACCGCAGAAAGGACAGGGAGATGTTAAGCCGCAGTATCTCCCAGAAGGTCTCAACCACCGGAAACAGTGAGCTCGTCCTCACCAAGGCCTGGGCGTCCGAGCTCAGATAGCTAAAAACGGTCTCACTCGTCGCTGCGCCATAGCCGCGAACCGTAGTCTCTCTCCTCGCGTGAAGGCGGGAAGTCACGTGGTGCTCTAGGTCGTAGTGCAGATCACGACCGTCGTAAAGCTCAGGGCCCACCCATAGGGGACCCGGGCCAGTAGACTGACGCGTCATGCCACGCTCCTCGTGGCCACCAGGAGGGGGTAACGACTCGTCAGACATGCTGATCAACAATACAACAAGGCATTATACCTTTGACAAAATCGGCACTCATACCGATCCCTAAAAAGAGTGCATTTCACTCATGAAATGGAGTCATACAATTTTTGTTCCCTAAAAAACATGATACTAAGTTCATACTTAGCAAAATTCCCTAAGTAAAAATTAACTCCGGCAAAATCAAAATTCTCCCATGATTTGTCACCCATGAATTATGAGGAACGCAAGCAATATACCAAGAATACCTACATTATAAGAAAATACTAGGGTCGTAGGTATACTTGGGGGCTAGCATGAAAATGCCCAAATTCAACAAAAATCAACATACTTGCAAAAATTAACATGCACAAACTAATTAACATGTTATGTGGAACATTTCCAACTATCTAATTGAAGGAAAGGGGCACAAAATCAAAAAACCCCAAATCAATTTCATGCACAAAAATACTTGACAAAAATACTGAAATTGACAAAAAAGCTCAAAATTACTGAAAATTACTTACATTGGGAAGATTAGGAAGTGATTTGGAGTAGAATTCGTGAACAAAAGTAAAGGAAACGAGCAAAAAATCAGTAGAAAGAAGTGAAGAGTTTGAGAGAAAATGGTGGAAATGGGAAAGGAAGGAGACGGTCCGCGTATTTAAAGACCAGCCTTCCCCTTCGCATTTTCAACGCCCAGCTCTGGGCGTAAGAAATTCAAGCGCCCACAGTTGGGCGCTGAAAATGCTTCTCAGACAGCGAATATTCGCTGTCGGGCACGCGTACCCCCCTATTTTGTGTAAGATATCCGTTATCTTGATATTTCTTTCCCAAAAAAAAACGGTATTTTGAAAAGAAAAAAAATTGTTAAACAAAAATATACACAGTGTGGACCCACTTATAGGACACATCTAATCAGGAAATATTACGACCCACCAACAGGTTGTAATCACAAAATCCCTTCTACATAGGCAAAATAAGAAATTCAAAATGGGCTCGCCCACCCTCAGCGGGCGGGGTCTGCGTCACTAGCCGCGCAGGTCCTCAGTTTTCGACAAAAATAAAGTCTTCAAATTTAAAATAGGCTCGCCATCTTCAGCCGACGGGGTCTACGGCGCAAACCACGTAGGTCCTTATTTTCAAAAAGCAAAATAAATTTCAAAATAGATTCGTCCACTTCTATCGGACGGGGTGTCCACCCTTAGCGGACAAGGTTCTCCATCTTCAGCCGGCGGGGTCTACGTCACAAACCGCGTAGGTCCTTATTTTCAAAATTTCAAAAACAGATTCGTCCACTTCTATCGGACGGGGTGTCCACCCTCAGCGGACAGGCTCGCCATCTTTAGCCGGCGGGGTCTGCGCCATTAAACCGCGCAGGTCCTTAGTCGCTGCAACGATAACTTTTGCTGGATTTTCCTTCGTTTTACGTCCTATAAAAACAAGGGTGCTGGATTTTCCTTCGTTTTACGTCCTATAAAAACAAGGGGGTTTTCTCGTTTAGCTAGCCCTGAAAATGAGAATCTTTAAAAAAAACGTTTTTACCTCGTGATTGGGCTTGGCCAGGCCCAATTACACTTTATAGCTTTGATTTCGAAAAACTCTGTAGCTACTCCCAATGACAAAGTGAGGGAGTTTCTACGCACCTTTAGATCCTTCCAATGACAAAGTGAGGAAGTTTCTATACTATCAGTTGACAAATCCCAATGACACGTGAGGGATATGTCGACACTTCAAGTGATGACCCTTAAGTCAAATGTTATCACTCGGGGGCTCGTGAGACCCTCGCAAAACAGGTCACAATACACCGTGGCTTGTGTGACGCACTCCGTCTAATACTTTGACCATCGTCTTACTCCAAGACTCAGTCAAAGTGGGGGCTAACTGTAGACACCTACTTTTGTCCCCATTCCCGCAAGGGAAAGGTTCGATGATGAAAACGTAAATCTCCACTTGACAACGCATCTCCTATGAAATAAACGAATCTCAATTCCCCTTTTCATTTCACCCGAAACCTGCTATTTATGGATACCTGCTAAAAATAGTAACTGCCGTAAAAGGTAGCTTCTAAAAGTGGCAAATCATAAAAGATAGAAACCTGTCAGAATTAGGTGTTGCATTCCAACATAAATCCTAAATGAGATAGAAAACTGCGAGAATCATATTCCTAATATGATTCAGAAATAAGAGTTACGTATTAATTAAAATCCTAACGAGCCTAGAGTTCGTAACGGGCCCAGACGCATTCCGTCATAAAATTGATACGCGCTAAAAGACTCGAATTAATCTCAAACTTTACGGATTTCAGGAATCCGAATCTGACTAAAGAAAATAGCCTAGACCCTATTTTCAACGCCTGGCTCTGGGCGCTGAAATCTTCGGCGCCCAGGCCTGGGCGCTGAAAATACCTGGGTACGCGTTTTTTCCTAATTCTTTGTGGATTAGAACTCTGCAATTCTATCTTTCCACGAACTCTTCCCTATAAATAGGCCCCTAAATTCGACGTGAAAAGACAACAACACACAATTATATTCTGAGTATTGACTCCAACCCTTAGCCTAAGCCTCTCGCTGCGAAATTGTTCACGCGTTCTGTCGCAATCGATCCATAAATCGAACAGAACGTATCCTGTCCCATAATTGAGATTCGTTAAATAAAAAGGAGAAATAGCAAAGTCAAAGTGTTTAGTTTTCTGAGAACCGTGACGCACCTCTCAAGGGTGCGTCGTAATGTGTCCCTTTTCGATGATTTAACTGCTTTCCTCGCCCTTTTTATGAACTGTTAAACTAACCTAATCTGATTGTTCTATCACGCCTAACAAATATAATATTTTTGGGAAATCGGATTATCATGCTAGGTCCCTTAATGCTATTTAAATCAGATAATCACGATCGAATTAGTATTATATGTTGCATATTGCTAAAATCAACTCAGATTAGTTTAATAGTTAACGCTTATCCTTTCAATTATTTATGCTGAGCTAGTAAGGATATCCTGCCTCTGGAGTTATCGACGAGCGAAGTACTCCTCTTGGTAGTTACAGTCCCCCGAACCCTCAATCTCTACCTTGCGGGTGTATGTTGAGAGATCCCCACACCAGGGATCACAAGGGAACCTACGGCCGTCGTGGTCAAACATAATTGCACTCCCTTTATGTCACGATAACCGGGTTTTGTCAGTTTTTCTCATTGTCGTTAAAAACTGAATGGCGACTCCTATATTACTAGTCAATTGGGTGTAAAATCACAGGAAATCCAATTACACTTGATTGAATGAAAAGAATCGTCACACCCACGAGGGACGAGATCACGCATTAGCCTCGCGCTTTTTCGACCCCCTCACAATAGTACATGCTCTCAACGTATCTCCCATGGTTTGGTTAGTGCTCTCAGGCTGACCATCGGTTGCAGGGTGGAAAGCAGTATCATTTTCAATGTTGTCCCCTAGATTCAACTGGACCCTTTTTGCTAAAATTTCAAACTTTATGGTCAGTAAGGATCTCAAATGTTGCCCTATAAAGATAATGTCTCCAAATCATTCAAAGTGAACACCATAACCGCTAACTCTAGGTCATGGGTAGGGTAATTGATTTCATAAGGTTTCAATTGACGCGACGACAGGTGCGGAGGTCAAACGCTCTTTTAAAATCTAGAAAGCTTTCTCACATTTCTCACTCCACTCGAATTTGATTCCTCTTTCAACAAGTTGGTCAATGGTTTTGCTCTTTTCGAAAAGTCTTTCACAACCTCCTATAATAGTGAAATAGGCCTAGGAAACTTCAGATATCAGACACGTTCTTTGGAGTAGGTCACTCACTCACAGCTTGAATCTTTGCAGGATCTATAGATACTCCTTCTGCTCAACTTTTCGTTTTACCGAACCTCATCACGCCTTTCATGTATGCATAACTTTTGGGCTTAACTCTTAGCTCATCATTAATTCATATAATTCCTCCCATCTTTTCAAGACAACGCACGATTTCTAACCATCCTGGACCACTCGAATCTTCTCATAATTTTATTCCCTTACGTAACGTAGTTTTCAATCAATTTAGTCCTTCACTGTTCCGTCAATGTCACTTATACCCACATGACTTCATGATTTGTATACTTCATTCACATAAAACTAGATTCTTTCTAAGCTTCTCCAAAATAACCCTCAAGTGTTTGTCATGCTCTTTCTTATTCCTTGAATAAATCAGGATATCATCAATAACATAATAACGAACTTAATTCGGAATTCGTGGAAAATCTTATTCATGAAATTCATTATTATGGCAGGTGCATTGGTTAACCCAAAAGACGTTACTCTAAACCCTTAATGAAAATACGAATCCTAATGAGGTCTTAAGTATATTTTTATCAGCTACTCTCAATCGGTGGTACTTTAATCTCAAATCAGTCTTCGAGAACACCCGCCCAATTCAATTGGTCCAATATGTCATCTGTTTTAGGCAAGGGATACTTGTTCTTGATGGTGTTTAGCTCCCTAAAATCGATGCATAGTTCCATACTCTTATCTTTCTCCTTAACAAACAACATAGGAGCTCCCCACGGTGATGCACTAGGCCTAATATATTCCTTGACCAAACAACTCTTGCAATTGTGTCCTAATTAGCTCATTCCAGGAGGTGTCATGCTATAAGGTTCCTTGGATATAGGTGTCGTTTCAGGATCTAACTCTATAATGAACTCAAAGGCTCTAGCATGTGACATACTCGCAATTTCACTCGGAAACACATCAATGAATCCATTCACAAAGGTAACATCCTCGATTTTCACTCCAACTTCTTTACTAACCTCTAACACACTATCGAAAAATAGTTCACACTCCTTATTCATCACGTCCTCACTTGCATTACAGAAATAACTAAAGGTTCTTAGACTTCTCAAAACATCTATACGAGGTCAATCTTCCAATATGGTTCCTTAAATTTACTTTCTGGATTTCACAGTACGTCTATCTTAGCCTTGTACAAACTTAGCCAATCCCATCCTAAATTTTATGAATTCTTGTGCCTTTTTCTTTCTCATAAAAGGAGGATAAAACTTTTTACTTAAGGCGGTAATAAACGAATCCCAATTGAATCTCTCAACAGCACTAAGTCTAACCCCATTTTCTCTCCACCACAAATCAGTTTCATCTTCCAAGTACAGTACAACTTGACCCACTCTCATGTTCTCAAGACAGTTCACATCCCCAAACAGTTTCTCAAACTCTCTAACCCAGTTCTCTAAAAGGTAGGATCATCTTGCCCCTTAAAGTATGGTGGCTTAACTTTGGTTAGTCTCTCAAACATGTCCCCAACAGAATCGGGTCGCTCAGTTCTCTCTTGGGTCAGCTTTTCCGCCAAGAGGCGAATAGCAACAACTAGGTCATTATTGTTGGCCATTCTATAACACGACCTGAAATTAATATATTATACTTTAGGTTCGAAACATAACTCATATGTATTCTCTAAAGGAAAAGATTTGATCATAGAGATCACATCAACAAACACTTATTCAAGAAAGTACAACAATATTAGAGTAACCATCGTCACTCATCCATAAAGAATATCCACGTTCCGCACATAAGGCATAATATTTTGAATCATATTGGTCATAAGGGTCTAGATTACCCCTCATTTCCTTTATGCACTCAAATCACTTACTATTTTTGTGGCAAGTAAATTGATCCACAATTCACATCGAGTGTGCAAACAATAAAAAGAATTAATCCCTTGCGTGCTACTTAGAACTTAGAGTATTATGGAATTCTCAGAACGAAAAGAATACTTTAACTTTTATTTCTCTATAAAGGTTTAGTACATCCTTGAAAAGAATTACGAATAATTAAACTTCTATTGCTTTAACTTTAAACTGTTTTAGCTTTGCTACTTATTCTATAACATAAAAGAACTAACTAAATATTACAACTTCAAATGTTTAAGGCATCTCGCCTATCTGTTCTTTCCTTGGAAACATGTGGAATCTAGATCTTTAGTATTCGTCGAACTCTTATTCCGGGTCTGAGTCTTTCCCATGCCTTCATTTTGATGAGGCTCACTTGACATTTCACCATCAACTTCAGGGTCTACATCCGAATCACTAGAGATCTCAATGATAGGCTCGTGGGCCCTTGGGTTAGGGTTTTCTGCCTCAATCCCTACATTCTCATCCTCAAAGGCTACATCATTTCCTTCTAGATCGTTATTTACACCAACTCCCATAGGTTCATCTATAACTGCATCCCAAGCATGACTTCATGAGTTTCTACCCTCCCTGAACCCCTTTTCTACGACCTCAATAATGGTGGTCAGGATCTCTAAGTCATATCTCCACCTACCATCCCTAATCCCATACTTAATCAACTTTGGTGTTCCATCATCAGAATGCATGTCTTTAAACCTATCTTTGAGCTCTAGGTATGGAAATTTGTTAGGTAAGCAATTAATAATAGTGGATGCTATGGTATCTCTCTTATTAAGATAGGTTGCCCTTGAACTTTAGCATGATATTCACATCCAAACACAATTTTCTTCACGTAATTATCAGGGGTTTCTATATCAGGTTTCTCGAAGGATTCTATGTTGGTGTACTTGGAAAGAAACATTTTATTCCTGAAATAAACAATTCCGGGTCTCACTAACGATTTTTCAACCAAAGCATAACCAAAATTCAATAAAACAATAAGTTTGGTGGAATCAAACAATTTCAATGCACATTTAAATGCAACACTTAAACATTTAACACATGCACATAGCAATTAACTTCCTATGCTAACAATTTACTACTAATGCACAAATAATTCTATCCTATATGCCCTTTCCTATATTACCCATCTCTCGTAATAAATCGAAATAAGTAAAACATTGAAATGTTTAAAGAATAAAACAAGAATGAGTAATAAGAAAGAAATTTTTATTAAATGAATAAATAATAAACGAATAAATAGAATAAGAAACTTTTTTTTTATATATATATATTTATGTATATTACGAATATATTTAATTAAATTCGAAAAGAAAAAGAACGTACTTAATTCACATAAACGAAATTTTTTGAATAAATAAGTTAATTTCGAACTTAAATAAGAAATATTAATGTACTTTCAAACAAAATAAAATGAATATGGTCCCCCAAAAAAAGTACGCATTTTTGAATGATATAGTGAGTAGGAGCTCAATTCTACGAAATTCGTTTTAGAAAACTAGCTAGTTTAGGCGCCTAAAAATCATTGAAGTAAAACCATAAGCTTCTAGATACCACTTTGTAACACCCCGACAATTCTCTCTTTTCTAAAATAACCTTTTAATATAAAACGTAGAGAATTATCAAGGCATTATCGCCCGTGTGAAAACGTAACGGCTTATTCAGAATTTTGCAGCGGAAAACATAAAACTAACTTTAGGTTTATAAATAATCGATTACAGGTTTAGTCCCAAAAATCAACCAACGAACATAAGGAAATATAAATAGTATGACAAGTTTAAAGTCCAATTAAACAAACCCAAGTCAACTTAGCAAATCAAAACTAAATACAAGCTCTCGATTCCCGATCCCAATGATGCAACATCTTCAAACCTGCAGATGGACAATGCTTATTGATCCTTAGAAACTGCTCACCAAAGATTGGGTCATCACAGGATCAATAAGGCATAGCCATGATCAACATGCACAAGCAAAAGCACGTAATCAGCAAAGCTGAGTACTACATACTAAATCAATAACAATCCTAACATGATTCTATTAAACGAACAACCCTAACATGATACTAATGAACACAAACAAGGGCAGACAAAACATGATAGTTTGACGACCATACTTGACCAGACTACACTAGGCTAGACTTTTAGCAATAATATTATTTTAGTTGAAATAGACAATGGACCGAGTTGTCCGTCCGGCAGTCTTCACTAAGGAAGACGAGGTACGGGCGCGACTCCGTAACCTCAAAGACCTGCGATATCGAGGAACATTTGAATAAAAATAGAACACGGTGATCAATCCGGTCCCAGAAAAGGCCATGGGCTACCACCATGAACCCCAACTCCTGTTTGTCCGTCACTTTAGACGTGCATGATCTAAAGCTATTGCTACTCAGTTTCACTTTACATGATTTACAAATTGAGACTCTGTTATGACTCAACAATCACATAAGGCATGCAATCCACATTTGTTCACAACTGTTTTTATCTTGGAATTAAGTAAGTGATCACAAAGGCATCAATCAAGACTCATTCCAATTTATCAAACCTTTCTTTAACCATGATCAACCCCATATACCAGCTTACTAAACAAGGTCCACCGCCCTCATAAAGTAGTGAAAAGCTAAAAAGGGAACAACAACCAACATATATAGAATAATCTAGCGTTCCTAACCAACATGTTTGTATCAATCATCCATACTAACATGTTACAATTCTCATAATGCCATATAAGTTCAATATGTCCGTCCAACAGTACTAAACATGCAATTTCAACACAACCAAGTTCGTCAATAATATCAACATAACCAAGTTCAACAACAATCTCAACACAACCAAGTTCACCAACAAATTCAACATGGTTTCAACAATTAGCACACATTCCAAGCACACAGGTATGTACGTACCTTGTGTAAACAAACTGCAAGACTACTTTAATAATTCAAAAATCGCCAACGGAGAATTCTCCACCTAACAACAACCAATATAGACTCATATCAATTCACATTGAATTTTCAGCAACATTAGGGTGCTTCAAATGCTTCCTAAACATAATTAGGTCCTTTCTCAATATCAAAACTTGACTACTTAATCTCCTAGCATAGTGATTACTTCACTAATGACCACCAATTATCATCAACTTCAATAAAGCATCCTTTTTAAAATTCTAGCAATATAAAATTGTTTAAAACTTCACCAAACCATAATTAATATGCTTAAAATCATAAAAACAATAACTTTAATAACTTATAATCATTCTACCATGAATTTAAAATATTAAAACCTTAAAATTCACGCTTTAAATAATTCAAATTCTCGTTTCAATCAAATTATGTAAATCTGAAATTTAATAATTCAATTATGTAAAATATATAAATCTGAAATTCATAATTGACTAATAAAAACTGTACATTTAATTCAATGAAACATAAATTACATAATTTAAACATAATTTAAAACATTTAATTCACATAAGGTTTTTAAGGGATTAACCAAAACGTGGAAAAGAAGAGGTTGGCCGGCGGAGCACATGTGCGGCAGCGACGAAACAATGGTGCGACCGGGGTGCGCGGTGGTTGCTGCCGAAAACATGAGGGATACAAAGTGAGGAGGAGCACGAAAATGAAACAGTAAAGAAAAACGAAAGAGGGAGGAAAGGAGGAGTGATTACCGGGCAGGGGGAAGGACCGGCGGCGCGAGTAGGTGGTGGCTGGAACTAGGCGGAAGAGCGGCAAGGTGTTGGTGGCTGCGTGCACAAGTGGTGCTTCGCAAAATAGAAAGTCAGTGAGGAGGAGAGCAAGGAAAACGAAAGAGAAAGAAGGTGAGAAGGGAGGGGAAGTTTACCGGATGGTGATGCCGGTGGTGGCGAGGGACTGCAGCGACGGTGGTCCGACGTGGGTGGCTGGACGGCGGCGACAAGGAGAGCACTAAGGTGTGAGAGTTCACGTGAATTCTTGAAGAGGGTTTGAGGGTTTTTCTGCTTTTCTTTTCACGTGAAGGAGAGGAGAGGATTGAGAGTTTTACATGAATTTGAAATATGGGTAAGGGATGTGGGTTTACTTATTTTGGGGTTTGCTAACTTGGGCTAGGATTAGAATTAAGTTTGGTATTTGAATTCAACACCGCTTAAGATTGTTTTCTAATTTCAATCGTGTTTTCGTAATTCAAATTCTTTTCAACATCAAATTCTAAAATTATTTTAATTTCATAAACCGTTGAAATATTTAAAAGTATAAAAATAAATATTCGTTAATTACATATTTATTTCTAAAATTCGTAAATTCTATTTAAATATAATTAACAATACGTTAAAATATATTAATAAAATGTATAAAATTATGGGGGATTACATGGCACCCAGTACTTAAGCAGATCAGTGGCTTGCTGATCGAAATCTGCTCGCATTTTCAAAATTGAAACAAAAAAAATCCCCAGCGGAGTCACCAGAATTGTAGGGGGTGTTTTTTTTGTTCGCATCGCAAGTATGCTCTTTCCCTACAAGGGGGCGGTTTTTTAGAAAACCATTGTATTTTTGTACCTCGAAGGAGTCGCCACCAAACATTATTTAAAGTCTCGTTTGGAAAGACCGCAAGTGACTCTATTTTGGATAAGGCTTTGAATCCTCGAAACGGATGGGTGAGATCCGGGCACGGGAACGAGATGCTTATTCCGCGAGCTTTAGAAATTATTCGAGTACGTGACATAGCATTTTCGAAAATATACCCTAGATTAGACTATGTGGGTTTGAATTTTAGAGCAAATAGAATCTCTAATTGTATGGTGGTCACTTTGCTTTAAAGGTAATTTAAGGGAACCTAAGATCGGTTTGTCCAAGAAATTATCTTTGTTAAGCGTGATGTAACCTTGCATTTTGTTGTATTTAGCATGTATGGTGATGAAAGCAATAAAGCAAATAAAGCAACATCACAATTGTAAATGAGTGCGGAATTAGTAAATACAAGACCCCCTAGAAACGGACTAGGGAGTAGGTCCACATTGCCTAGAAGGACTAGGCAAGTAAAGATGCGGAATTGAAATGCGGAATTGAAAGTGCGATATTGAAATTGCGGAATTGAAAGTGCGATATTGAAAGGTGCATAATTGATATTGCAATATTGAAAGGTGCATAATCGAAATTGCGATATTGAAATTTGTACTTGGGCACATGAGATTCGAACGCCAAGCGGCTCCTTAAAAATAAGTGCGCCCGACACGAATTCAAAGCCAAAAATCTCAACTTGGGAGAAGTTGCTCATCCCAAAGTATTCTAGATTTTGCATATAGAACTTGAACTTGAAAGTTTGAATCTTGAAATATTGAACTTGAAATAATTGAACTTGAACTTGAAATATTGAACTTGCACTAGTAGAAAAATATTGATTTGAGGCGTCACTTTTATATTGATTTGCGGCGTTTTAGGCGTAGCAGCAAATAGAGTGGCAGCAAATGAATTGTATTGATTTGCGGCGTTAAAAAACGCCTCAAATCAATCATTCATTTGCGGCGTAATTAGGGAAAAACGCCTCAAAATATTTGAATTGAATTGCGGCGTTTCTACCTGAACGCCTCAAACTTTGGTAAAATGGCAGAAGTTTATACGCCGCGAATAAATAATATATTTTTTTAATAAATAATATATATTTCGTATACTCAACAATCCCAAAAATGTAGAACCTGTACTCACGCCACATTTATACAACGTTCAAAAGTGTCATCAACCACCAATAACTTTCCGAAACATTGATTTTTACATATAAGTTAACCATCATATATATGTTTAAAAAAATAAACCACCTAAATAGTTTCAAATCTATAATAACTATATCTTTTACACTTCGTACGTTACAAAATTGCACCAAAAATATAATAAGGCAATTATATATGATTTTAGTAGCACGAAACATCCACAAGAAGAGATCAATGAAGCGTTAATTACACACAATGTTCGGTGAAGTATGATGCCCATTTGTCTCGTATTTCATCAATTTGCTCATCGGTGAAAGGATCTCCACTCATTGAAATGCAAACCTAACAAAATAATATATATATATCATAAAATTAGTTATCTTCGGTTAGATGATCTAAAAAGTTGTTTTATGCGCGTTTAAGGCTTTAGGTCATATTTTGAATGTTATAGTCGTTTTTGCTCCCAACTCTAACCCGTGAACTTAGATTGGTATTCTAAACCCTTTAAATGTTTAATATACTTAGTATTAGGTTAGTTAGACTCATTCTCATCTACTTTGGTCAAGTTATACGCGTTTAAGGCTTTATTGATCATTGTAGGTCATATTTTGACTATTATAGTCGTTTTTGCTCCCAACTCTAACCCGTGAACTTATATTGGTATTCTAAACCCTTTAAATGTTTAATATATTATTAGGTTACTTAGACTCATTCTCATCTACTTTGGTCAACTTACGTGCGTTTAAGGCTTTATTGATCATTATAGGTCATATTTTGACTATTATAGTCGTTTTTGCTCCCAACTCTGACCCGTGGACTTAGATTGGTATTCTAAACCCTTTAAATGTTTAATATACTTAGTATTAGGTTACTTAGACTCATTCTCATCTACTTTGGTTAAGTTATGCGCGTGTAAGGCTTTATTGATCATTATAGGTCATATTTTGACTATTATAGTCGTTTTTGCTCCCAACTCTAACCCGTGAACTTAGATTGGTATTCTAAACCCTTTAAATGTTTCATATACTTATTATTAGGTTACTTAGACTCATTCTCATCTACTTTGGTCAAGTTATGTGCGTTTAAGGCTTTATTGATCATTATAGGTCATATCTTGACTATTATAGTCGTTTTTGCTCCCAACTCTGACCCGTGGACTTAGATTGGTATTCTAAACCCTTTAAATGTTTATTATACTTAGTATTAGGTTACTTATACTCATTCTCATCTACTTTGGTCAAGTTATGCGCGTTTAAGGCTTTATTGATCATTATAGGTCATATTTTGACTGTTATAGTCGTTTTTGCTCCCAACTCTAACCCGTGAAGTTAGATTGGTATTCTAAACCCTTTAATTGTTTAATATACTTAGTATTAGGTTACTTAGACTCATTCTCATCTACTTTGGTCAAGTTATGCGCGTTTAAGGCTTTATTGATCATTATAGGTCATATTTTGACTGTTATAGTCGTTTTTGCTCCCAACTCTAACCCGTGAACTTAGATTGGTATTCTAAACCCTTTAAATGTTTAATATACTTAGTATTAGGTTACTTATACTCATTCTCATCTACTTTGGTCAAGTTATGCGCGTTTAAGGCTTTATTGATCATTATAGGTCATATTTTGACTGTTATAGTAGTTTTTGCTCCCAACTCTAACCTGTGAACTTAAATTGGTATTTTAAAGGAAATTTGGTGAAACACTACCTTTAAGTTTGGTGGTTTTGTGAATTGCTACCTTTTAAAAAGGAAATTACATTTTACTACCTTATAAGTTTGGTTTGTTTGACTAACACTACCATTTGCCGTTTTTTGTTAATGTTTTACGTCTTTGGACTCCACTACAACGGTTATTTAATATGGCAAATGCACAAAATGACAAATGAACGGAGATATTTAAAAGAATAGAAGAAATACACGACGGAAAACATTAACGAAAAACGTCAAATGGTAGTGTTAGTCAAACAAACCAAACTTATAAGGTAGTTAAATTAAAAAAAGTTTATATAAGGTAGCAATTCACAAAACCACCAAACTTAAAGGTAGTGTTTCACAAAATTTCCTATTTTAAACCCTTTAAATGTTTAATATTCTTCTTATTAGGTTACTTAGAATTATTCTCATCTACTTTGGTCAAGTTATGCGCGTTTAAGACTTTAATGATCATTATAGGTCATATTTTGACTGTTATAGTCGTTTTTGCTCCCTAACTCTAACCCATGAACTTAGATTGGTATTCTAAACTCTTTAAATGTTTAATATACTTAATATTAGGTTACTTAGACCGATAGCAACTCACAAGCTATAGATGAGTTTTCATTCAAAGAGACAACTGTGTCTGAGTTCTAACTATCGTCATTGTTAAATCATATTCTTTAAAAATTGCAACTTCACAAGCTTTCCCGTAAAAAGTGGAAAATATATCAGCAAAAGAAAATAAGGTTACAAAATAACTAACCTCCCAGGAAAGGGCTCAAGCCATATATTATTAACAACATCAAAGTTTCACAAAAGAAGAGCAATTAGACCATGACCAGCCTTCCATACAGCATGTGGGAACTTTGTCTCCCTTGTCCACTGTCAACAAAATAAATTTAAAGCTTATTTGATTGGTCTAGAATATTAAATATCATATAGGGAAATAGGACATGATCATAGATCAATATTAAGGTAAACAAAACAAGGATATTATTTAATTGCCAAAGATACCAAAGTATCGCATATAGTGGGTTCGTGTTGAAACCCCCCCAATTATCAAACTGCCATCCATCAAAGTTTCAAGCAAATAATTGTCATACCAAGTAAATAATAGAGTCACCTTGTCCTCAAGGTGAAAAGCCGGAAATCTGGTCTGGACGGCAAGGAAATCTTCCCAAGTTGCCTCATAATCTGGCAGGTTATCCCACTTAATGAGTACTTCTAACGCAGTTCCATCTCCAGAAACAGCAGGTCGAACTCCTACCAAGGAGTCAGGTTTTTCCACCAACTCCAAGTTTGTTATGGAATTAGTGGATGCAAATCTGTACCCAGAAACAAAGGTAATAATATTAAGGCTAGGATAGAAATAGTTGTATTTGAAGCTATTAAATCACCAATGGTGCATACAACTGAGGTAGAAGGACAAGAAAAAGACAGAATATATCACATAACATTCTTTTACGGCTCCTGCCTTATTTATAGTGCTAGCTCTGACAACTCCTCTCTCATGCGTGACAATCACCAACTTGCTGCTCACGGTATTTTCTAACAGAATGCTGACACCATTAAGTTGTAATTCCTGATTTATCCTTCCTCTTACGTCTGACATATGTCATTCTCACAGGGGGCTTAGTTGGGGGTAGCTGCTGCACTACAGATCCCAGGCTCTCTCAAGCCTGTGTAAAACAGAGGAATTAAGGGAACGAACAAAGAAAAGAAGAAATTGGGAAGACTAAAGAATTACGGTATATAATTTTGTCGCATAATATTTCTCATTTTGTCGCACAATCTTTTCAAAGCATGCATGATATACGGCATCTGCATTACATCCATCCTTAATTGATGGAATTCCGCCTGTTACAAGGACTTGCTTTAACCCTTGTGGGCAAAACTTAGATATGTAACAGCACAAAAACCCCCCATAGCTCTGTAAACAAAAGGGAAAGAAAGGGTCATTAATTTTTATGACTAAATAGTGACAAGGAGCTCAACAATTAGTATGCAAACTACACAGGCAGAGATCTCAAAATAGAATAAAAAGATGACATGAATAGTGAGCATACTCCAATAGGAAGCCAAGAACCATAACCTAATCCTAATAACAGTATTTGCAAATGAAGCTTCCTAAAAGTGAGCATACTTCAAGAAAAAAGCATTGCTTCCTAAAAGTGAGCATACTTGTAGGCATGTAATGGTCATTAGTGATGCAGAAGTTCTCACATCAATGATTTAAAAACTCCACGACATGAATACCTTGATTGGAATGGTAGCTTCATACAGCAACAGAACATCCCTTGCAGCATGATAGAATTCCAACGCCACTCTTGGGGATGACAAACAAACATCCTACACACAAGAATTATCAAGAAGTCATATATGCCGTCTTATAACATGCAATCAGCAAGATATCAATCCTGCCCAGAGTCAGGGACTCAGGATAGTAGGTATAACTGTGATAAAATGGTGAAGCAAAATGTTCATGTGAAGTAACTCTTAAACATGTCAAGTTTAAAATTTCATGGGGTTTATCCGCTAATCAGAATGATCCATGTATCACATTGAGAAAACATACTAGTTGTGATACCTTAACATCACAAAAACCACTGTTAGGTACAATTCCACCATAATTTGTCAAAATGAAAGCTTAGTGTGATTATAAATAATGATTAATATAAACAAGTGAACAAGTCAGAATAATAGCCAGAAATAACTATCTTACTTGAAGTGTTTGATGCACCAACTTCATCAACTGACAAGCAGCAAGGGACACTATACACTTCTCTGACGAAAATAGCAAATTGACAGCACAATCAGTGTATCTGTTATTTCCGAACTTAGGTCCTTTGCTGCTAAACTCCTGAGAGCTAATTGTTAGTACGTAATTCCAGCAGATGAGCACAAAGATATAAGACAGGTTGAATGAGAGTTGACTTCTGGAACAGTAAAGTCACATCGTAGAATCAACTGTCTAGCATTTGCCAGCATTTCTCTCTTTTTCCTCACAACAAAGTGTACCTCCACGTTATCAGCAAAGTTGCTTAATCTTTCATCATTCTTATCAGATTTGGAAATGAACATAATCTCCTGTAAAACAATCTCAAATTCAGAAGAAGAGTTCATGATCTTCTGAAAATCAACTAACTTTGAAGCATCATCAGGGACAACCTGAGAATACAGAATACAAAAGATTCAACACTGCAAAGAGAGGTCAGACTACACTTAAAGAAATAAAAACAAAAGACCAACGAAAACTATGAATTCGCGTTGAAGATCTTAAGCAATCAAACCTAGAGATAGGGTATCAGGTGAACATCAGCCCCCCCCCCCCCCACGTCCCACACCAACCAGCTATCAACATACATGGAAAAAAGTATTTACATGATGCATGCAGTGAAGTTGAGCATAAACGAAACATGGATGACAAAGCTGAAGTGTTTACCTTTGAGAGGAAGTTAGAAATAATAAGCTCAGACATTCTTGGCCACGCAACCTTCCGAAACAACGCATCCAAGGACCATTTTCAAGACATATATACTGGTGGATAAACTTAACAACTATCGTCATTCTTGAGAATAGAGCATCGCTATCAATGTCATCTGTCTACATCAAAAAAAGGGGATAATCTAACAGGCTATAGCATGCTGCGTTCTTTTCCTTGAATAACGTAGTCTAATGTTTTAGTGTGTTACTGACTAATTAAAATTTACCAATCACCAAATTCTTTAATGCTCTTCCTGATTTCTTATATCTTGCTTGTCTGCTTTGGCACTCAATATACATACAATTTCTTGAGTGAAAAGGGACCAAATTTATTATACGAGTATTTATATCATTGATGTTACCTTCGGCTCTAGACTTGAGACTATCTTCAAGATTTTGTCACTGCTCTCGACCAAGCTACCACTAGATTCTTCCAGAAACGAAACAGGGGAGTTAAATTTCACTGCAGGAGCAATGACATGCTTGATGAATAAGTCAGCGGTCCTTGCAAGCCCATAATCAAGTATTCCTAGCACCTGGGAAAATGACAATTGAAAACTATAAATTCTAGGAAATGGCAGCTAAATGAATCCTCAATTTAGCCATGGAATACTCAAATCATACACTAAATTTAGCGAGTTTGCTAATGAATATCATCATACATTCATACACTCAGTTAGTTAAGAATAAAGAATTAAATAGCACATAACAACATCTCACTGCATTGAACAAACAGAAACTTACATCCATGGCTTCCATAACATTACGAAGCTCGACACCACGAGCCTCACCAACGCCAGAGCGATAAACAACCCGAATTCCACCAAAATCAGTGTCAAAACTCACCACAATGTTCAAAAAGTTGACAAGCAAATCTTGAATCTACAAACCCAAATACAACGTGTTACACCAAGGAACGAATTACAGTGAAATCTTAAATTTAGTTTAAAACCTAAGCAAAACCCATGAACAAAAATTTCAGGTTTCTTAGTCTCGAGCCTGAACCAACACCAAATTTGTAGGATACAATCAGAGATAAATTTAAAGCATTTTTAAGGTTCTTTTAAGCCAAAATTCGACATTGAAAATTAGGGTTAATTAATTTACAGTTTCAGCGGGAGAGAAGAGAGGAGAGGACAGAGCAAGAGAGCAATAATTAGATAATTCAAACACAATTCATGTAAATTGAGAGACTGAAATGAGGGGGAATAGAGCAATTGAACAAAAAAAAGGCAAGGATGAGGAGGAGCCAGTGGAAGCATAATGTACCCCAAGTGAGAACGGCGGCGGCAGAGATGAGTTCGAATGACCACGGCGGTGGCGGAGCTTAAGTTTCCCGGCGAAATTCGATGGTGAAGAAAGTAGGTCAGAGTCAGTCAATCGTACGAAGGAAGAAGAAGGTGCTGGTGTTTTTGTGAAGTGAAGACAAGCCAAAAGAAAGAAAGAAAGAAAGAAAGAAAGAAAGAAGCTCCAAATTTGCGGCGTTAAAGGATAGACGCCGCCAGATTTTTTTTTTTAATAATTCGCTGCGTCATAATCGAAGATAACGCCGCAAAGTGTTATTTTTTTAACTAATTCCTCGAATTTCTCATTTAGTTAGAGGCGTTAATTGATTAACGCAGCTAAGTCATGGCAGCAAATTAATGTTTTTCTACTAGTGTTGTACTTGAAATATTGAAACTTAAGAGACTTGAATCTCAAAGATCGGGCCTTTTAATGTTGAAAAGGTTAGATCTTTGATGTGCTCTTATTTTGAAAGGATCCTAGTTTAGGGAAGTAGTCATGAGCAACCCTAAACATTGTGGGATCTTGAAATTTGAAAACTTGAACTTGTATATTGAAAAAAATGGAGTCTTGAATCTCAAAAGATTAAACCTTTAGAAGCTAAAAAGGTGTCATCTTTGATTACTCCATACTTGAAAGTGATTCTAGTTCAAAGAAGTGATTGCAAACAACTTTGAACATCCTTGAATCTTGAAAGTTTCATTTTTGTATTTTGAAAAGTTTGGATTTTGAAAAGATGTATGATTGTTGCAAGTGACATTTTTAGTAGTAAAAATGTCAACTTGCTAATCATTTTTGAAATAGGAAAATCAAAGAAACATGATTGAATATTGTGGGATTTGGAATTACCTATTTAGGTTTAGGCAAGAATTCCTTTTAGAGCTCCCAATTGCTTAGAACTTGAAGTTTGTATGTGTTTTTGAAGGATTTTTGGACTTGAATTTGAGGCGTAATTTTTGTATTACGACGTTGGATATTGAAGCTGCCCTCCCTAAATGCTGAAAATTAGGGGGTATTTATAGGAAAAATGGCTGGAAACTGCCAGCCATTGCCAGCGCAGCACGCCAAACCAGCGCTGGGCGCTGGTGACGTGGCATGCGTGCTGCCAAAATCAAGGACGCGGGCTCCGTCCTTGATTTGTCTTGTATTGATGTACCTTCGTACGAATAGTACGATGTTTGGCACGTAGTGTTTTCTTGGAGGTTAAGACTTGATTTTGCGTAAAAAAACAAGCCGTTTCGGGTTTTGAATTCCGGTTGTACGGGACGGGGCCCGACTTGCTCGGTTTTGTGGGTCGGCGCCCGAATTTGACTTGCCTAATATGATTTTGAGTGGAAAAGGCTTAGTAAAACCAATGGAATGGTCTACTAGATGAGATTGCACTTAGATTTTGAAATTGATTTTTGAAAATTGTATTTTGTACCGAGTTCCGGGAGGGGAACGGCCTCAGGGATTGGATTTTGGATTTTGTATTTTGGAGATGTTCTTAGCAATTGGGATTTCCGCACGGAGTTTCTCCAACCGCCTAGTAAGGATAATGGTATCGTCATCATCCCAGAGGGGAGACACAAATTAGGTGTCTACAGCCACCATTGGATATCCCTTGGCTTAAGGATCAAAGAAAACAAAAAGAGATTAGGGTGCTCAGTAAGGTATAAATTCAGGCCAAATACTCTAAAACCTGTATCCTTGTTACTGTCTACATCTTTGTTTGGTTTTTTTATCCTTCATTAAAACATGCTTCCTTCTTTCTGTCTCTAACAGGTTGTCGGAGATGCTGTTAGTCCTTCCAGCCAAGCATGTAGCCAAACCCCTCAACCATCTTCTTCTACTTCTACTGTTGCAACTAATAAAAGACAGAAGCAAAAGCAAGCAAAAGCAAGCAAAACAAAAACAACAACCGATAGAACAACAACAACCACCACCTAGGAAGAAGACAAAAACATATCAACTCTTTGTAAACAAGTGTTGTTTGAACTTATTTTGATGTTTACGTAACGGTGTATGACATTTAGTGCACTTACTTTGGGCAAGATAACAATGAACGACATGTAATATCGAGCCTTCATATGAAAAACAAATGGTATTTTTATTTGTGTGACAATTTAACGCGTGGCTATTTATTTTTATTTTATTACTTTCTACTGCTGCTACTACTTTCTATTGCTGCTAATTACACTAAGGTATATTGCTGCTGCTACTAGTTTTTGTGTGTTTGCACATATGCAGGGTACCAGTAGTCATCTATTTTTTGGCTTACATATTGCTGATGTCTGCTAGTGGTGTTATCAATAATGGCCAAAGTTGACTAGTGTTGACTTTGGCCAATACTTTCAAAAATAACCTACGTGGGATTCGAACCCACATTTTTGTACATTTGCACAATGCTCTACCATTGAGCTAGTAGGCTTGTATATTTTTTTTTTAATATCCTAGATAAAAGAACTTGAATTATAATCAAAAGATTTTTCACATTATCTTGTGTGGTCAAATATCAGAAACTTGATTTGCACAAGAAGTAGTAATGGTAAAGTATTTGTAGGTCTAACTACCATAAACTCCACGCATCTCAAGTTCACGGCCATTCTTGAACAAGGGCACAGCAACAACACATGAAATGTGAGAGGAAGTCATCAAAGGAGTTTCATTCTGAATATATAGTACAGGTAAAATAATACCCAAAATTTAATAGCATAAAACTTCACTAGCTCCTTTGAAACTCCTAGCGCAAAATTTAATAGCATACTTCAGAATGTACAAGTATATTACCTCCAATTAATAGCAAGTACCCAAAAATTTGCCTTCGATTAGAATATTAGATCAAGAGCTACAAGTATATTGCCCAAAAATACCCAAAAAATTAGATCAAGAGGTTGATCTAATACTCTAATTAACATTTTGTAAGAGCCCTTTTCCAACAATTTTTATGTTCAGCTATTAACAAACCTTGATTCAAAAATCCCCAATTCGATTTTTATATGAACCCTAAATTTAATAAGACGAAAAATTGAGAATTATACATATCTATTAGACAGATTAACAATCTCAATTAGTTTACCATGAATTAAATAGATTATATCTAGCAACAATTTCAATAATTAAGTGAAAAGATAAAACCCCCAAAATTTCATATTACCCCAATATTTCAGAAGAAGAACAAAAAAAAAATCCGTACCTGTTAATTAGAAGTTGATGATGCTTACATAAACAAATATAATTAGAGAACTACGATTCACGTTTTGAAGAATTGGAATTTTTTTCCCAAGAACTTGTAGTGGAAAAGTTAATTTGGGGAAAAAAATCGTGGAAGGAGTAAGGAGGGGATGGAAAACCGTAGAACAGTAAGGAAAAGGGAGGGAAATGAATATAAGTAGTTAAGTGGAACCCACATGGATGTAAATTTGGATGGATTATGTTAAATGGTGGTGATTATAAAATGTTTGATAAGTTTTAGGTGGTAAATGTAAATTTTTAACTTATAAGGTGGTAAATATAAAAAAGTGAAACTTTGTAGGTGGTAAATATGAAAAAATCCAAAAAATTACCTGTAAAAAGTTCTAATTGGAAGTCTCACCATCATACTACTCCATATCAATAAAGTATTGAGAAGAAGCATGGTATTTTGGAGCATTCCATTTAAATGAAATTTTAGAATAACCAAAAAATTGTTTCATGGTTTGAATGGTTTTATTGGGATTTCAGAGTAGATTGAGGATGGAGGTTTTGGAAGTTAAGGTTAGTTTTTATTTTTTTATAATTTTTACTTTTCTTATCTTTAATACCGAGTTATTTATTTTATTGGAAAATTTGTAATTATTAATCTAACCTTTGCCCGGTTTTCTTTAATTAAGCCTACCTATGCGATATTTCTAAATAATCCAACCTTTATGACCCAACTACTATTATTAAGCCTGGATGACCGGTTACCTGCTACAAACTCAAGGAAAATTTTTAATTATTAATCCAACCTTTGCCCGATTTTCTTTAATTAAGCCTACCTATGCGATATTTCTAAATAATCCAACCTTTATGACCCAACTACTATTATTAAGCCTAGATGACCGGTTACCTGCTACAAAGTCAACGTTAAAAACGTTGACAACCTAAAGTTGGTTTCCCTCCTAAAATATTGGACACGTCATCATCACTTGCCACCTAAACAAGGATTTCATTTTTTTTTCAAAAAACCCTTAACCCTTCTCTTCTCTGTACCGTGTTTCAATTCCTCTCTCCTCCATTACTGCTGCTTCAACCACAATTGTACTGGTTCATGACATCATTAGCGATTTTCTTGTGGAAATAGGTGACTTCATCCACGCGCATTCAAATTTCGTCTCCAAAATCGTACAATTGAAGGTGAACTTACGAACCTTAGCGTTTTTGTTCCTTTTTTGGTAAATTTTGAATTTTGGGCTTCCTTGATGGTCAGTTCGTAAAAACCCGAGCTGTTGCAATAATATAGTTTTTTTATGTTGTGGGATGTTGGTAATTGTGGTCTTGTTGAAAATTTAGAAATAAAAAAAACCTTGAATTTAAAGAAGATCCAGATCCAACAGGCAATTGCTTTACCCCAGCCATAGCAATTGCTGATTATTTTTTATGAACTTCGAATGGAGAGGTATAACCGTACGAGGGATCGACAATGGTGGAGAAGAGGTAGAAGAGAAATAATGGAAAGGAGTGCAGAGATGAAGCAGACAATCGCAGAGGAGAGAGGAACGAAAATTAAAATAGCAATTAAAGAAAATAAGAGGAAAAAAAATTTAAAAAAATTATAATTGTTATATGCCACGTAAGGGTGAATACCGCCTATAGCATGTTAGTAACTTGTTAGGCTTAATAATAGTAGTTGGGTCATAAAGGTTGGATTATTTAGAAATATCGCATAGGTAGGCTTAATTAAAGAAAATCGGGCAAAGGTTAGATTAATAATTACAAATTTTCCTATTTTATTTTATTTTTTTCCAAAACTGAATTTAATTGAATGTTTGTAAGTTAAGAGCGATTTTGGTGGGAGTGTGTAAAATTGCTCCAATGGGGGATTTGGAGGCCTCACATAATCCACTGATACTTTTATTATTATATAGGAGAGGATATTTACCCAACTCCACTTGATTTATTATTTTATTTCATTCAATTATTTTTCTTAATATCCGTGCCCGACCAAATGTATACCTTAAATGAATACGAAGGGAGTAATTCATACTCCCTATGTCCCTTAATACTCGCACTGTTTTGACTTTTTGCACTATTCACATAATTCACTTTCATCATATTTTATTTCTAATATATGAAAACAAACGTTAGTATATAATATATTGTTGGCTTCATCTTAATATATATTTTAAAAATATCAATATTTTTTATAAGTTTTTTTTAATATGTAGTTAAAAATATTGGTGGTCAAAGTTGTGCATTGGCAAACGTGTCCAGTCAAAACAGTGGACGGAGGGAGTACGTGATATTGAAATTTTATTTTGTTGGAGTAAACGTTGATTTTACACAATTGTTCTCGTTTCAAAAGTGGGGAACTCTCTCTGTTGCAGTAATAAAGCGAGTCTTCAAAGCATCATTCAAGCTCGGATCAATTCAACTTTAGATTTAACTGATCGATTCAATTCCCCAATTTGGAACCCTAAAAAGGGTTGTGGAGTTGCTTTCTTCAGCTCATCAATATGCAAAATTCTTCAGAAAATAGTCAAGCTAAACAAGATGAAAGGTGAAATGATCGTCTTATTTTTATGTGATTTAGTTAGTTTTCTGCACCTCTTGGTTGGTTCTTACCTTAAGTCATTGTTTAGTGTTTGTTCACTGTTTCTTTGATGATTAGCTTAAATGGTTTTAGGGTTCTCCCCCAACATTTTGGGCGTTTGATTTCCATACGTGGGGTGATATTCTTCTGTTTGCTAATTTTGTTTGTATTGAAAGTCATAGTATTGAGGAACTGAGCTTAAAAATTGATTGGTTATTAGAACAAATGGCGTAGAGGATTCACGGATGATGACTATTGAATACCTTCGTGCACGATTGCTTTCGGAGAGGTCGATTTCAAAAGCAACGAAAGAGAGAGCTGATGAGCTTGCCATAAGGGTTAGTTTTAGTCATATTTGGATTTGGGCTATGCTTTTCTTTTGTGGAAAATTCATTACTTTTCGCTTTGCAAATTTGTACATAGGTCACTGAGTTAGAAGAAAAGCTGAAAGTTGTGACTCTTCAGCGAAAGAGGGCAGAGAAGGCAGCTCTGGATGTTTATTCATATCTAGATAGCCTTGGGGTTAGTGACATTTCTGAGGTGTATGAGTCTGATTCCAATGAGGAAGAATCTCAGTGTGAATCAGAGATGGATAATGGTGACACCCCCAAAGACAATAACACATTTCCCTCTCCAGAAAATGATAAGGAGCTGTTAGATTGAAAGCCAGACTCTATCCCTTCATCTAGTAGATCGTTGTCTTGGAAAGGTCGCAAGGAGAACACTCGATTACTAGAAAAGAAAAGTCTCAAGTCTTCCATCCGAAGCCGAAATAGTCTCGCTGAAACTAACTCTTACCCTAGGCATCGCCTTGGCAAATCATGCCGCCAGAACAAAAGAAGAGAGCCAAGGTAAATAATTGTAGTTATTCCCAGATTTTCATGTTGTTTCTTTTCAATATTTTATTTTTCTCTTGTGAACGTACATTTATAATTGTGTTACCTCCATTTGTTGTTTACATCAGTACATATCAGAGTTTAATCTGTTTGGGGATAAATATTCCCTGCTTTTAATTGACATTTAAGATTTTCTTGCTGATAGATGAGTATATGACTAATGAATGCTTCTAAAGACTCTAATTGTGTCTGTCCATAGTATTAGGTGTTTTCTTATGCTGCAACTTACTTATGACCTTGGTAATCAGATTCACTATAATCCACTTACATCTCCCTTGATAGGTGTGATATAAATGGTGGTAACGGTCATTAATTAAGTTGTAGTTTTGCAAGGAAAATCGCATGCAAACATCCATGGTAAATTAAACTCATCCGTTAACATGTGTTTTCGTTCATAAATTTGAATTACCACTCAATACCACCTCTAAAGTAATAATAGATTATACTACCTCCGTTTTTTTTTGTTCTTATTCTTAGTTGTAGATACGTGGATTAAGAAATTTTTGAAAAAAGTACGTGATTTATGGAAAAAGTGAATAAAGTAAGAGAGATGGACTAAAGTTGAGTGTGAGTGTAATAAAAACAATTGACTAAAGCAAGAGTGAGTTGGTGGAATGGTGTAAAATTTTTTGGAGTAAGAGGGGTGACATAGCAAAAAATAGAATAAATAAAACGTGTGTGGAACAACAACAAAAACACCCCGAAACGAAAAGTGAATATAACAAAAAAAATGGGGTAGTAATAAAGTTGGGAAGGGGGGAGGGGAGGTGAACAATCCTTACCTTGGTCATTTTCATATGAGTTCCTTACAGAAGTTAAGTACAAATTCATTACAAATACCATTATTTTATCACCGTCTGCCAAATAAACCGTTTGGGTTCTTCTAGTTCCCAAACATGTCAAGTTGTCAACAATTGTCTTTCAGACTAGCATGATTCATGTTAACATCTAGTTATTCGGATATTCTTCTTTCTAACATTACTATCACATTTGCTAAGCATCCTTTGACTTTTGGGCATGAAATTAGATCCTTAGTTTGTCTTTGTTTCTGAACTTACTGAAGTAATTGGTTAAATTCATAGGTCGTGATTCTCGTGAATGGATTGTGTGATACATGTTATTTGTTTACAGTATGTTTTATCACAGTTGTTCTTCTGCTGGTGCTGGTGTTTTTCTTGGTTGAATATTTTCTCTAGTTCGAGGAAATTTAGCTATTTCCCTAGAGGATAATAGAAAGCCTTATTGCTGCAAATCTAGTGGATTGACTGTTTTGCCGATTGATTTTATTTTCTTAGAATTTTCTGTTGGGATGAGATGACAAGGTCATATTTACCAAATAGGTTCTTCCATTAGTGGAGGCTGAAAGATCCATTGTACACATTATTGCAGTTATGGTTATAGGGAACTGGGTTAGAAAGAGTTGACTTACTTCCTTTACCTCACAACTCATTTCAAATCAAGGATCTGGAATCACTTATTTGGGTGTGGCTGCATACAATTAATTCTATTTAACTCGACCTTTGCTGATGAGCAGTAGTTTAATATGCAGCACTGGGTTTTATCCTGATTAAGGTAGTACACTAGTACTCTTGGGATAGTTTGACTTATTGCCTGATTTTTTCTAGCTACATTTAACCTGTTACTCTCCAACAAATTAGCAAGGAATTCCATTAGCCTAATACTTGTTTGAGTTAATTTCGCTGCTAGATCATTTGCGTAGAGTAATTATTGGTGTTGCTTGATATTTTATGAAACCTAGCTAGGTTTTCATTTGTGTTGTTGCTTGTGGCTTGTTGTTCCCAAATTCAGTAAGGGTTTATTTGTATATTAAGTGTATCAAGTATCGTTGTAGTGTGCTTGATGGGTTTATGCTTCCAAGTTGGCAAAGTCATTAGAAACCACCTTTTTTTTTAGGGACATTAGAAACCACCTTTTAAAAGAGGGAATTTGTCAGAAATCACCTTTTAAACAAAATTGTGAGAAGAAAACCTAAATCATATTTTTTTTAGATGGAGTATTTAATTCCATTGAATACTTTACGTACTATTTGTGTGACCCTACGGGTTCAGTCAAGAGTAAGTTGTGGATTAATATCATTAATTCCACTTGAACTGAAGCGGCCTCTAGCTAGGCATTCAGCTCACTTGATCTCACTGAATTATTAACTTGTTAATTAATACTGAACCGCATGGTTGGCTCCACTTTCCGGCGCTCATTACCCACGTGGGATCCATGTGACCCACTTCATTCTTTTTCACGTGGGTCCTACGTGTGTGGTCAAGACAATATGAGTAGTTGGTGAAAGAGAAATTTTATGTGTTTTGCGTATCATGTCTCTCACTACTCTCGATCTAGACGCTCCTTATAATTGGAAGTTCTACGTTAGTCCCATGGTGGTGAGGAGGAGAGTGTCGGTGGTAGTTCTTTCTCTTCTTTTGATCTTATCAATGCTTTTTAACAACTTTCAGATGTATATGGAGAGTAACAAAGCGGGGATGACAGTTTACAATAGCCAAATCTATGATTATCATGTGAACCAATGGCATTTTCCTCTCCCGGTAAACCACCCTTATTTGCCTCATGTCAAGATCCGCCGCCTTCCTAACATCGACAATATGGACCTAGTTCAAAAAATATGCACATAAAAATGTTCTCATTCTTTCACTTTAAGAACGAATGGCATATTGCTCCCCCGGTAAACCACCCATATTGCCAGAGTTGTCCGAAATAAACTAGCAGAGGGAAAAGAGCCTAACATAGGTAGGAGTGTAGGACAAGAAAAAGCTAAGGAAAATGGGAGAGAAAGGAGGGAATATGATATAGAAAATGGGAAGAGAGTGATGGTTTATGTCACTCATCAAATAGTTACCAAAGCTAAGCAAAGCCCATGTCTCATTTGGTCTTGTTTTTCTTCAATCTGGTCTAACTAGCATAATTAAAAAATTCTAGCGGCCATTAAGCTAAACAGAATTAGCACAGCCTGACAGTTTTTAAGCATTCAGCCCTCTGTATTGAACTAACAACTTAATAAATACATTTAATGTAATTTAATTAACAGAACCAACTAAAATTTTGAACCAACATACCACAAGGAAAAATGGAAACTCTGTTAACTCTCTTACTATATCAAGCGGCACCAAATTACCACTCCATGCAAATGATGTGCCAAGAACGAAATAAACTAAGCAATATAGACGAGTGAAATCCCTCACTCTGGAAGGGACACACGTATCAAGTAAAACTCATGCCATGGTTATGATAAGCTTACAATTCACCCTTTCAGGCACAATACTCAATACTGATGCAAACACATTGTAACCAAGTTCTAACCATACGCACACAAGTTGGGTAGATTACAATAGTTTGAAGCCGAAGAAAGTATATCTAATAGGTAAAACTTAATGTTTGAGTGTTATAATGGTTTTGTGGTTTATGTTGCCAGGTCAACAGTTGAAGGGTCAAAACATGAGTCTTTTAAGTCTGATGCTCAGGAAAGCAATGCTGTGGACTGCTTGGTTCATGGTCTTGATTGTTTGAATTTCCAGAGTGAGGAATTGGAAAAATCTCATGAAAGATTCGGTGAGAGAGGTTCCGGAAAGGATAAAGGTTCTTGCACCTTTCAATCTCAAGCACAAGAATATGATGCTAGTAATTCCACGCATGAATGTGAATTTAGTGGTGAGATGGAAAGAGCTCTCCAACATCAAGCACAACTTATAAGATCTTATGAAGCTCAGGAAAAAGATCAAAGAGATTGGGAAGAGAAATATGGAGAAAATAATGTTAGTATACTCTAAATCTTTGTCTATGTTTACCCTTAACCAAAAAGTTTCACATATTACATACACGTTCATTGCATGTGGATTTTACCCTAACTTGTAAGGTCCTTGTTTAGATGATACTACAGGGTGTCACCCCATTGCATGATAATGTTTTAGCAGTTCACTTCCTCTAGGTGAGTCAGATATTTTCGGTAAAAGTGGATGATGTATTCACATCTTTTAATCAAGTTTATATTTTATGAAGAGACAACGGTGTATATAGTATTAAATTTGAAAGAACTCAGAGAAGAATAGTAGACTAAATAGATTTTAGGAACTTTTTAATGTTCGGCAAATTCCCGAGTAATGAGTATTATAGTTTCCAGAATATCCTTGCCCCTTCCCTTGCGGGAAGGGTTAGTGGTAGAGGTAGACATAAATCACATAATTGCATTTGCGTATGGTGTATTATTAGCTGTAGATTTCTTTCACCACCCAAAATGAAAGAGAATTACTGACTTGTTTGAAGTTTTATCATCTTGCATTTGCTTCATAGGAATTATGACAATACTTCTATCAGACCCTTAAGATATGCTATAGGTATAATTATTTATCATCACTCTATGCTTTGATGCTTCGACTTATGTTTCATATTCTTTCCTCAATTTGGTTCAATTTTATGTTCCACTTGCATCTCTGTCGATGGTGTGCAATTATGGCATAATTATTGACTAATTATAAACTTGTTAGGCATATTTCGTGTTGCTATCTTGTGTTGTCTGTTACATTTTGTCGAGTTGATGTTAAACACTAGTCTGCTGGTTTGTTAAACTCAAAGGTTCTGCTTTTAGGGAATATGCAAGATCTGATTATCCAAGTATAAACCTTTCCATATTGTAAAAGACGCCTCTTTGTTATTTTTATTTATTAATCATTTGCTAATAAAGTTTTCTGGGGCCTTGTAATTTACATCTACGCAGTAACTACCATAATCAGTTATTCACAGCTTCCACAACATCTCGTCACGTGTTAACTGTAAAGCCTATGAAGCTTCTTTACACGCTTGTGAATGATACAATATCAGCTAGAATTTCATAATCTTTACTTCTAATGTTGTCTAATTCCTCTGCATGACTATGACCACCTCCCTAATGCTGTCCCACATTTCAAAACTACCTCCTTTTCTCACTTGTGAATCTTTTTTGGACAAGATTATTTTGGTGCTGGGTATTTTCTTTAGGAAGACTGAAATTAAATACTCTCGCATTCTCTCTTCATGAATTCCAATCAAAACCATTAAGTCGAAAATTAACTGCTCATTTGGTACATAGTTACAGATTAGTGGATAGTAATAAGTTTGTTTGTAGTTTTACATGAATGTCAGAGGCTGAAATTCATAGCAATGCATCTGTACTGGCCATGTCTATCCTCTACTTCATTAGTTTTTATTTTCACCAGTATCCACAACTCTTGCTTGTATGAGGTATTTGAAGTGAATGAAGCTAAATGTCTTTGGTAGTAGAAATGCATTCGAAAGCAACAGGGCCGGCCCAAACAAATCGGAGGCCCTGTGCTAAAATTAAAAGTGGGCCCTTAAAAATATTAAAGACAATACTTCCTCAAAAATATGCAAAAACAAATACGAAGTAAATACAAAGTATACCCTAGAGTATTTCTAATGAAAACTGACCCTTTAAAAAAATTCTAGAACGGTTATAAAAATAAATAAATTAAAAGACAGATGCCAAATGATTAAGGAAAAAGAAACTAAAAGTACAATTTCTGACTTTCTCTGTATTGGGAAGGTAAAGGAAGAGAGGAAGGTAAGAAACTAGTGGAGGGCCACATACAATCATATACTATCACGTGATTGTGTGTTTAATTTTTCTCGTCTTTTTTTAATTTTTTTTACTGGCAGTACAGGTTTTAGCAAAGTTTGGGGCCTTTTTTCATTAGGGGCCCTGTTCCGTGTCCCACTTTGGGCCGGTTCAGGGCCGGGCCTGGAAAGCAAGATAGACATAGACATGGACAAGGTTATGTAAAATTGTATTCAACATGTTTTGCAATTACTCCAATCTATGCCCATGTAACTGGAGACCTGTTGAAGCTTAAGTAGCTCTCTCTTGATTCTTTTTAGTGGTAGCATTGACATGATGATAGTTATGAGATATGTTCCCTACAACTTTTTCCACAGCATCACGTTGATGGTCTATGTAACTTTTGTTTGATTTACTATTTCTGTGTTGCTGGGGAAAAGCTCACCAATTCTTTCAGCTTCCTCAAACAAGTTTGACAAAGTGTCGATTTCTCCAGAATATCTGAAGCTTTGTAAAACCCACGACTGTTGGGAATGTTGATAAGATTAAATTTCTGACAAGTAAAGGGTAGAAAAGAAATAATTTGAAGTGGAAGGGAGAAAGTAATCGTGCTATTGTTTTTTTAAGCTCGCTTGTTCTTAGTTCTTACCAACATTGTGCTGCTTTGCCCATGTAGTAGTTGTTGAACTTGTAGATTGTGCTTGTTACATATGGAATGAAACTACAATGATACCATGTGCCTGTTTAACAAATTTAGCTATTGGTGTAGCAGTTGTCAAATTTTGTTAATGGTTGATTATCAGTCGTTAGGTATTACCGATCTGTTATAACCCTGTTGATGCTATAGTGTTTGGTTAGCTGTTGCTATTGCGACTTTATGCAGGTTGATATAACGGGCATGCATTATTTATATGGATAGAGAATAAATTGTGATGAACATTTAAACATTACCTCCAAAAGGGCAGTAGCTAATTTTAGTAGCTTTTGCAAACAAGGCTACAAACTACTTAAACACTACCTAGCTGAACTGTAATAGCTGGGGTAAGTGATAGCTTGTAAAGAAACGAACTTCTGGGTAATGTCATATATGCCCCTTGTCATTTTTGTTCGTTGCTGCATTTGATTAATGCGACATTCTACGAAGTATCTGATTTTGACAGCTGAAATGTAGAATTTCTTCCCTTTTCCCGAATATTGATGAATCTAAACCTTGATAGTGCATGGGCATTGAATTTTGTAGGATTCATGTGAACCGGGTAGCCATTCAGACGTGACAGAGGAGAGAGATGAGAACAAAGCAGCAGCTGCTCAGCTCATTGACCATAATAAAGCTGGGATGCAGACCAAATCATCAATGACTGATTTGAATAGTTTCAAGCTATCCCCTGAGGCTGGTAGAGGTAGTTCAGAGAAACAAAACGTCAGTGAGATGCAGCCTCGTGGATCACCTGCTCCTGATTTTGCATTCTCTGTGGCGAATAGTAATCAATATTTGGAGCTTGCAGGAAGAAACTTGCTACATGAAGGTCTGGGCCCATCAGCATTCAGTGATAGTGCTTCCAATGATGAAGAACTATCTTCCAGTGTGGGAACAGTACTTGATGCCCTTCAAGAAGCTAAGCTACTGATCAAACAACAAATGAATAGTTTGCCAGAAACCAGGATATCTGTTGGGAGAGATATTGAAACTTGTGTTCCATCAAATAGAGATGTCGATTGGTTGAAATTTCCTGTCGGATGTCCTGGTCTTTTCAGAGTGCCAACTGATCACGAGGGTCAATCTCTCAGTCGCCAATTTGTTTCAAAGCCTAGTGGTGATTCCTTCTTCACCAGTCCGGACAACTCTATTAGGCAGCCAAGATTTGACTTTCATTTTGGCACCAACATATCAGCTTCTAGAAATTCAGACGAATTAACAAATTCAAATTCAAGCTTCCCAGACTTGTTCCCGCGTATGTTATCAAATCAGATGATGGGCAGCCAGTTCCTGGGGAATCAAGCTGGAATACTCCCATATGGAAACTCATCGTTCCAAAATCATGATGTTAGACCGAATACGTACAGATAGTGGAGTCATACGAGCTGCTCAAATTTGTATTTATCGGTAAGTAAACTTACTGACGTTAATAATTCAAATACATTAATTACCAGAATGGTACATACTGTTGGCATCTTATAGTAGCTGCATCTACCTGTGTATATAGTAACATTGCCACTTTGTAAAATTGATTGTTTGATATATCTTTTTGCCATCATTCATTTTATTTGTGTATTTTCCCTCTCTCACTCGTTTGAACCATGGGAAAAACAGAGATAATATTGCACTTCTACCTATCTACTCCGTATCTTTTATGAGTTCTACTCTATTACCGTTTCCTCCCCTTTTCGTCATTTTTTTTTGTCATCTCCTAGTTACCTCAATTCATTGTTTGCTTGGAATTTCATGTTTTATTAATGTGAGTTTCATTTATCTACTTATTACTCCGTATTAAATATTTAATTCAAAGCCCTTTATTCTAGGTCATTAATAAAAATACATATTCTAGGTTAAACTTGAGTTCGGATTAAAATGAGAAGAGCACTGTGAAGGAAATAATGCCCTTGGTCCAAGTATGCATTCTATGTTAAGTCTAATAAATGCGGTTCAGTATTAATTAACAAGTTAATAATTCAGTGAGATCAAGTGAGCTGAATGCCTAGCTAGAGGCCGCTTCAGTTCAAGTGGAATTAATGATATTAATCCACAGCTTACTCTTGACTGAACCCGTAGGGTCACACAAATAGTACGTAAACGGATCAAGTATTTAATGGCATTAAATACTCCATCTATGAATATTCGGAACCGACGGATCTTGGTTTCAGTGGGAGCTAAGATCGTCACAGGCAAGAAATGAATACTCCGGAAACGATGATATTGCCGGAAACGGAAATATGGATCGTATCGGAAATATGAATATTATCCAAGTCGTAGATGTTGCCGGAAACGGAAACATGGTACGTATCGGAAAATATTATTGGAAATGGAAATATTACCAGAATCGGAAATATTGCCGGAAACGGAAATATTGTCAGAATCGGAAATATTACCGGAATCGGAAAATAATTCCGGAAACGGAAATATTAAATATTTGTTCGAAACGGAAATTAATTCCGAAATCGGAAATATTAAATATTGTTCGTATCGGAAATAAATTCCGGAACTGGAAATTTAATCGGAAGCGTATCGTACGAATTAGCATCGGACGAGGCCTGCCGGACGAAGGCCCAGCACGAAGCCGGGCCATCGCCCAGCAAGCACGCGCGCCACAAGCCCAGCCAAGGCAGCGCCCAGGCCTACCGCAAGGCAGGCCCAGCGCGCGCCAAGGCCACGGATGCGTGGGCCGCGCTGCGTGGGCTGCTGCTCGCACGCGCATGGGCAGCCCTTGTGGCTGCCGTGTGTGTGTGAGTTTGTGCTCATGCGTGATTCCTAAATCTACAAGAGTTAGTGTATGATTAAATTCCTATTCCTAATTGGATAAATTAATTAAATAGAATTCATGTAGGATTCTAATTTCAATTAATTCGTATCCTACTAGGATTACGATTCCTTTTCCATAACTCTATAAATAAAGGCCTAGGGGTCATTATTTATACACAAGTTTTAAGTATTCAAA
The DNA here is from genome assembly GCF_020520425.1 of Spinacia oleracea. Taxonomy (NCBI): domain Eukaryota; kingdom Viridiplantae; phylum Streptophyta; class Magnoliopsida; order Caryophyllales; family Amaranthaceae; genus Spinacia; species Spinacia oleracea. The sequence continues at coordinate 79,913,896 of NC_079490.1, forward strand.
ACTAAGATTTTTAAGCAGAAAAATCAGCCAATATTCTTGCCTACCTAACCGAAAATATTAGAACCTTAAGGGCGATTCTAGTTGGTCAATCTTAAGGCGGATCCGGACGTGCTGTGGACTATCTACGGAGGGACGACACTTGGAGTCCTAAAGACTTGTTCTTGTTCGGTTCGGGCGCAGCTAGGGAAGGCACGCAACAAAGAGTATGCATCTAAACTATGCTAAATGATTATGTGTAAATAATATGTTTCCTGGCTTTATGGTTTTTCCGCATGATTTATGAACTGTCATATGAATCATAACCTAACAGTGGTATCACGAGCCCCTTATTATTTTCATAATCTAAATTGCATGAACATGGTTAAATATTACAAATTTGCAAGAATTAAAAGGGTGATTAATTTTCGTAATTGTTAATTAATTGCAAATTGCGTTTATTTAATTATACGTACGCAGTTTTTCGGCAGTTTCTTCGTTACTCATCCAAATCGAGTGATTTTTGTGTCAATTCCGCATGTAAAAGGCATTCTAAAATTTTGACAAAAATAGTATTTTTCTGCCGAACCCAGAATTCTCAAATTCGAAGCCTAACTATGACTTTTCGAAGGTTTTAGTTTTTCGAATGCAAAATTTCGTAAATTTAAGATGTTAAATTAAATATTTGCGATTCTTGTTGATAAATCTTGAATTTTTGATTGACCTACTGCATATGTTTAACAAGTTTGAATGCCTAGTCTTGTTAATTATGCAATCTAATTTGTAATTATGATTAATTTGTTGAAAATTAGAATAATTTAGAATTAATTTGATTTTCATAATTAATTGTAATTTAATTAGAAACCTATGATTAAAAACCACCATAAAAATTGTAAATTTACGATAAATTTTAAATTTTTATGACCTAGACTTGAATCCATAACAATCGGAAATCAATTAGATAATAAATTTTCGATTTTTTCGCCCTAAAATTATGAAATTAATATTATTTATTAATTTGTCATTAATTTTAAATATAAATTTTAAATTTTTATGCGATTCGTTCATAAAACTTGCACGCACGAAGCAATGGACGCTTCGTGTTACCCTTAAGGGGTGTTGTATAATGCGGGCATGCGACGACGAGCAAAGGAGCTCGTCGCCCGTGCGGCACGAATGCAATGAGCAAGGGCGTAGTGCACGAGCACAAGGCAGCAGCCCTACCTTGTGTCGTGTGCCACGAGCAATGAACGAATGGGCATGGGCGAAGGGCGAGCCAAGGCAGTCGCGTGTGGGCAGCAAGCGAGCTGCGCCACAACGCGCGCTGCCTCGCACAAGAGCGCGCAGCCTCGCGCGCAGCGAGCGCAAGCTCGCGTGCCACGAGCGCTGCGCCCAGCATTACTCGCGCGCACAGCGAGCGATGTCGCGCGCCCAGCGAGCGATGGCTCGCGCGCCCAGCGAGCGATGTCGCGCGCCCAGCGAGCGATAGCTCGCGTGCGATGAGCGCTGGCGCGCGCAGCGAGCACCAATGCGTGCGGAGGCTTGCGATAGGGAAGCAGCAGCTATGCGACGAGCGCATGGGCTGCGCGCACATGGCCAGCAATGGCTGTGTGCGTACGGTCCATGGGCGTGCAACGCGTAGGATGTTTGCGTTACGATTAGATCGTTTTGAATGTTTAATTTGAAAATTTCAGTTCACGTAATTTTAATTAATTTTAAAATTAATAACTTGAATTATTTTCTTGGATTTTAATTTTGAATATTATAATTATAATAAATGTTATTTATTCTAATTATTTTACTAAAATTAAAATCATGAATTAATTTAAATACGACTGAAATTAAATTAAATTTTTGGATTCAATTATAAATTGATATGAGCTTTAAATTTTAATTAAATTTGTATGTTTCCGGTTAGACTAGAAATACATTTTTATGTTTAAAATTGGTAAAGCATATGAATTTATTGGTTTAAGTGGGAGCGCTTTTTAGTCATAAACTCTTGATTAGGTCTACAAATCCTTAAGGTTAAAACAACTTGATTAGAATTAATAAGGACTGAATAATTGGTAGATTATTGGTGCCCTTGATTAATTGCTGCAAATGTTTACGTGATGCATAATGTGTTTTACTAACCAGCTATGTGGGCCAGAAAATGGTGCCTCCCACGGAGATTTTCAAGACGGACTTTGAAGTCAAAGCTTCAAGATGAAGTCGGGCCATACTAGATCACAAATATCTTATGCATGTTTTAAGTTATTTATTGCTTTAAATATGTCTTAAAATGCATGAGATCAAAAGCTTGATTATGTTGCATGATTAAGGATTTTAGTTCACTTAAAATCTAACCAACATAGTAAGAGCCTTAAGTTCCAAACTTAAAAATTGAGTTAAAAGGTGCCATGCCAAAATATACACTTGCTTGGATATCCTTTACATCAATCTAGTAATAGTTTTCGCTCAGCGAGGTGTTACTTATTGGTCCTAAAGGGGCAAGGTACACAAATAATTGTGAGTACATGTTAGTTTTGGTGAAACTCAACGATATAAGTAAGGAGTCCTTTTATGTCGTGGCAAATTCGATAGGTTTACCTAATAAGTTCTTAGACGTACCTATCAACCAAGAATAGTTTCTAGACTATTAGCAAAAGGCTTTTGCTTACCTAAGATGTTCTAGGATTAAGTCGACAAACTGTGCTTAGTTCTTCAATGATTTTAGGATCTTGGAATCATTTTATTCACACCTGCCGGAACACATAACTTGAATAAAATGCTTAATAAACATTGAATTATGCATGTATGCTAGAATTTAAGTTTATTAAGAGAAACTGTGAATGGTTATTTATTTGTTTATTCTTTTCAATTGTAGTTTTTAATATGGCAAACAACAATTCATTCAACATTCGATCAATTCTCGAAAAGGAGAAGTTGAACGGGAAAAACTTCCTTGACTGGCAAAGGAACTTGCAAATAGTTCTTATGCAGGAAGAAAAGGAGTATGTCCTAGATGAGGCGATGCCCGAAGCTCCAGGCGACGGGGTCACTCAGGCAGCCCTCAATCGTTGGATTGATGCCAACAAGGATGTGAAATGTCTAATGCTCGCCACCATGAGTGCGGATCTGCAGAAAACGTTCATCAACTCAGATGCTTTCACAATCATCAGTGAGTTGAAGAACATGTTCCAAGATCTAGCTCGAGTCGAAAGATTCGAGACTCATAGGCAAATTCTTGAGACCAAGCTTAAGAAAGGCGAGCCCGTAAGTCCACATGTTCTCAAAATGATTGGACTCATTGAGAATATGAGTCGGCTGGATCAGCAATTTTCTCAGGAAATGGCTATAGACACCATCCTCCATTCTCTTCATAGCGGGTATGATCAGTTCAAACTGAACTACAGTATGAATAGTCTGGACAAAACGCTCACTGAGCTTCACGGTATGCTGAAGACCGCTGAAAAGACGCTCAAAAGTGATAAGCAGGATGTGCTTATGGTGCGTGGGGGCAAGTTCAAGAAATCTGGAAAGAAGAGGAATGCTAAGAAAGGTGGCAACAAGGCCAGCCCAACTAAGCAAACTGGCGCCAAATCTGCAAAGAGGAAGGTCAGTCAACCCACTTCTGAATCCGAATGCTTCTACTGCAAGAAGAAGGGGCATTGGAAGAGAGATTGCTTGAAGCTAAAGGAAGATCAGAAGAACGGAACAGTCGTTCCATCTTCAGGTATTTTCGTTATAGACTGTATACTTGCTAATTCAACTTCTTGGGTATTAGATACAGGTTGTGGCTCACACTTATGTTCCAATCCACAGGGACTAAGAAGAAGTAGAAAGTTAAGCAAGGGTGAAGTCGACCTACGAGTGGGAAATGGAGCACGGATTGCTGCATTAGCTGTAGGAACTTACTATTTGTCGTTGCCCTCCGGGCTAGTTTTGGAACTGGAAGAATGTTTCCATGTTCCAAGTCTTACTAAAAACATCATTTCAGTTTCTTGCTTAGATGCTAAGGGATTTTCTTTTATAATAAAAGACAATAGTTGTTCGTTTTATTTTAAAGAGATGTTTTATGGATCTGCTAGATTAGTCAATGGACTTTATTTATTAGATCACGACAAACAAGTATATAACATAAATACCAAAAAGGCCAAAAAGAATGATTCAGATCTCACCTATCTGTGGCATTGTCGATTAGGCCATATAAACTTGAAACGCTTAGAAAGACTTCAAAGGGAAGGAATTCTAGAACCATTTAACTTAGAGGATTATGGTAAATGCGAATCATGTTTACTTGGCAAAATGACAAAGCAACCTTTCTCTAAAGTTGGAGAAAGAGCAAATGAACTATTGGGTTTAATCCATACAGATGTATGTGGACCAATGAGTACAAATGCTAGAGGTGGTTTCAGCTACTTTATCACTTTCACTGATGACTTCAGTAGGTATGGTTATGTCTACCTAATGAAGCATAAGTCTGAATCCTTTGACAAATTCAAGGAATTTCAGAGTGAAGTAGAGAATCAATTAGGCAAGAAGATCAAGGCACTGCGGTCTGATAGAGGCGGTGAATATCTGAGCTATGAATTTGATGACCATCTGAAAGAATGTGGAATTCTATCAGAATTGACCCCTCCTGGAACACCACAATGGAACGGTGTGTCAGAACGGAGGAACAGAACCTTGCTAGACATGGTCAGGTCAATGATGGGTCAGGCCGAACTTCCATTAGAATTTTGGGGACATGCACTAAATACAGCTGCACTCACTATAAATAGAGCTCCGTCTAAAGCTGTCGAAAAGACTCGATACGAATTATGGTTTGGAAAGCCTCCAAATGTGTCTTTTCTTAAGATTTGGGGATGTGAAGTATACGTCAAACGATTAATTTCAGACAAACTTCATCCAAAATCTGACAAATGTATCCTTGTGGGCTATCCAAAGGAAACAAAGGGGTATTACTTCTACAATACATCTGAGAACAAAGTGTTTGTTGCTCGAGATGGTGTCTTTTTGGAGAAGGATCACATTTCCAAAATGACAAGTGGGAGAAAAGTAGACCTCGAAGAAATTCGAGTCAAACAACAAACTCTAGAGAATGCTCAAGATGACATTCAAGATGAAACTCAGAGATCTTTAGAAGAATCTGGTGAGAATCATGGTCAATCTAGAAATGTTACCCCGCGTAGATCGCAAAGATATAGATCTCAACCGGAAAGGTACTTGGGTATTTTGACGAACGAGAGCTATGACGTTCTATTACTTGAAAGTGATGAACCTGCGACTTACAAGCAAGCTATGACGAGCCCTAGCTCCAAGCAATGGCAAGAAGCCATGCAATCTGAATTAGACTCCATGTCTGAAAACCAAGTATGGGATTTGGTCGATTTGCCAGATGGCTACCAAGCCATTGGAAGCAAATGGGTTTTCAAACTGAAAAAGGGCAAGGATGGGAAACTTGAAGTTTTCAAAGCTAGATTGGTTGCAAAAGGTTACAGGCAAGTCCACGGTGTGGATTACGATGAAACCTTTTCACCAGTTGCAATGCTAAAGTCTATTCGAATAATGTTAGCAATCGCTGCATATTACGATTACGAAATATGGCAGATGGATGTCAAAACTGCTTTCTTAAACGACGTTTTAACAGAAACTGTGTTTATGACACAGCCTGAAGGTTTTGAGGATCCAAAGAATGCTAAAAAGGTATGCAAGCTAAAGAAGTCAATCTACGGATTGAAGCAGGCATCCAGGAGCTGGAATATACGTTTTGATGAAGCAGTCAGTGACTTTGGTTTCATCAAGAACGCGGACGAATCTTGTGTATACAAGAAGGTCAGTGGGAGCAAAATTGCTTTCCTAGTATTATATGTCGACGACATATTGCTTATCGGAAATGACATTCCTATGTTGAACTCTGTCAAGATTTGGCTTGGGAAATGTTTTTCGATGAAGGATCTAGGAGAAGCACAGTACATATTGGGCATCAAGATTTACAGAGATAGATCTAAAAAGATGATTGGACTTAGTCAAAGCACTTATATCAATAAGGTGCTTGATAGGTTCAAGATGGCGGACTCCAAGCGAGGCTACCTACCCATGTCTCATGGAATGACTCTAAGCAAGACTCAGTGCCCAAAAACACTTGATGAGCGTAGACGAATGAATGGGATTCCATATGCATCATTGATTGGTTCAATAATGTATGCTATGATATGTACACGCCCGGATGTTGCGTACGCACTCAGTGCTACGAGCAGATACCAGTCAGACCCAGGAGAGGCGCATTGGACTGCTGCCAAGAATATTCTGAAGTACCTGAAAAGGCACAAAGATGACTTCCTGGTCTATGGTGGAGATGATGAATTAATTGTTAAAGGCTATACGGACGCAAGTTTCCAAACCGACAAAGATGATTTCAGATCACAGTCTGGGTTTGTCTTCTGCCTCAACGGAGGAGCAGTAAGCTGGAAAAGTGCTAAGCAAAGCACCATTGCGGATTCTACAACTGAAGCGGAGTACATTGCTGCACATGAAGCAGCAAAGGAAGCTATATGGCTAAGGAAGTTCATAGGAGAACTAGGTGTAGTCCCCTCCATTAAAGGACCAATAGCCCTGTATTGTGATAATAACGGAGCTATTGCACAGGCAAAAGAGCCTAGACACCACCAGAGAGTCAAGCATGTACTTCGTAGATTTCACCTTCTACGAGAGTTCGTTGAAAGAAAAGAAGTCGAGATAAGCAAAATTGGAACTGATGACAACATATCAGATCCATTAACTAAACCTCTGCCGCAAGCGAAGCACAACTCGCACACTGCAGCTATGGGAATCAAGCATATTGGAGAATGGCTTTGATGTCTCTGTTTAATGTTTTAAAGTTTTAGAGTTTAAATCTTTGTAAAACATTATTGGTTAATCATTCACAATAAATGAAAGGAATTCATTTTTCCATTTAATTTGTGGTTTATTAAATGATGAGTCCCTTCAATTTGACGATATATTCAAGATAGACTGTCAGGACCAGTCCTGTGACTAAGAAATGTCTATCAAGTGAACTTGAATGTCAAAGGTTGAAAATGGTCCCTAATCGGAGTTTTCTATAAAATTGGACGCATAGAAAACGTTAGACGATTAGAATGCAAGATGACTAGTAGTTCTGTTTCTTGAACTATGTGGACATGGCAATGTCATAATCATTTGCATAGATACTTACTTTGGGAAGACTAGTATCGGACAAGACCTATGAAACTTTACTGTAAGAGATGAAAGTCTGTCATAAGTAAATTTCATTAAATTATTAGACACTAAATCCTCAATACCTGAGTGATTTGAGATTACTTGTTTGAGAACTGGTTGCTTTGACGTTGACCAACCGTCGCACCGTAAAAGGAGGCTATAAAGGCAACGCTCAGGTAATCACCTATCAAACGAAGTCTAATCTCAAGATCGCAAGATTGGGATTGTCCTCCCATAAATCGGGAAGAGATGCTTAAAAGTTGTACAAGGCCACTCGGAGAGCTAGAAACTGTGAAATGCATGGCCGTGCTCGGATGAATCATAGGCTATGATTATCTGTTTATTTGATCAGTTGAACTCTGAAACCGAGGAACGCCTCTGGACATAATAAGGATGACAACTCTTACCTTATGTTCAAGAGCAAGCATCGAGCGACAAAGGAATTAGGAAATGCACACTTGTCCCTAAGGACAAGTGGGAGACTGAAGGAAATAATGCCCTTGGTCCAAGTATGCATTCTATGTTAAGTCTAATAAATGCGGTTCAGTATTAATTAACAAGTTAATAATTCAGTGAGATCAAGTGAGCTGAATGCCTAGCTAGAGGCCGCTTCAGTTCAAGTGGAATTAATGATATTAATCCACAGCTTACTCTTGACTGAACCCGTAGGGTCACACAAATAGTACGTAAACGGATCAAGTATTTAATGGCATTAAATACTCCATCTATGAATATTCGGAACCGACGGATCTTGGTTTCAGTGGGAGCTAAGATCGTCACAGGCAAGAAATGAATACTCCGGAAACGATGATATTGCCGGAAACGGAAATATGGATCGTATCGGAAATATGAATATTATCCAAGTCGTAGATGTTGCCGGAAACGGAAACATGGTACGTATCGGAAAATATTATTGGAAATGGAAATATTACCAGAATCGGAAATATTGCCGGAAACGGAAATATTGTCAGAATCGGAAATATTACCGGAATCGGAAAATAATTCCGGAAACGGAAATATTAAATATTTGTTCGAAACGGAAATTAATTCCGGAATCGGAAATATTAAATATTGTTCGTATCGGAAATAAATTCCGGAACTGGAAATTTAATCGGAAGCGTATCGTACGAATTAGCATCGGACGAGGCCTGCCGGACGAAGGCCCAGCACGAAGCCGGGCCATCGCCCAGCAAGCACGCGCGCCACAAGCCCAGCCAAGGCAGCGCCCAGGCCTACCGCAAGGCAGGCCCAGCGCGCGCCAAGGCCACGGATGCGTGGGCCGCGCTGCGTGGGCTGCTGCTCGCACGCGCATGGGCAGCCCTTGTGGCTGCCGTGTGTGTGTGAGTTTGTGCTCATGCGTGATTCCTAAATCTACAAGAGTTAGTGTATGATTAAATTCCTATTCCTAATTGGATAAATTAATTAAATAGAATTCATGTAGGATTCTAATTTCAATTAATTCGTATCCTACTAGGATTACGATTCCTTTTCCATAACTCTATAAATAAAGGCCTAGGGGTCATTATTTATACACAAGTTTTAAGTATTCAAAACTAAGATTTTTAAGCAGAAAAATCAGCCAATATTCTTGCCTACCTAACCGAAAATATTAGAACCTTAAGGGCGATTCTAGTTGGTCAATCTTAAGGCGGATCCGGACGTGCTGTGGACTATCTACGGAGGGACGACACTTGGAGTCCTAAAGACTTGTTCTTGTTCGGTTCGGGCGCAGCTAGGGAAGGCACGCAACAAAGAGTATGCATCTAAACTATGCTAAATGATTATGTGTAAATAATATGTTTCCTGGCTTTATGGTTTTTCCGCATGATTTATGAACTGTCATATGAATCATAACCTAACACACTGATAGTTGAGATTATTAATGTTAATTTTTTCTGAAGAATTGTATAACAAAGAACAAGTAAAGAAATTATCCCGAACTTAGATCATTAACAAAAATACATAAAATAGAAAAGAAGAAGGCATTTAATTTATTTGGATGCAGTAGGCTTAGACACCCCAGCAGGGGCAGCACCTCCTTTAGCATCTGAAGGTGATTGCACTTGCACACCACCAGAATCAATAGGCTTAACCTTGAATCTTTCCTCCTTAAGACTCTTTTCATCTCCGAAACTCATACTCCTTTGTCTAACCATACCTACCATTTTACTATTCTTGTTTTTTAGTTGTTGCACATTTCTCATCTCGCTAAATATCGCGTCCAAGTGTTGCCTGTGTGCCGGCATTACTTTGTTGAATATGTCTTTCCTCCGCGTTTGAAGCTGCCTGAAGAAATCCAACAACGATACTAGCCGAGGATCAACGTCGTATGGTATCATCGATGTTGTCGTTGTTAGTTGTTCATTATTCAATGGTGTGGGTGTATTACTTGGTGTTGTCGAGTTGTTGACAATATTATCATCATTATTGCAGTGGTCGTCGCTTCCCCGCATAATAGTGGCTTGCTTGTCTTCTTCTTCTTCTTGGTGGAGATCTTCTTCAGGAATGTAATCTTGCATATCTAGCTTTGATGAGCTTCCAGAACAATTTCCCATGGTTTTTTTCTTTGATTTTATTTGCTTACAGGGTTGTAATATAAATACTTCTGTATAGTTAATGCTCTTCACGTCCATATTTAAATACGAAGTATAATGTTTGCTTACCTATCCAGGATATTCATCTTCCGTCCCTATTTTGGACCATAACCCACTTCTTTTTTAACTAAAATGACACATTTTTAGCATAAAAAAAAAATATATATATATTTAAAGAAGAGAAATTGATTTTTTTTTTGATAAACAAATTAATTCATTTATAAAAAGTCATACGACATCTACATAAAGATTTAAATCTAACAAATACATAACAATTGAATCAAATAAAAACTTCCTTTCACCATAGCTATGATCGTAGTATATCAAACATTCTGTATACCTTCTTTTATATCGCTGAGATTTACAGCCTTCATTTTTGTAAACCCTAAAAAGAGAGAGAAAAGAGGGAGAGAGGGGAGAAGCGGCTTAGTATTCATAACGTTGATAAATCAAGAACATAAATTGATTCATTAATGTTAAATCGAGTTAACCTAATGTTTGGGGACTCACCTTTTGAGTTTTTCTCCCTTTGGGATCTGCACCTTTTTTTTTCACCCTTTGGGACCTCAACTTTACTTTCCGGCATGTTAACTCACCTTTAACTCACCTTTAACCATAGCATAAATTTTTTTTAAAAAATTGAGATATGTTTGAATGATTTTACTAAGAAATATAGAGTAAATGCATAGCTACAAGCTTACGATTACGTACATAAGGAAAAAAAAAAGAGTGGCTTTTGGAAGTTTGGTAAGAAACAAGCTACATGCTTGGTTGTTAAAAATAAATCAAGCTACATGTTGCAACTAATAATTACAGTGTGTTCGATTTATCTGATTTTTACTTATATTTTTCTGAACTTAACTGAATTTAACAAAATTTGTTAGAATTTATCAAAAATTCAAAACTCATTTTAGTTATAAATTGTACTTGGTTAACCCGTATTTTTTCTGAACTTATCTTATCTGAACTTTAATGAACTTATTTTTCTTGAAATAAGTGGAAATAAGGTGAACATAACACTACTTTAGGGGAGTATATAGGTTCAAAGTAATTAAGAACAGAGATAAACACTAGAAATAATATTATAGTCTTGTTATCGTTGTTTGCAATAATCTGTATGGTATATATAAATTAGACTTAAACACAAACGTGAAAGCGTCTAATTAAAGTTCGATTGTGTAGAAATATAGTAGCATATGAACCTTGTAACTGATTGAAAGACATCCTTTGTTTTGGAACATGCAAGTTTTATCGTGTTTTTATAGTTTTAGATTGCATTGAGCCAAATTTATTGTAATGGGAAAGAATTTAGTTTAGTGAAATTGTATTTTAAGGTAGTTCCATATTTTGGGATGAGTGGGTAAATTCTACTTGAGCTAATGAGCTAAGAGAATACGCAATACAAGTTTAAACATCATTAAAGCTAATACGAAAGAATGAGAAAATAAGGTTTAGACTTTTAGAATGATGCTAATATTATGCCCCATCATGTATTATATGATCGTACTTAAATGCTTGTGTAAAAGCGTCTAACTAAAGTTCGAATGTATAGCAGTATATGAACCTCGATTTAGATTTGATTGAATAAATAAATATATCCAATTGAAGTTCGATTTTACAGTTGTATATGAACCTTCTTAAGTTTAACCGAAATCCAAAATGTTACGTTATTAATTGTTCCCAAGAACCCTGCTAAGCCAATGAACTAAGCTAATACAACAATAAACATTCTTAAAGCAAATATATAAGATAGAAAATGAGGTTTAATATTTTAGAAGGGTATCAATTTTTTAACTACTGACATTCTGGATTAAAAGGTTAGTCTATCTAAAATCTATTAATCTAAACCCTTTTTATTTTTTAATTAAAGAACAAAACTAAATATGTTTCACATTTGTTCATTTGGGGACTAACCTTTTAACTATGGGGACTAACCTTTTAACCATAGGGACTAAACTTTCAGACTTATAAGTTGATTTTGGCCGGAATATACTTTATGGGTCCTTAACGGTGAAAAAAAAAGGTTTAGGTCTTTAACGGTGAAAAATTGCAAAGGTAAGACCCCATTCTTTATCTTAACTCATGTTAAATCATACCACATCTGCAATAAACGTAAACAATCAACATTATACATCAAATCTAAGGGTGTTAATTAGATGGACTAGATTGACATTGCGATCCAGTGTTATTCACATTTTTTTTTTTGATTTCGAATCTGGTCAACTCGATCCAATTTTATTTTAAAAGAAACTTTATTTTGATAAACGTAAAATGAATCACAAATAGTACGAACACCGGATGCAGTACAAAAAATACTAAATGCAGAATTATTTAATGATTTTAAAAACAAAAGAAAGACAAAAACGCCCTTTTAAATTTTAATAACCTCCAAAACAAAATAAAAAACAAAACCCCTACAATGGCTTCAATTACGTTACTCGTCGTCTATACACGCTAGTTTCGGAACAACCAACCGACAATTGGCTTCCACTACCGAGCCCTATCACCGGAAACTGGTTTCGACTACCGGATTCTACCACCAGCAGTCCAGATCAAACCGTAAGCTAGTTGTGTCCGGCCAACCTTTTGTTGGTTGTTTCGGCCAATCTTTTATTAAGCTAATGGTCAATGTTTCCGGCAGTTAAGTTTTGGTGCTGCTTACGTTAACCGGCAGTCTACATTGGGTGCCGGGAAATCCATCCGACGGTCTACATTGGGTGCTGGAAAATCCATCCGGTGGTCTATTGTGGGTGCCGGAAAATCCATCCGGCGGTGCGGTTAAGGTTTTGTTTACGTTTTTCGGCGGTCTTGTTTGGTGCCGGATGATATTCAGCAGTGCAATTAAGGTCTTGGAAATTTGATTTTTGAAGTTTAGTTGGGTCCGTGTTATATTGATTCGTTTCACAGTATGATTTGACCAAAAATCTACCGTAAAATAGTCGTCTAATTCATCATTGTTGTCCATCGATTTGGAGCACAAGGTGAGAGTTAAGAGTTTTAGAATTATTATTTTACAAGTTATTGTACGGAGTATTAAAGTGATTATATAGATGTTGAATGGGAAAGAAAGATAGATTAGAATAAGGGCAATGTAGGATAATAATTTTTAAGTAATATTAAGTTATTCTACATTTAGGTAAAATACTACCTGCATTTAGTACTCCCTATGTAAATAATACTCTTTTTTTTTATATAAAGGTAAGGAAAAAAAAACTTAGGAGCCCCTCCGCACGAGGGTAAAACCTAAGTAATCAATGTTTACAATATCTTCTAATTTCGGACTAGAACTAGGGGTAATACATATAGGGTCAATAATGAGATGACTAACATTTGCAATCCAAACTGTCGCTCTATTTGCCTCTCGGAAAACATGTTGCGTGTGGACCGTATTAAAATGTTGGAGGAGAGTCTTGCTATCTTGAATGATATTTTGAAGCTTCCATGGGGGGTTCCATGCACCTTTTAGTGAGTTAATGACAAGTAAGTTGTCACCTTCAATGTAAATGTCCTTGATGCCAAGACAAATAGCCTCTTGGATGCCTTTGTGAAGAGCTATCGCTTCTGCCATGTAGACTTGAGTTTTGCCAAGATTGAAAGACTTGGCTGATATTGTTTTTCCATTGCTGTCTCTCATAATGATGCCTGCTGCCGCTGATGAAGACTTGCATGAACCGTCAAAGTTGAGTTTGAAGGCGTCCGTAGGGGGCGGAAACCATCTAACCATAATGGGAGGGGAAGTGGTTGGATGGTTGTTTGGGAGCTGAAGGGTGGTGAAAGGGGTACCTTTAAGTTGATGAGAATCCATAAGAAGCCTGAACTCCCATTCTTTGAACGCGTTGTAAGCTTTAAAGTAGCAACGACAAGGTGAGACATTGGTATTAGAAAAGACCAAAGCATTTCGTTCTTTCCAAATTATCCAACATAAATAAATGAACTTATGGAGCACAACCTGGTAACGTCTAAGGTAGTCTAAAGTTTTAAAAAAACCGGCCATAGGAAACGTACAGTCTAACCAATCAATACCTAGTATTTAAAACACATAACCATCATCATTTGAATGACACATAAGCAACCCAATCTTGAAGACACGTGTCCAAACTTTATGAAATCTTTCTATTTATTTTTTGTTATAAAAAAAATAATGGTCATTCATTATTCCACTTTATTGTCATTAGTTTTCATGTAGTATATTACTAATCCCCATCTCTTTAATTTATTAGAATTACTCCCTCCGTTCCATATTATACCCACGTTGACTAAAAACACGGGTTTTAAGAAAAATGGAATATAGTACACGAAAAATTGGAATATAATACATTGATAGTTGATTTGTATGAGAAAGTGGAATATAGTACGTAGAAAAGGGAATATAGTACATAAAGAATTGAAATATAGTACATGGGGAAGTTTTGTTGGGTTTTCAATGCATTTTAAATTAATATAGTACATGGGAAAGTGGAAAACTTAATGGCCAAAAATAGAAACATGACTATAATTTTGGGACGCTCGAAATAGAAACAAAATTATAAAATGGGACGGAGGGAGTACCAAAAATTAGGATCAGCACTCAACTTGATTATGCCTAACAACCATCCCCTACTTCATCTTCCCTATTCTTCAACTTCCCATTAACTCTCCAACCTTAATTATATTCAACGTCAATTTAATTAAATCCCCAAATCTTTTATCCTTCTCCTGTAGCATTCATTCAAAAGTTAACCTCCCACTAATAGAGTTTTTGACTGGTCCATTTTAAAACGGTAGGATATTATAGAGTGTTTTAATTCAACATTTCGATTGTTTATTTTCATGCATGAAATTCAAGTTGTAGTACCACCCCACCCCCCCCCCCCCCCCACCCCCCCGAGGTCTCTCTCTATCTAAGCACATTGTTCTTGATTTTTCTTAATTTTGGGACGCTCGAAATAGAAATAAGACTATAGAAACGAGACCGAGGGAGTACCAAAAATTAGGATCGATACTCAACTTAATGCCTAAACACCGTCCCGTTCTTCATCTTCCCATTAACTCTCCAACCTTAATTATTTTCAATGTCAATTTATTCAATCCCCAAATCTTCTCTCATTCTCCTATAGAGTTCATTCAAAATTTAACCTCCCACTAATAGAATTTTTGACTGATCCTTTTTGAAATGGTAGGAGGTTATAGGGTGTTTTAATTCAACATTTCGATTGTTTATTTTCATGCATGCAATTGAAGTTGTAGTACCACCTCCCCCCTCCCCCCTCTCTCTAAGCACGTTGTTCTTGATTTTTCTTAAGCATATTGGAAGTATGTTGTTTATTTTTCTTTCTTAATTTGTTGCAATTCATTTTGCAGATAAGGAGATCCTTATACTGTATGGTTTCCATGCAAATGATTAAAGGTGGGTAAATCGCCTTCAACATTTTGAGACTTTTAGGTGGTTTATTTGTATATGTTTGTTGTCAGGAAACTTACATTTTAGTTTTAATTCTCCTATAAGAAAAGTTTTGTCAATATAGTTCAATAGTTAAAATTTGTTAAGCATTTCCCTTAATTGGATATCATGAGTATAGTCGTACACTGTAACAGTGTTGTTTGATTTTTGTATAAATGATATGTTATTGGTGGTAATGGGTGATTTAAAGTGGATCTATTTTTCCAGGGGAGATGAACACAAGTAGAAAAATGTAATGATTAAAAATACAAGACTTCATAGGCAGTAACGTTTTATTATTGTCATTTGGTTTAAACACCTTCTAACACCAGCTTAAAAACAACATAAATTCTAAACTCCATTACACTACCAACATATAACCAGCCCGTTCATCGAACGGGACCAAAAACTAGTTTTTAGTTAATCTATGTGACCAAACATTTCTTGAATGCTCACATGCAAGTGAGGAAAATGTGGTCAATAGACTCACCGGAGATATTACATCTTGGACTGCAGCTAGAGGGAATCACTTTTCTTTGGAAAATGACTGCAAATAAAGAAAATCACTTTTCTTTAGTTGGGATACTTTTGTGGCATATTTGCCACAGAAAATTTTTGAGCTTTGGGGATATATTAAGCTTACAGATCCATTTGAATTTCCATTTCTCGCTTGAAACAGGGAGATCATGCGCAAGCCAAGTTGCTGATTTTACAGAGAATTCCCTCGAGTTTGTACATCCCCAAATAGGGTTATCCGGTAGATCGTTAACTGGAATGGGAATTCCTTTAATTTTTTGGACAATCTCAGGCGGGAGAATAGAAGAGAGTTTCTCTATGTTCCAATTTTTCCTATCGTCAATGAAATGAGCTACTGTAGTTTCCTCATTACTAGCATTTTGTGCAATAACAGGAAGGTCAATTAGAGCATATTGACCAATCCAGTTATCCCTCCAAAAGTTAATGGATTTACCATTTCCTAATCTCCATCTTATTCCTTTGCGTAGAATTTCTCGTTGGTTTAGGATATGGTTCCAAATAACTGAATCCCTTGTTTTCTTTTTAACAGTAAAAAAGGAGTTGTTGTTCTGGAGATATTTCTTCCTCATAATTTTTACCCAGAGATTATTTTCTTCCGTAAGAATTTTCCAGCCTAATTTAGCAATGAAGGCTCTATTCAAAGGGTAAGTTCTTCTTAGACCTAAGCCACCTTGGTCCTTAGGTTGGCAAACCTTTTTCCAGGCGATAAGGGGGAGAGCTTTACCTAGCTGGGATTGATTCCAGAAAAATTGACGGTGGATGCCTGTAACGCCCCGACCTCTAATTCACTTATTAAGGAATACTTAGCAGCGGAATTTACCTAATTCGGTCGGGACATTACTGCCGTAACTCCCTCTTGGGAATTACAAGGCAACATCATAACATAAGCCATTAAATCCTCCAAAATTAACATAATGATCCTTTATATTCCCAAAGAAAAAGTACATAACTTACTAAAAAAGCCTTTAATTAACTATCAAAACTTAGAATATTAACTAGGTGAATATTAAAGTGAAATCCTCGCCACTACTCGTTTCCATCGCTCCCAGCAGTACCTAAAATAGAAAATAAAAAATGGTGAGCCGAAAACTCAGTAACGAACTATTCTAGCAACGTAAATTCATTTCAATTCATTTTATTTAATAACACAGGGAGAATAGAATAACGTAAAACATTTTATAAAGTCCTTTATTTAATTCATTCATAACTTTTGGGTGCACATGCTAGCCGTGGCAAGTATGACATGGTGGAACGTCTTCCACGATGGACCGCTATCCATAAAACATGGGGCCTTGGCCCGAAAACATGAGAGCCTTGGCTCAATGGGCGGATGCCCCATGGGTACATGCATGACCGAGAATAGTAACCTGTGAACATATACTGCCAAACGGACTAGGTCTTTCACTTTCATTTATCATGTTTCGTTTAATTTTATATTTTAGCCTTTTACTTCAGTTGAAGTAACATAAATCCTTTAGATCATGAGATCATGATAAACATCATTTAGATCCCGGGATCAATAAAATATCAATTCTTTCATGGCATTGCATAAACATCATTTCTTTTTTGGTTTCTTATAAACATAATTTTATAAGAATTTCAATCAATCATATTATAATAAATAAATCAATCAAATCATATTTCATTTCCGCAATTCATAAAACATGTTAAAACATTCAGTTCATAAATCAGTCATAACATTATAATTTCGTAATCGCGTTTATAAGGGAATTGCGGGTACTAGCAATAGCCGTTACCTCATATCCGTGATTTGCTAAGGATATTCCTTGGTTCGTTCGTCCTGAGCTCCGAGTCCGATTTCTTTCAAAATATTAAATCATTGAATTAGTTATTAAACGATAAATAATCTAGAATCGATATTTTATAAATAATAAATTTTATAAGTAATGAACGAAAATATAATTTCGAAATTTAATGAAAATATTATTAATCGAAATTTCCATTGAATATATATTGATATTCATAAACCGATTTTCATGAAAATATTATTTAAATTCCGTTTTTGTTAAATAAAGCTAGTAATTTATTTTCGTAAAATCGATAATTAAACCTGAAAAATATTAAACAATTTATTAGTAAATATTTATATCATAGAAATTTATTAAAACATGAAAACTAATAAATTAGAAAATCTGGAATAACAAGTTGGTTTCTTACCCAAAAGCCCAAACTAGTGTGGCCCAATTTAATTGTGGGTTTTAAGGAGAATAAACTAAAACCAAATATTGATTTTGGTTTATGGAAAGGAACAAGGCAGAGGGTGGGGCGAGACAGGGGATCACGAAAGGGAAAGGAGAGGAGGAAGGGAGGCGGCGGTCTGGGCGGCGCAGGTTGATGCGACGGTGATGGTGGGGTGGTTTGCGGCGGCGTAGCAGTGAAGGGGAGGTGGTGAGTTGCTCGAAGAAGGGAGAAGCAGGGGAGGTTTGTGAGAGAGTTTCGTGGTAGTTTTGGGCGGATATAGGGGCGGAGCACCAAGGTTTTGAGACGGAGGTTGGACGGAGAGAGGAGGAGGCTAACTGGAGGTGGTGGAGCGCGACGGTGGTGGTGCAGCGAGGCAGAGGAGGAGGGGAAAGAAACAGGGGAGGGAGGCAGGGGAGTGTGACAAGGGGAAACGGTGGTGTGTGTGGTGGTGCTGGGGGGCGAAGGTGGTTGGGGTGGTTGTGTGGTGTTGGACGGAGGTGGTAGTCGGTGGTGGTCACGGTGGTTGCTGTGGTGGTGGTGGGTGGTGGTCCGAATCAGAGAAACAAAAGGAAGGAGAATTGAAATTCGTTTTTATCTTGATTTTTGGGTGACTGAATTTTACATTCCGAAATGGATTTTTTAGATGAAGAAGAGGAGAAAGAAAACTTTGAGTTTGCTATGTACGTGGATCAATTTCAGGGAAGAGAAGAAGGAAAGAAGAAGTTAACTTCTTCTGGTTCACGTGAAAAGCAGGAGAAAATAAGAGAAATAAAATTCTTACTCCCACGGGTATTTTGGTCATTTCACAAGATTAGGCCAAAATTTCTGAAATTTTTTGCTATTTTTGGAAACTACTAAAAATAAAAATGTTTAGTTAAAATAATTCTTAATAAAAATATCGTTAACGAAACATAAATAAATTTTCGTTTATAAATCTATCATTTAAAATAAATCGTAAAAACGTTTAAATTAACGAAATTCGATTATTCGTAATTATTTAAAACGAAATCAAGTTAATAAATAATTTTAATTTTAATAAATCACGTTTAAACATTTCGGGGTATTACAATGCCATCAAGCTGAAGGCAAGTTTTACGAGGCAAAAGAAAGGAGGAACAGATATAGGAGGGGAGGGCTTCTAGATTGCTTTGAATAAGAGTCGTTCTACCTGCTTTGGAGAGGAAGTTGGCTTGCCAAGAATTAATATGACTTTCATTTTCTGCATAATACGTAAAAAAATCTGCTCTAGTAGGGGTGAAACTCGAGAAGTGGGCACCTAAGTATCTAACAAGTGCCTCAGACTTAGTCATGTTAAAAATACTTGCTAGAGAGTCTCTCTTAGAGTGGGTGATGTTCTTCGAGAAAATAATAGCAGATTTGTGGAAATTTACAAGTAGGCCTGAAAGCTTGCAGAAGTCCGTAATAACTTTTAGTAGGTTTTGACATGCGGAGTTAATAGCTTTACACAGAAGTAAGTTGTCATCCGCAAACATTAGGCAGGGAATTCTAGCAGTTTGGGGTGCCACTTTAAAGCCCAAGCCCATAGTGGAATTAGCACTAACATTGTTTAGCATAATAATAAAGACTTCCATACATATAATAAAGAGATACGGTGATAGAGGGTCTCCTTGTCTTAACCCCCTGGACGGGGTAAAAACATCAGTAGTGGCATTGCTAACTTTAATGGAATAAGAAACATAAGTTACACAAGCTTTAACCCAGTTGATCCATTTTACAGGAAATCCCAATTTATCTAAAGCTGCCCAAAGAAAATCCCATTCTATCCTATCATAAGCCTTTTCCATGTCAAGCTTGAGATCGCACCAACCTACTTTAGACTTAGATTTTTTAAAAACATTCAGAATTTCTTGCACTAAAAGGAGATTATCATGAATTGATCTTTCTGGGGTGAAGGCATTTTGGAAAGGGCTGATGTGCTGTTGTAAAATAGGACATAGTCGTGAAACCAAAAGTTTGGAAATGGCCTTGTAAATGGTATTACACAGGCTAATAGGTCGAAAGTGGTTAGGGTTTTCCGGATTTTCATTCTTCGGGATTAGAGCAATGAGGGTATGGTTTAGAAAGGGAGGAAGTTTTCCGTGGGAGAAAAAACTCTTGACCATTGTTGTAACTTCAGACCCAATTATTTTCCAATACGCTTGATAGAATTTACGCCCGAAATCATCCGACCCTGGCGCTTTTATTGGGTTCATACTAAAAAAAACTGTCCTTTATTTCTTCATCTGAAAAAGGGGCAATGAGGTTTTCTACTTCCGAATCGGTCACTAAGTGTGGTAAAAAATCTAAGTTGATAGTTCGACCAGTCTGCACAGCAGATTTGAACCTATCTTTGAAAGAGTCGTGCAGAACTCTCTGGACATCATCCTGGCCCTCCTCCCATTGGTTATCAGAATTCTTTAGTCTGCATATGTGGTTCCTCGCAACCCTATGTTTCATAATTTGGTGAAAAAATCTAGTATTTATATCACCCTGGTTTAGCCAGGTTTTCTTTGCTGCATTCTTCAAAATATGTTGCCTATGCATCAGGATTTTCTCCCGTTGCTTGAGCATTCTATGGAGGTGACTTTGCCATATAGGGTTGAAAGGTTGGACTATCAACTTGTCTTCGAGTTCTTGAATTTTATCCGCATTGGTTCTAAGTTGCGTAGTTTTAAAGGTGTACTTGTGCCTAGCCCATAGTTTTAAATCATCTTTGATGCTTACTAATTTAGTTTTAATTCTAAAAAATCTCGATCCTTGAATATTAGTGTTCCATTTAGCTTTGATGATTTTGATTGGTTCTTCCTCTAAGGTCCAAGAGTTTTGAAATCTAAACAATCTATTTATCGGCATTGCCCCTGAATTTGTGTCAAAAAACATTGGAGCATGATCTGAACTAGTGAAGGTTCGTATTTAACTGTTGCATTGGGAAATTTATCAGAGAAACTATTACTCGCAATGGCTCTATCTAGTCGTTGATATAACCCGGGGTAGGATTACGATTTCCAGGAAAAAGCTTGCTGAAGACAAGTTATATCCGATGAAACTGTACGCGTAAGAAAACGTGGGAGTCTCTGACATTGGTTGAGAGCAACTAGGTTGCCCCCAATTTTATCCGAAGGGTGTAAAAGTTCATTAAAATCGCCTACTAGGATCCAAGGTAAATGAATGTTCTCACAGAAAGTGGACATTGTTTCCCAAAAGGGTTCTTTATCTATGTTTTGTGCTGGGAAATAAGCACCTGAGACTAAAACTTGTTCGTTGGTTGGCTTATACAAAACGTTAAGGTGTGCACATCTATCAACTAGAGTATAGTTTTGAACTAGTATAAAATCATTGTTCCAACAGACCCATATACCACCACTATGATTAATAGGATCAATAATTAGATTTTTTTAAAACGAAAGCCTTTGATTACATTTTTGCTTGTGGCATTATAAGTCATTGTCTCAAGGACAATTAAGGTATCAGGCTTAAAGGTAGTGACATAGTGCTTAATATCACCTATTGCTTGGAGTTTTTTACCTCCTTGGATATTCCATGTAAGGATTTTCATAAACAAAGGATAAATAGAAAAAAAAGCCTTTAGCCCATAGAATTCCATGCGGATCAAAGTCCGGTTCCAATAAACAAAACCAAAGCCCAAAGAAATTAAATTAATCAAAATAGAAAAATGTGGCCATTTATGCCTAAAAACATTGGTTTTCCAGGAGACAGGAACAATAGGTGAGTTGAGAGCACCACAGGTAGTGACCTTCGAAGTGCAAAGAAACCATAACCACAATTGCAGGAACTGCCTCATAGCATAAGTAGCGTCCATATAACTGAGAAAAATGGGCAGAAAATGTTGGGTTATCCAGCAGGACAAGTGTGAGTACACTATACATGTAGCAAAGAAAAGAGAAAGGGACCAAGGCTCAAGATTAGACACAATCCATGAACTAATAATCAAACTTAAGAAATCCTCAGGTAGGAAACAAAGATTGTTTCTTACTACATCATAGGAGAAGGACCAAAGGTCCCCTTTGAGCACAACTAGAAGACACCAATCAAAGAGCATCCTAACAATTAGGTTCCTCCATTTGATTTGGAGCCAGAAAGTGGTCCAAAGGAACACCATAACTCGGAACAAGGCACAAAATCTGCTCAACAGTTTATAATAAGAGATACCATGGGTCAAAAGCACAGAACAACATAAAAGGCACAAAAGAGGAGCATCATCAGTAAAACAAACCCAATTATCCTTGTAATAAGAGATAGTTACACTTGACAGCTTCATAAGAAGCATATAAACAACAGTAACTACATGCCTTACTATACTGTTAGCTACAGGTTTACAAAAGGAGGAATTAAAGAACCTGCAGACATACATGATCCAGAACTTATAGTAAAACATATAACTACTAAGCCCTAAAGGCATAACAATCAGTAACAACTGATCAAAATGATTCCAAAAACAGACCACCATCCCAAAATACAAGTGTAACTTAATTAGCATGATCATCCAGCAGAAGGTGAGGGAGAGAGATCACCATCATCTCTCTTCCTCCTCTTAGTATTCTCAGCATCCATGGGGGGAGTACAATCCGAGAACACAGGATCATTCTCATCAAAGCCATCACCATCATAAATTTCAAGGTACATATCTAGATCATGATCACCCTGCACATCATTAACACCTTGTGGAGCTAGCTCAAGAGGGTCAAAATCAGATAGAATATCCTCAAACGGTTGAACAGCAGGAGGATTCAGGGTAATGGTGTCACCAGTAGACACCTGGAAGTCCTGAAGACCCTGAAAGCTGTTAGCCAGAGGAATTACGGGCAAACCAACACCATAGCCTTGGTTGAGAGAAGACACTGGTCTAGCATGAGCAAGATTAGGTTTATGGTAAGGTTTAGATTGGTTTTTTCTCAAAATGGTTCTAGGTTTAGCTCTCCTCCTTGGCACCACAGCCAACCAGTTAGAAGGAGCAGCTTTACCCTCAGCTTCACCAGACACACCCACAGGCAGCTTGGCCTCATCAAATTGAGCAACAACCAGCTCAAGGCAGGGAGAAGGCATTTTGGGACAGGCATTAAGAAAATGTTTAGGGTCACCACAAAGAGGACACACTTCCCAGACTCCTTCATAAGAGAGAAAAAACTCTTGAATATCATACCCAAAGTTTAGAGTAATGGACCTAGGAACAGGCTTGGTGATATTAAGGTTGAGGCACACCCTAGCAAACTGACCCTTCTCAGCATTTTCATAGGTGAATTTATCAAGCTTAATGGGCTGACCAACACAACTTGCAATTTGGTTAAGGTAGTGCCAAGTCTAGTATTCAGTGGGGAGGAAAGGAATTTTCACCCATTGGTCAACATGAGTAATGGAGTAAACTGAGCTTTGAAAGAGGCTCTCCAAGGCAAAAGAACAAAGTTCAGCCCTTGAACAAACCAGGGTCTATTCTCCCACACTTCATCCTTATCCAAGGGGTTAGATAATTTGATAAGAAACCACCCATTACCTATGAACCTGAAAGACACCTCTCCTCTCATGAAATTCCAGTCTCTCTTTATCCTAGCAATAACAGCAGCTGGAGGCACAAACTCCCCACAAACTTTCCCAAAGAGACAGGTGGCTTCCATAAGCTGGATTTGGTCATGATCAAGCTTAGGGGCATCTAGAGTGATGGTGGCATTTTTCGAACTAGGAATATGTGGTGCAGGATTGTGTGAACTGTCCTTAGGCGGGGGATTGGGATCATTATCAGTACTGCTACCTCCCAAGAGAAAGGAGCTATGGGTGGAGTGACCGAAGAAGCTGGAAGAACCTGGATTACTAGGTAGGCTGGTAAGTCTGAAGATGGGTTCTTCTTAAGAAGTGAGGCATAACTAGACTCAACAGGATTGTTTGACATTAAAAGCAAATCACCAAAGGAATTAGCAAGTAATAAGACTAGCAGAGAAAACTTAGAACACTTAGAATAGAAGCAACTAAGAGGAGGAGCAGAAGTTCGAAAAAAACTGGTTTTAGAAATGAAGGTGCAAAAACTGTAAGTTTTGAGGCAGTATTTATAGCAGTAATGTAAGGACTTAGGAAGATCAAAGGTTGAGCAGCTAACACACACAACAAAAAGTTTAGACTGAGAAGGATCTAGAAACACACAACGCAAATGCACCAAAAGAGTAATCATCATCCAGAGAAAAACTAAACACAAACCAACAATTTGCATGCATTGAAAAAACGCGAAAACAAGCAATAAATGACAGAACACAAATGAAAAAGCAAAGAAAACCTTAGAGAAAAACTTCCCTGAGGTGATGCTTGAGAAAAAGGGAGATCTTACAACTTACGGATTTGAAAAAACACCCTCATTGGGCCAATTAGGACGGTGGGTATGAGTTAGTGGAGTAAATCCTTTAATTAACTCCCCAAAAACATCATTACTGTTGCAAAACCCAAGATCCAGTGACTCAACAGCTCTCACCACCCTTAGATCATCGATGCCTTGCTGATGAAGCCAAGATGGAAATCGGAAAAGTGGAAACTTGCCTCGATACAACCGAGGCACCAACCCATAACCATAGAAGCCATAATTACCCCTATTAAGGCTTGGTCTAGAGATAATTTGGGGAATCTCAAACAGATCAGAGGACAAGGAGAAAGACGAAACGAATTGCAGAGCAAAACCAAAATCAGAAGGCAATTTGAGCTTGGGAAGGGGGCTAGACCAATTTAGGGTTTTCCATCTCTCTCTAGAAAACTTGGGCCTCTCATCTTTTTTTTTTGCAAATAATACTCTTATTATCTAACTTTTCCCACATGTATAATAAAAATATACGAGTGTTAAATATAGGGTATAAAATCTTTTAACACCTACTTCCCCTGTTACATTAAATTCCTCACTTTTACTATTAATTTTTTATTTATTTTAGTAATCAGTAAAAAATTATCCGAATTTTTTTAATTAAATATTTCGAATTTAATTCAAAAATTAATTAAATTTTGAATTTTATTTTAATTATTTTCTTTTCTTTTTCGAATTCTAATTTAATTATTAATTATTTTAATTTTCAATTATTTTCAAAATAAAATCATGAACATAATTAAGTTTGTTTTGAATTTTATTTTGAGAAAAGGGTAGAATAAGAAAGGCATATAGGATAGAATTCTATGTGCATTAGTAGCTAGTTAATTCAAGCATAAGAAGTTACTCCGTAATTGTTTTATGTGCATGTATTAAATGTTTAAGTATTGCATTTAATTGTGCATATGAGAATTGTTTAATTTCATCAAACTTATTGTTTTATTTGAACTTTTGATTATGGTTTAGAAGGGAATTCGTTAGTAAGACTTTTAGGTTGTTTCTTCCAGGAATAAGATGTTTCTTTCCAAGTTCACCAACCTAGGATCTCTTGAGAAGTTGGATGAAGAAACCCCTTATCTCTATGTGAAGAAGATTGTGTTTGGTTGTGAATATTTTGCTAAGATGCAAGATCAACCCACATTCTAGTGAGAGAGGATATTATAACATCCACTATTGTTTGTTGTCTACCTAACAAGACGTCATACCTAGAGCTAATAGATAGGTTTAAAAACATGCATTATGAATATGAAACCACAAATTTGGCTAAGTATGGGATTAGGGATGGTAGGTGGAGGTACGATTCAGAACATCATTGAGGTAGCAGAAAGTAGTTTCAAAGAAGGTAGAAACATTTGTAGTCATGATTGGGATGCAGTTCTAGAGGAACCTATGGGAGTTGGTTTTCATAATGATCTAGAGGGAGATGGTGTAGCTGTAGAGGATGAGGATGTTGTGGTTGAGGTATAGAACCCTAAGTCAGTGGCCCAAGAGCCTACCATTGAGATTTCTAGTGATTCGGATGTTGAGCCTGAAAGTGATGGTGAGGTGGCAAGTGAGCCTCATCAAGATGAATACATGGAAGAAAACTCAAATCCGGAGGAAGAGTTCGACGATCTTAAAGATCTAGACTTTACTCCGCAGGCTTACAAGAAAAGAATGGATAGGCAAGATGCCATAAGTATTTGAAGTTGTAATAGTTAGTTATTTCTTTTATGTTTCCAAGAATAAGAAGCAAATACAATAGTTTAAAATGAAAGCAATAGCAGTTTGAGTTGTTCTTCTATATTCTTTAAGGATGTAATAAACCTTTATGGAGTTAGCAATAAAACTTAAAGTATATTTTTTCCATTTGAGAGTTCCATAATACTCCAAATCTTAAGTAGCATGCAAGGGATTAATGCTTTTTTTTTTTGTATGCATATACTCAATGTGAATTGTGGATTAATATAATTGCCACAAAAATAGTAAGTGATTGAATGCATAACGGGAATGAGGGACAATCTAGACCCTTATGACCAATATGATTCAAAATGTTATGCCTTATGTGTATTATGTGGTTATATGAGTTTGTTTGAGGACAATGCGTCCATTCAAACCCAATCCTAATAGTTAATATTTTGTTTTCCCTTTAAAAGAAGGATGGCAGGAAATCAAGCCATAGAAGAGGTGCTAAGGCAGCTGGCCTCAGTAACCCAACAGTTAGCCAAGCTAGGGGCAACCCAATAGCAATCTAGCTGGGGAAATGTTTAAGAAGATAGCTCAAAGCAAACCACCCTTGTACCAAGGAGAGTTTAATCCCACCATTTTAGAGAATTGGCATAGGGAATTCGATAAGTTGTTCAACGCAGTGAGTTGCCCAGAAGAGTTGAAGGTAAACAGTGTTGTATTTTACCAAAGGGATGAAGCTAACCTTTGGTGGCAACATAGTGAAGATAGAGTTAGAGCTCTCCCAGGTTTTTGGATGGAATTCATTTAAGAAGTTGCTAAGGGACAAGTTTTACCCTTCGTTCCTTAAGAAGTAGGAAGCTCAAGAGTTTATTGAGTTGAAGATTTGGAGTATGGATATTAGTGAGTACTACTCTAAGTTTATCGAGCTATCCAGGTTTGCACCTGAAATAGTAGCCATAGAGGAGCTGAAAGTAGATCGTTTTGAGCATGGGTTGACCATGGATTTACAATTGGGATTGTCTAGAGAGACCTTTATGTAGGGGAATATATTTAAATACATATAACATGTGCGGAACAATCCCCAAAGCCAGGAAACATGTATAAAGCACAAATTAAGCAAACTTACATTCGAAGCATTTTTTCCCGAGTTTATGATTCACAAACACGAACAAAGAACTCCAATCGTCGTTTCTCTATTTGGTTCACCGACACGTTCAGATCCGTCTTGAGATTCGTAGCTTAGATAATGCTCAAGAGTGTTTTGCTTTTGGGAAGAACACATCCATGGAGGCTAAGAGAGAATTAGGTTCTCTCTCTTCCTTAGGGTTTGATTTGTGTAATCTGAATTGTATGTTAGAAAAACATATTTTAAGGTTATTAAAATAACCTAGATAATAAGCAAGCCAACCGACAAAGCCTAAGGCCATTGGCCGGCCAGCAAGTCCACGAGGGGCTTTATGCGCGCACAGCAACATAGGCCGCGGGCCGCGAGCTGCTGCTTGCTTTGTGCCTTGTCCGCGCGCGCCACACAGCAGCGAGGCCTATGGGCCAACGCTGCATTGCCATGCACGCTTCACCCATGGGCCTTGCGCTTGTGCGCTCCGGCTAATGGGTTGCTTTCGTATTGCGATTAAATTATCCTTCGACAATTTATTTATCATTTCGTACTTGACGATCCAATGTCATACGATACAATTATTCGTCTCGCCTAGCTTACGAATATACGCAGTACAATATACGATTTCACGATCCAATGTTTAATCGTATAATTATGTTTTTTCGAACTAATTTCCCGAAAAGCTATTAAATGAATTTCCGATTCATTTAATCCGGTCATCTGTTACATGCCAATGGTGTGACCTTATAGGTTCAATCAAGAGTAAGCTGTGAGCCTAATGTAGATTAGAACTCACTGATCGGAAGCATTGCTCCAGCTAGCTGTTCCGATCACTTGATCTCGCTGAATTAATTGTTCGTAATTAATCTGAACCTTGGTATTGGACTAATGCACCTTAGGTGAAGGACATATTTCCTTCAGTCTCCCACTTGTCATTCAGACAAGTGTGCATTCCGATTCCTTTGTCTCTTAGTGTTACTTACTGAACATAAAGTAAGATCCAAGCCATCCTTATTAGGTCCAGAGGTGTTTCTCGAATTACGGAGTTCAACTGTTAAACTTTTACAGAAGGTTAAGCCTTAACCATTCTGAGCACGGCCATGCATTTTCATATTATCTAACTCTTCGAGAGGCATTGTAAAACAACAACACCATATCCTATCAAAGATAGGAGGATAATCCCTTCTTGTAACTTATAAACAACTTACTTTGATTCATATTACGCCAATAACTTCTTTTATAGTCTCCTTTTACGGTGTAACATTTAGCGAGCATTAAAGCGAACTAATTCTCAAACAAGCAGTCATAACTACTTAGGTTCTGAGGAATAGGTTCCAATCACCATTAATGAGAACTACTTATGACATGACTTTAATCTCTTAAAGTGTTCTCAAGGTCAACCGATACAAGATCCAATAAGTATCTATGCAAATGATTTCTGACATCCAGTCCATCTAGTTCAAGAAACAGAACTATAAATCAACTTGCAATCTAATCTTCATTAGTCATTGGTCGTCCAACCTTTCAATGACCTGGATCAAGGATCCTTTTGTGATTCAATATTCAAGTTCACTTATGGGTGTTTCTTTGTCAAAGAATCCATCTTGACATCCCATTTGAATGTTTTGAATCACTTGGAATTCATCATTTAATACTAAACCAAAATTAAATGGTCTATGAAATATAATTTCATAAATGATAAATGTTTAAACCAAATGCTTACCAATTTGTGGGCCTCTAACCCAAAATCAAGCATTTAATGTTTTACTAATATAGGCCTTTCACTCAATACTTACAAATGCATGGAACTCAAACTTGATTCCACTTCTGCATATGAGTGTTGTATCTCATTCGATGCAGAGGTTTAGTTTATCATACTTTGCGATTCTTAGCATCTTTTCTATGAAAGCCTTTTGATGTAAGATGGAAAGATCTTTGAATATGTTTATAGAATGATCTAGTCTTTCATTGCTGTTAGAATGATTCTCATATTCAAAATACAAAATTATCCAGATAGCAGACTTTTGATTGTAGGGGAATACAGTTAAATATTCATAACATGTGCGGAACATCCCCAAAGCCAGGAATCATGTATAAAGCACAGATTAAGCATACTTACATTTGAGGCTTGTTTTCCCGAGTATAGTATCAACGAACACGAACAAAGAACTCCAATTGTCGTTCCTCTATTTGATTCACCGACATGTTCAGATCCGTCTTGATAATTGTAGCTTAGACAACGTTCAAGAGTGTTTGCTTTTTCGGGAAGCACAGTTTTGAGTAGAGTGCAAAACTGAACGCACGTAATTTAGAATTAGGTTTAGGGTTATGGAAAAAACTGATTGGGGTGTGTGAAATATAACCTAATATTATATTTAGTGTAACCGGCCAAGACACAAGGCCTTGACCGGCCACATACACACACACCACACCGCAAGCCCATGCGCACATCGCACCGCAGATCGAAGCCCACAACGCAGCCGAGCAGCGATGGGCCATGCGCCTCGTTGCTTGCTGATGTGCTTGTGCGCGCACTCGTGGCCACACGGGCTGGCTTGCTTGCTGCGTTGCAAGCTCGCTGGCTTGTTGGGCCTTGCGCGCATGCACGCTTGGCTCGACGGGCCGGCAGCTCCGTTGCGGCTCGTATTCGCAACGAATGCCTTACGGCTATTATTTATCGTATCGTACACGACGAATCACTGTCGTACGATACGATTATTCGTTTCGCCCAGCTTACGAATATTCGCGATATGATATACGATTCTGATGCAAGGTCGTATCGTCTAATACGTTTTTCCGAACTAATTCCCGAAAAGCTATTAAATGAATTTCCGATTCATTTAATCCGGTGATCTGTTACATGCCATTGGTGTGACCTTATAGGTTCAGTCAAGAGTAAGATGTGAGCCTGATATTGATTAGAACTCACTGATCGAAAGCATTGCTCCAGCTAGTTGTTCCGATCACTTGATCTTACTGAATTAATTGTTCGCAATTAACCTGAACCTTGGTATTAGACTTAATGCACCTTGTGTGAAGGACACATTTCCTTCAGTCTCCCACTTGTCATTCAGACAAGTGTGCATTCACATTCCTTTGTCGCTTAGTGTTACTTGCTGAACATAAGGTAAGATCCAAGCCATCCTTATTAGGTCCAGAGGTGTTTCTCGGATTACAGAGGTCAACTGTTAAACTTTTACAGAAGGTTAAGCCTTAACCATTATGAGCACGACCATGTATTTTCACAGTATCTAACTCTCCGAGAGGCCTTGTTACGCAACAACACCATATCCTATCAAAGATAGGAGGAAAATCCATTCTTGCAATATATGAACACTCACTTTGATTCATAGTACGCCCAATAACTTCTTTTATAGCCTCCTTTTACGGTGCGATGTTTAGCTAACATTAGAGGGAACTAATTCTCAAACGAGCAAACATAATCACTCATGTTCTGAGGAATGGTTCTAATCACCATTAATGAGAACTACTTATGGCATGACTTTAATCTCTTAAAATGTTCTCATGGTCAATCCGATACAAGATCCAATAAGTATCTATGCAAAGATTCTGACATCCAGTCAATCTAGTTCAAGAAACCGAACTACAAATCTACTTGCAATCTAATCTTCATTAGTCATTGGTCGTCCACCTTTTAATGACCTGGATTAGGGATCCTTTGTGACTTCAATATTCAAGTTCACTTATGGGTGTTTCTTTGTCGAAGAATCCATCTTGACATACCATTTGAATGTTCTGAATCACATGGACTTATCATTCAATACTAAACCAAATTAATTGAATATGAAATAATAAATTTCATAAATATGAAATGGTTAAACCAATTATTTTAAACACAGATCTAACAGATGTTCTAAAACAAAACATAGAAAATCAAAGCCATTTTCCAATATGCTTTATTCCCATGGTTGCTACATGTGCGTTGTGCTTCGCTTGTGGCAACAATTTAGTCAATGGATCCGCGACGTTGTCGTCAGTTCCAACCTTGCAAATCTCAATTTCTTTCCTTTCAACGATTTCTCGAAATATATGAAATTACCGCAGTACGTGCTTGGACTTTTGGTGACTCCTAGGCTCCTTTGCCTGGGCAATGGCTCCTCTATTGTCGCAATACAAAGACATTGGTCCTTTAATGGAAGGGACAACCCCAAGTTCTTAGATGAACTTCCGAATCCAAACAGCTTCCTTTGCTGCTTCTGAGGCAGCAATGTACTCGGCTTCAGTTGTAGAATCCGTAATAGTGCTTTTCTTAGCACTTTTCCAGCTTACTGCTCTGCCATTAAGGCAGAACACAAACCCAGACTGTGATCTGAAATCATCTATGTTGGTTTGAAAGCTTGCGTCCGTATAGCCCTTAACAATCAACTCATTTGTACCACCATAGACCAGAAACTGATCCTTAGTCATTTTCAGGTACTTTAGGATATTCTTGGCAACAGTCCAATGCGCCTCTCATGGTTCTGACTGGTACCTGCTCGTTGCACTGAGTGCGAACGAAACATCCAGCCTTGTACAAATCATAGCATACATGATGGATCCAATAGCCGAAGCGTAAAGATATGTGCCATATGTCATGGGTAGATGGCCTCTTTTGGCTTCCATCATGTTGAACCTAGCTAGCACTTTGTCAATGTAAGTGCTCGACTTAGTCCAATCATCCTCTTAGATCTATCTCTATAGATCTTGATGCCCAATATGTAATGTGCCTCTCC
This sequence comes from Spinacia oleracea, assembly GCF_020520425.1. Lineage (NCBI taxonomy): Eukaryota > Viridiplantae > Streptophyta > Magnoliopsida > Caryophyllales > Amaranthaceae > Spinacia > Spinacia oleracea. The sequence goes on from NC_079490.1 coordinate 79,945,718, forward strand.
TAAGTCCTTCATTGAGAAACACTTTCCAAGCCAAGTCTTTACAGACTCCAACATAGGAATGTCGTTTCCAATAAGTAGTATGTCATCTACATACAAGACTAAGAATGCAATTTTACTCCCACTGACCTTCTTGTATATACAAGATTCGTCCTGATTCTTGATGAAGCCAAACTTATTGACTGCTTCATCAAATGGTTTATTCCAACTCCTTGATGCCTGCTTTAATCAATAAATGGATTTCTTAAGCTTGCATACCTTTCCTTGGTTCTTTTGATCCGCAAAACCCTCCGGCTGTGTCATAAACACAGTCTCTTCAAGAACACCACTCAAGAAGGAAGTTTTGACATCCATTTTCCATATTTCATAGTCATGAAATGCGGCAATCGCAAGGATTATCCGAATAGACTTAAGCATCGCCACTGGAGAAAAGGTTTCATCGTAGTCAACGCCGTGAACTTGCCTGTAACCTTTGGCTACCAATCTAGCCTTGTATATGTATACAATTCCATCTTTGTCTTTCTTCAATTTAAAGACCCATTTGCATCCGATAGGCGTGAGCCCATCCGGCAAATCTACCAAATCCCAGACTTGATTTTCAGACATGGAGTCTATCTCGGATTTCATGGCCTCTAACCATTTAGTGGAGCTTGGGCTCATCATAGCTTGCTTTTAAGTCATAGGTTCATCACTATCTAATATGAGAACGTCTAAGTTTTCAGTCAAGAGGACGCATGTCAATCTGTCCGGCTGAACCTTAGTTCTATTTGACTTACGAGGGGCAACAACGTTTTGAGGAACTACTCCCACTGGCTCTTCTAAAGGCATTGGAGGTTCTTCACCTTGAACTGCTTCTAAAGAGTTCTTGGTTCGTTGTTCGTCTTGAATCTGTTCGAGGTCTATTATTCTCCCACTTGTCAATTTGTAAATATGATTTCTTTCCAAAAAGACACCGTCACGAGCAACGAATACTTTGTTCTCTGACTTGTTGTAGAAGTAATACCCCTTTGTTTCTTTTGGATGCCCAACGAAGAAATATTTGTCAGATTTTTGTTCGAGCTTGTCCGAAATTAATCGCTTGACATATGCTTCGCAACCCCAAATCTTTAGAAAAGACAACTTTGGAAGTTTCCTAGTCCATAATTCGTATGGAGTCTTTTCAACAGCTTTTGGCGGAGCACGATTCAGTGTGAGTTCTGCTGTTTGCAACGCATTTCCCCAAAATTGTAAAGGAAGTTCGTCTTGACCCATCATTGACCTGACCATATCGAGTAGGGTCCTGTTTCTCCGTTCCGACACTCCATTCCATTGAGGTGTCCCAGGAGTAGTCAATTCAGAAACAATACTACATTCTTTTAGATGGTCATCAAACTCGTGCCTAAGATATTCGCCTCCTCGATCTGATCTTTGAGCTTTGATTTTCTTGCCATGTTGATTCTCTACTTCATTTTGAAATTCTCAGAATTTCTCAAACGATTCAGACTTGTGTTTTATTAAGTAAATATAGCCATATCTACTGAAATCGTCCGTAAACGTTATGAAATAGCTGAAACCACCTCTAGCTTTCGTACTCATAGGCCCACATACGTCCGTATGTATTAGCCCTAGTAGTTCGCTTTCTCTTTCCCCCACCTTTGAGAAAGGTCGCTTTGTTATTTTGCCAAGTAAACAAGATTCGCATTGATCAATCTTCTCTAAGTCGAATGATTCTAGAATTCCCTTCCGTTGAAGTAATTCCATGCGCTTTGTGTTTATATGGCCTAATCGACACTGCCACAGATATGTGAGATCGGAATCACTAGTTTTAGCCTTTTTAGTATTTATATTATAAATGTGTTTGCTCGTATCTAGCACATATAGACCATTTTCTTGTTGTGCTGAACCATAAAATATTCCATTCAAAGCAAAAGAACAACTATTGTCTTTAAATTGAAAACTAAAACCTTTAGAATCCAAACTTGAAACGGAAATGATGTTTCTGGTGATACTAGGGACATAGTAACCGTTTTCTAGTTCCAAAACAAAACCACTAGGAAAAGAAATAAAATAAGATCCTACGGCTAATGCAGCAATTCGTGCTCCATTTTCCACGCGTAGATCCATCTCGCCTTTATCAAGCCTTCTACTTCTCCTTAGTCCCTGCGAACTGGAACATAAGTGTGAGCCACAACCAGTATCTAATACCCAAGAAGTAGAATTAGCAAGATTGCAATGTATAACATACATACCTGAAGTAGAAGGAACGTTCCTATTCTTCTCATCTTCCTTTCTCTTCAAGCAATCCCTCTTCCAATGCCCCTTCTTCTTGCAGAAGAAGCATTCAGAGTTGGCAGGAGAACGAGTCACCCTCTTCTGTTTACAAGAACATGTGACGTTGGACTTAGGTGAGGGGCTAGCCTTGCCCTTAACCTTCTTGCCCTTTCCCTTGCCAGATTTCTTGAAGCCCTTGCCCTTACGCACCATAAGCACGTCGTGCTTATTCTCTTGTTTGAGCGTCTTTTCAGCGGTCTTCAGCATACCGTGAAGCTCAGTAAGAGTTTTCTCCATGTTGTTCATGTTGTAATTCAACTTGAACTGATCATATCCACTATGAAGCGAATGGAGAATGATGTCAATAGCCATCTCATTTGAGACGTCAGAATCTAGAGCTCTCATGTTCTCAAAGAGTCCAATCATTTTAACAACATGTGGGCTCACTGATTCTCCTTTCTTGAGCTTAGTCTTAAGGATCAACCTCTGAGTCTCGAATCTTTCGATTCTGGCTTGGTCCTGAAACATGTTCTTTAACTCCGAGATGATTTGGTAAGGATCCGAGTTAATGAATGTTTTCTGAAGTTCAGGATTCATGGATGCAAGCATCACACATTTGACATCCCTGTTGTCCAGGATCCAACGGTTAAGGGCGGCTTGAGTCACCTCCAGCCCATCGGCCTCTGGTAACTCTTCCTCGAGGACATATTCTTTTTTCTCATGCATTAGAACTATTTGTAAGTTCCTTTGCCAGTCGAGGAAATTGTTGCCGTTCAACTTCTCTTTGTCGAGAATTGAAAGCAGGTTGAACGAGTTATTATTGTTTGCGGCCATTTGATTATTACATTTGAAAAGAATTTGCAATAAATAACCATTCATAACTTAATAACTTTAAAATAAATTCTAGCATGCAATCATTAAATCTATTAAACATTTCATTAATGCAAAAGGAAAAACATGGTCCAAAAATGAATGAAACGATTCCAAGACCCTAAAAGTCCTAAATCCTTAAGCAGCTTTGGCATGTCTTAAGTCTTTTAAGATTATAGGTAAGCAAAACCTATTTCTAGTAATCTCTAAATTACTCTTGGTTAATAAATTAATGCCATAATTTATCCCATTGCTACAACATAATGCCATTGTTGTTTGAGTTGAAACCACAATCACCGTGCTCCTTTGGGACGCCTTACCATCTAAATCAACTAATATAGCACCTCGCTTTGGCGTGAACCTACTATGTTAGATCCTTAGATTTTTGTAAGTGCTTGATTTGGAAGGCAACTTTTGAACTCAATATTACTTTAGACCTAGTTGTTTCTATGTTGGTTCTATTATTTAGTGAACTAAATCTAATCGAGCATACAAACAACGCATTCATGCATAATAAACATTCATTCAATATATAAAAGCATAAATAAAATTGGTTAACTAGTATGGCCCAAAACTCTTGTCTTGAAGCATCCAATCTTCTTCACCACCTTGTTAGCTTGGCATCGTTTTGAATATTCATTCAATGCTAACTTAAAGTTCTAAACTAGAAATACTTGAAATAATAAAAATTACATAAAAATTTCAATGGTTCGCAGACCATATTTTAAAACTTTACGTTCAAAGATAAAACGGTTCACATACCGTATTTAACTATCCTAGATTGCCCATACTAGTCACTTGGAGTACCTGCATTACATAAAATATACATTCTATGCATCCACCCATTCGTATCCTAAAACGAATGGCCCATTTAAATATGCAAGTATTTACGTGAATTATTTAAAATTCACGTTCACATAAACGCGTCCTAAAAGATTAATCAATTTCCAAATTATTAATCCTTAGAATTTATTCTAATTAAAATTTAATTTAATTAAAATAAAGCGATTAATTTATTTTAATTTCATTAAGCGGCTCCCACTCAAACCAATAATTATTCCAGATAATTAAATATTTAAATATTAAATTAAAATCACGGCCCGACCCAAGTTAAATAAAATAACTATTAATTATCCTGTTAGCCATTTTAATGAAAATACAAATTATAAAGCCCAACGAAACAAAAAATGCCCAAAAAATGCAATGCGGGCTAGGCTTGCGCCCAGCCCAGCGCTGCCTCGTGCTATGTGGCCTACGAGGCACACGAGTACGTCACCCATGCCCCCGCAACCATCGCACACACATACCGCAGCCTTGCGCTGCTGTGTTGCACTGCTGCTACGTTGTTGTGCTCGACGCTGCGCGCAACAAGGCAAGGAAGCTTGCCCTTGCTTGTTCGCAGCTCGCAAGACAAGGCTTGCTGCCTTGCTCGCTCACTCCGCCCCAGCGCGCGCGGCACGCAGCTCGCATGCTGCTGCCCGCGTTGCTGTGGCTCGGCAATGGGGAGGCAGCCGTGTGGCTACGGCAAGCCACACGTCCACACACCCCTTTTGTTCGTGCCTTTGGTTCGTGCAAACGAACCAACTAATTAAAAAAAAAACCAATTTCACGAACATATTTGCATTTAGTTATATTTCACAAAATTAACAATTTTTATTTTCGAAAAATAACGACTTTACGTTTTAATTAATTTTTTAACAACAATCCGATTTTGTTAAATTTATCAAATCTAGGCTAACTTTATTCAAATTTTAAGAACGATCAATGTCAACAACAAAATTTGAACTTTTGATAATCGAATCTAAAACTTTCAATCGTTTTAAACATTTAAATTTCAGATTTTTACCAATTTGGTTTATGTGTTGATTAAAATTAACGAATCTAATCAAAATTTTAACCCAATAATTTTTAAAATCTGCCACTTTACATGAAATTATATTCCATTTCCCAATTAACCAAATTTCCCGATCTAAATTATTTAAAAAATCAATTAGCGATCTAAAATTTAGGAATTTGGAGAAAGCAAAATTAGGGTTTATACTTAACATTTATAGCCGAAATTTTTACCAAAATTTAAAAATATAACCAAAAGCATTGTGTCAAAATTTCAATCAATTCCGAGTAGTTTAGGTCGACCAATTAATTGAAAAACTTTCCTAATTTGTTAATTTTAATTCGTTAATTAACAAAAACGCTCAAAAACACATACTTCGAGGCCTGTTTTTGCAATTCCGTTCTCATGAGTTGATCTTAGAAAATCGTTTTCAATCAGATTAGAGTTAGAAAAGTCGAAAATACAAAACTTTTTGAATTCAGAACTTATTACACGATTCATTCAATAATCCATAATAATTCGAAAAATTCAACAAAAATCCAAAAAATTCGACAACCTGCAAAAAAAAAAAAACCATGATAAAAAATTCTTTGAATACACAAGGCTCATGATACCACTGTAAGGGAATACAGTTAAACATACATAACATGTGCTGAATATCCCTAAAGCCAGGAATCATGTATAAAGCACAGATTAAGCATACTTACATTTGAAGCGTGTTTCCCCGAGTATTGTATAAACGAACACGAACAAAGAACTCCAATTGGCGTTCCTCTATTTGGTTCACCGAGACGTTCAGATCCGTCTTGATAATTGTAGCTTAGACAATGTTCAAGAGTGTTTGCTTTTTCGGGAAGAACAGTTTTGAGTAGAGTGCAAAACTGAACGTACGTAATTTAGAATTAGGTTTAGGGTTATGGAAAAAACTGATTGGGGTGTGTGAAATATAACCTAATATTATATTTAGTGTAACTGGCCAAGACACAAGGCCTTGACCGGCCACACACACACACACCGCACCGCAAGCCCATGCGCATAGTGCACCGCAGCCCGAAGCCCACAGCGCAGCCGAGCAGCGATGGGCCATGGGCCTCGTTGCTTGATCGCTGCTTGCTGCTGTGCTTGTGCGTGCACTCGTGGCCACATGGGTTGGCTTGCTTGCTGCGTTGCGAGGTCGCTGGCTCGTTGGGCCTTGCGCGTATGCGCGCTTGGCTCGACGGGCCGACAGCTTCGTTACGGCTCGTATTCGCGACGAACGCCTTACGGCTATTATTTATCGTATCGTACACGACGAATCACCGTCGTACGATACGATTATTCATTTCGCCCAGCTTATGAATATTCGTTATACGATATACGATTCCAATGCAAGGTCGTATCGTATAATACGTTTTTCTAAACTAATTCCCGAAAATCTATTAAATGAATTTCCGATTCATTTAATCCGGTGATCTGTTACATGCCATTGGTGTGACCTTATAGGTTCAGTCAAGAGTAAGTTGTGAGCCTGATATAGATTAGAACTCACTGATCGGAAGCATTGCTCCAGCTAGCTGTTCCGATCACTTGATCTTACTGAATTAATTGTTCGCAATTAATCTGAACCTTGGTATTAGACTTAATGCACCTTGGGTGAAGGACACATTTCCTTCAGTGATCAAATTGAGTTTATTGAAGAACTCCCAATAGAAACAATTCCCTTTCATTGCTTCTTAGGCAATAATGAATTCATTTCAATTATGTAGAATTGCAAATGATTCTATCCTTTTGGAATACTCCAACCAGTTCACATAGATGTGGGAGATACATCTTTCAACTGAGAACTTGGAAACTAATCATTGATTCAGTTTCCCATGCATCACATATGGTTTAGAACCTATGTTGCCACCTTTTAATCACGACTTCTAATTTCCCGTGTATGTTTGTGGTTTGCCTAACAACAAGATTCAACTTTTGCTTAGGAAAATGTATGTAGCATCAAAATTTAGTTCATCTTCACTTCCTCTTATCAAGTGCTCATCGTACATATCCAAATGTATTGGATTTTCTTGATATTGTTCTAATGCTATGTGATTAGATAGAAAGAGATTGGTATAAACTCGTCACGATCCAATGTTCACGGGTTATATTTGCGATCTATATATCACATCATACATGATTGATTGTAATGAAAAAACCATTCGCATTTAAAAATCTATCCATGTAACTTTATCTTTATTCTGTTTCAAGAGATACTAAATCTTGCTAAAATCTTGGCATTGCCATGTGATATAAGGTGAAGGCACCTCTTCAAGGTCCTTCATGCTTAACTTTATTAATAACAGCCTAGCTTTATACTTAGTTAAAGCATTCATTACTTAGACTTACTCATATGGGTTGAGAGTCTCTTTTGAGTCTCTCAATTGTGATTAGTAATTACTTTTACATAATCCAAACAACGCATTAGATCCTATCCAATAGATGTTTAACCCAGTATGTTCTAAGTTTTGCCATGGTTCTAATATTGACAAATACTTTCAAATCTAACCATTTAGAATTTGAATGTCATTTTCAATAGAGAGATGTGTATCTCATATATATAGAACCAATAAACTTGGTTTAGCTCCCACTAAACTCCTCATCTACAAGATGATCCATATTTTCATAAAGCTATGACTGCTCAATATCCTTGTTGAAAAATATGGTCCAATTCTCACTTGCATGCTTTAATCTACGAATAGATTTCTTAAGCTTGCTCTTTTATCTAGCATCCAAAACTTTTACATTGTGTGATGTACACAATTCCTTTCTACAAGTCCAATTGAGGAAGGTGTTTCATTTTCCAATTGCCATATTTCCATATGCAATGATTGCTAGATTTATCCAAAATAGTTCAAGCATTCCGACTTGGTGAAAAAGATTTCAACATTATCAACGCCGTGAAGTTGTTTATAATCTTTAACCACCAATCTAGCTTTTCCTTTGTATGTGTATACAATATCATCTTTGTATGTTTTGAAAACATGTTTGCAACCAATGGGAGTGAACCCTTTATGCAAATCAACCTTTTATGTTTAGAAAACATGTTTGCAACTAATGGGAGTGAACCCTTTATGCAAATCAACCTTTTATGTTTAGAAAACATGTTTGCAACTAATGGGAGTGAACCCTTTATGCAAATCAAACAAATCATAAATTTGATTCTTTAAGATAAAGATACTTCGGATAAAATGGCCTCAAACCATTTGGTATGGCCTCGAACCATACTTTGTGTTTCTGATGGCCTCAAACCATACTTGGTAATTTTTTAATTTGTCGTAGCTAACCAGTAACTCGTATGTTCTTGAAGCACTTCCAAAGTCTTCATATTTTTCATTCCTCAAGATATCTATGTATCTATCTTGGTTGAATTCTATTCCTTATACAATTTACCTAGGTATTGAACATCAAACATTAGTGTCTATAAAGACATTACTCAAGTCCTTTGAGTATTAGGATTCTCTTGAAGCACTTCCAAAGTCTTCCTGAATCTTTTCCAAAGGTATCTAAGTACAGAGCTTTTCCAAAGACTCCTAAGTATCCTACATTTGTTTGTTGCTTGACTCGAAGTTCTTTTGAGATCACTTCGAGGCCATTTTTCTCCCACTTGCCTTTTTGGAAATATGATGGTTTCCTAAAACACATTATCTAGAGCAACAACCATATGTTCTCAGATTTGTGGTAGAACCAATACCTTTTGTTTCTATGAGTCGCTCATAAAGAAACATATATCTATTCTTAAGTTTGTTTGATGTAAATACTAACTCCCACTGGGTTTGACAACCCTAGATATATATGCTGAAAAGATGTACTGAACCGAAGTTCAATCCTTATGACATCTTATCCTTAGCTTTGACAACTTTGTTTAGTGTGATAGTCATTTGAGAGTATGATTTAGAAACTATATAGGAAAATAGTCGTGATTATCGTTAATCAAATAGATTCCGATTTCTCCATTTGGACATACCATATTCTTATGGATCTTTGATTGTCATATTGTCATATAAACAATCTAGATAATCTTTCTTGGCTCATGCAAACATCACCTTGATCCAGTCTAGATGTTACAAAATTCATGCCAAGTTGATTTTATACCCTTATGTGAATCGCATTGAAGCACTTCACATATTTCACTTTGAGTAAATATAGCCATATTTTCCCAAGTCCTTGTGAAATAGATGAGTCATAAAATCCATCTTTGGCCCATGAACATAATTATCTAGAGTCTTCTAACAATAGTCCATTTCTATGTCATGTTCAACAAGCAAGACCCACGTGTCTTAAATTAAGCAACTTTCAGAAATCCATGCCATGGAATCTTAGAATGTTGTCTTGTTGATATGGTCGTATGACATTGCTAAAGATATGAGGAACACAAATCAAAATGTTTGATTTGAACCTTTTGAAGTTTCAGTGTGAAGAGGTTTGTTTGTTTATTAATCAATCATATGAATTAATCCTTAAATGACCATTTCATTCAAATAAACACTCAACGAATGTTTTTGTTTACTTTGAATGTGAGTCTTTCTGTTGTCCAAACAGAAATTGTTTATGATGATTAATGCAACATAATACCATTAAGTTCCAGCCTTTAGAAGGACTTTAAAACAAACATGATGACCCTACAATTAATGTAGCACAACTTTGCTTCATTTCCCACTTGTAGGTCAATAACCAGACTTAGCTCCCGGAATTTGAGTTCTTAAGAAGAGTTAGAACCTCAAGCGGTAATCTAATACCATAGGAGTTTATTTGCTAAGTCGTTTCTCTTTAACACAAACTTTTAGGTAGAAATTGAATCTTGAATTCCTTTCTTTTGTTCCCCTTTCCTATCCTTTCTAGCACCTTTTCCTATAGTCCTAAAGATTTTACTCTTTGCTTGATCTTCTTACTTTGTTATGCCTACAAAGTCCCTTTATTTTATTCATTTTGAATGACAACATCCAATGAGTCTAGTTCATTTATTGAATCAAAAGAAAATTGGTTGTTAACCATTGGTTATATATGAGCCTTTAACTCAATACTTCATTATTCCAAAACTACACAGTATTCTGAATATATGAGGTCAATTGGTCTACCATTCAAATTTTAGTTTAAAAACAACCATGAACATCACTATAAGAAAATATCATTCAAGATACGCTCTCACTCTCCTTTTCTTTGAGAATCGCTCTCAAAATTAGTTACCATTTGCAATCGATCGAGGAAATATCGCAGTTCTATTGTCCGAACGCAATAAGGTTGAAGATTTACGATTCTACAGAATGAACTAGCAAAGAAAATATTTATCATACTTTAATAACTTGAATAAAATCATTCACACAATCATTAGCTATTAAACATTTCATTCATGCAAAAATAAAACATGGTCCATAATGAATGAAACGATTGCAAGACCCTAAAAGTCCTTAATCCTTAAGAAGCTTTGGCATGTCTTAAGTATTTTAAGATTCTAGGTAAGCAAAACCTATTGCTAGTAATCTCCAAATTACTCTTGGTTAATAAATTAATACCATAATTTATCCCATTGCCACAACATATGCAATTGTTGCTTGAGTTAATACCACAATCAACGTGCTCCTTTGGGATGCCTTACCATCTAAGTCAACTAAAATAGCACCTCGCTTTGGAGGAAACCTACTACGTTAGATCCTTAGATTTTTGTAAGTGCTTGATTTGGAAGGCAATTTTAAACTCAATATTACTTTGGACCTAGTTGTTTCTATGTTGATTCGATTATTTAGTGAACTAAATTTAATCGAACATACAAACAATATTCATGCATAATATACATTCATTCACAATATATATAGTGCATAAATAAACTTGGTGAACTAGTATGGCCCAAAACTTTGTCTTGAAGCATCCAATCTTCTTCACCACCTTGTTAGCTTGGCATCGTCTTGAACTTCATTCAATGCTAACTTAAAGTTCTAAACTAGAAACACTTGAAATAATTTAAAAATTACATCAAAATTCAATGATACGCATACCATATTTAAAACTTTACATTCAAAGATAAAACGGTTCGTAGACCGTATTTAACTATCCTAGATTGGCCATACTAGCACTTGAGTACCTGCATTACATAAAATATATTCTATGCATTCATCCATTTGTATCCTAAAACGAATGGCCCAATTAAATATGCAAGTATTTACGTGATTTATTTAAAAATCACGTTCACATAAAACGCGTCCTAAAAGATTAATCAATTCCAAATTATTAATCCTTAGAATTTATTCTATTCAAAATTTAATTTAATTAAAATAAAGCGCCCTGTAAAAGTATTTAAAATAATTATTTCATTTTAATTTCATTAAGCGACTCCCAGTCAAACCAATATTTTATTTTGGTTAATTTAATATTAAATATTTAATTAAACTCACGGCCCGGCCCAAGTTAAATAAAATAATTAATTAATTATCCCCGTTAGCAATTTTAATGCAAATATTAATTTTTAAAGCCCAACGAACAAAAATGCCAAATATTGTGCAATGCGGGCTAGGCTTGCGCCCAGCCCAACAATGCCATGTGCGTTGTAGCCGTACGAGGCCACGAGCCCATTCACTACAACATATAAGATCAAAGAGGGCAAAAAATCTCGCCCTCTTTGATCCAAATCTCGCCCTCTTAGGCTATAAGGGCGACTAAAAAATCGTCCTTAAGGCGCCCTGTTAGAGCCGTCCTATTAGCTTCCTAGGGCGATTTTAATATTTCGCCCTCTTTGTTAAAGATCAAAGAGGGCAATTTGTTTCGCCCTCTTTGATCAACTCAAAGAAGGCGGTTGATATTATTTCGCCCTCTTTGTTCAAACCAAACAAGACAACTATGAAGTCGCCCTGGTTGTTCAAGTTCAATACCAGGGCAACATCAGAAATCGCCCTAGTTGTTCAATAGCAGGGCAACATTAGAAACTCGCCCTCTTTGTTCCCTTTTTTGTTTTTAAAAAATATAATAAATTAGGGAGCCCCACAAGGAAGAGACCAACAAGGAAATTTTATTTTTTACTGTCCATCACAAAAAGGATTTACAAGGAAATAAAAATCAACACTAAAATTCTGAAAATGATGTTAATCTCTCAAAGTAGTTGATATTTAACATAGAATCCTCTTCTTCTTTGCTCAAAACCATCCCCTACAAAACAACATGGAGATGCAAAAACTCTAAGTCAATTGTCAAGGACACACACAATTATCAACAATGAGGCAGATTCTAAACATGTTTTCAAATTTCCAAACAAATAAACATGATATACCACTAAATGCAAGAGTTTTTAAATCTGTTTTCCACCCATAAAAGCCATGACTACACCAAAACAACAATCAAATACACATTTCTCTACAAATGCGAATAGTTACCGATCAATCTCCTGAAAAAATTAAAATAAAATCATTCATCAGAACCAATGGAAATGTGCTCATTCAAATGTACAGCAGAAATGTACAGCAGAAATGTAATGCCAATATAACCACCACCTCTATGCAGAATGCCTAATTGCCTTGACAGTAGCAGTCACCTTCTTTTATATAGATGATAACAACCAGGTAGAATTCCTTAAGCACTTGAGTTAAGACATGAGTACTCAAAAGGGGAAATTAAAGAAGAGGAGAATGTAGGAATTACCCTTTTTCAAGGCGTATCACCCGAGAGTTGGTTGCGAGGTTTCTGTCTGCCAGCCATTTTGTCAAGTCGGGGGATAGAATTCTGTGTTTACTTGTGTACACAAGATTTCTCTCAACGATAAGGAAATGAGTCTAAATGACTACATCCACATCCAGCTTTTACCAAATTTCGGATACCTGAGTTTTCGTTAGATATGTAGAAATCTGTAGAGACCCTCTGCAAAAAAGAAGAAGGAACCATCCAAATTAGGTAAGGTTGTTAGTTTGTTACGACTTCCCGAACCAGATTACGCAAGACTGAGAGGTAATTAGTGAAATTTTAGTGCAAGAGGGTAGTATCAGACCAAAGAGGAAAGATCCTTTCAACTAACAAAAAACAGGAGAATCATAAACTCAAATGATAATACTCTGTATTCAAATAAATTACTTGTCTACCAGACTACCACCGCGATGTATATTTGGCGGTTCAACTATATGGATACGTTTTAAGGATGTATATTTGGTGGTTCAACTTTATGGATACGTTTTCCCAATTTTTAAATTCTGACATTCCCAAGGATACTGAAGAATGTTACCTAATTTCCAACAAGAGATTGGGTTTGGGAACACATTCACTAAGTAATTCCTATGTACTAATTCGTGTTCGAGGAATTAGATATTATGTAATGCTGGGACTAATAACCAATATGATCAATCTCAAGTACCATTTTTGGATCCTCAATACCTGTATAAGGATCAGATACAGACACTTGGCAACAGAATGTGGATCAAAAACAGGAGAAATCATATAATAGCCGAGTCTAACAATTACTACCTGTATCAATATTGGCTGAATGTTGTACATCTCTCCAAACATTGATAATATTGGCTGAATATTAGCACAATTAAATGCTTCTATTTCTCTCTTTCCTGCACTTAGAACCACCAAATTAGTAGAATCACAACTGATAGTAACTCACCAGAACATGGATAATTGGATATAAGCTATATTCATAGAGGATATAAACAAATAGTAACTCACCGTCAGCTTGTGTTGATGTAAGTTACAGTTAACTTGAACAAGACACATTAAATTCAATGACCTCAGACTCATCTTCACGCTGATTACTTCCGTCCTCTGCCTCAAGTTCCTAGGGAAATGTAAAAGGAGTGTTTAGAACTCAACTGATCCTTGATCCAATATGGTTGTCATACCTAAATGCAGAAGGCATCGTAGCAGACCAAAACAACCTTAAACCCCTCAATGGAAGACAACTAGGTTGTCACACCTTAATCCTTCCATACATCCAGGACATATAATTTCATACTATAGTATTTAACAGAATAAAATGTTATTTGCTAAATAAAATCTGAATTATCATTGTCTAATTGGAGCATACATATGAAATTTAAATCAACACATTTCAGTACATATTAATTTCATGATTCCGAAATATTAAAAAAAACGAATATAAATCATAAATATACAAATAATGCAAAACAATTCAACCAAATACCAGCTAAAAAAAAAACAAAAATAAGTAACATTAAGATAGGTACTTACCAATACAACAAAAGAATAAGTTTTAAACAATACAATTTTATTCAAGTTATAGACCAAAAAGTGTGGCAAGGATAACACATTTTTTGTAACCGCCAACAACACGTTGGCTTGTTTTCTTGGGTTACTTGCCTGTTCTGGAGTTTCAATCTTGTCTCGGCCACTAGAAATCATGTCAAACTCACCCTAAACAATAAGTTATGCACTCTGGTTAAAATATAAACAAGAAAATAATTGGAGAGCAATACGGGTATCTGCAAAGGGTGTCCTCATTACCAACTCCTTAAGGTCGTGTTCAAGGACAATTTTTCGCAAACACTATGAAACACCAATAAATCGTTCGTATTTGGTAATTGAAATGAACAGGAACAAAGGAAGGAAATCTAATAGTAACTCGATCACCATTCTTTCGAACTAGGTAATTCGTTTCACCATTACCGGACAACAAGGATATAACATCAAAAGACTTGCCAACCTCAATGGGAAAGTATTTTTGTAATTGAGAAACCTTGTTATTTATATCATCAGAGTATTCTGGGATCACTATCTTCAACTGTTTGGCTATAGGACATCTTACTCACCGGGGATTTTTCTTCCCATCCGGAATCACAAGCCACATATATTGATTTTGCAACCCTTTCATAACAACATAGTAACTCGAGTTGTCTTTCCCAGAAAAGTTTCTGCAGCTGCTCTACTACAATAGAGTATTTATGGATCAAAATATTTCTCTCAACATTCACATGAACACATTTAAAACTACCAGGATCACCCAAACCAAGGGACTTACATAAAAAGCCACATTGATTTCTTCCACAGTATGTCTGATCTTTTTATTTTAAAATATAGAGCTATAAAAATCTATGAATTTGTAGTGCATTTGTTATACTGGTATTTATGCTCATTTGCTAAAATCTGAATAGTATCATTGTCTAATTGGAGCATAAATACGAATTCAAATCAATACATATCACTACATATTAATTTCCTAATTCCCGATTCCTAAACAATGAAAAAAAAACGAATACAAATCATAATTATACAAACAATGCAAAACAATTCGACCAAATAACAGGCAAAAAACGCAAAAACATAAAAATTAAATTGAATTCGAGCAAATAATGATGAACTAGAAATAATCAAACAACATAAACGATACCAGTAATTGCGATTGGAGAAATTCTCGAGATATTATTGATTGATACCAGTAGCTTTTGATGAAATATATAGTTAATGAATCAAAGAAGCAAATCAATTTGATATATTTCAGTAAATTAGGGTTTGTGACCAATTTTCAAAGAATTAGGGGAATTTGAGCGTGAAATTGAATATTTAGGAGAGAGAAAGAGAGAAAAAAATGAACCAGTAAGTCTGAATTTGACCTAATTTTAACACAAATCGAGCAATTTTCGAAAATAAATTTTCAAGCTTACCAATTCAGCAGCGAATGAGTTGATCGAACGAGGATTTAGGGGGAAGAGTGAGAGAGAGCCCGAATAATTTTTGAGCTGGGAGTGGATAATCTACAATGACATTGGGGAAAAATGAATAAGGGATTCTGGGGTTTATCATTTTGCCTATGCTCGAAGAGGATGATTCAGTTAAGTTGTCATCTTATTTGTATCAAGGAGGGCGAAATGTCTCAACTCGCCCTCTTTGGCAGGAATTAATAGGACGATACACTTTCGCCCTATTTGATTAGTTCTACGAAGGCAAAATTAAATTCGCCCTCTTTGTGCAAATATGTCCGCCCTTTTTTATCTCTTTTTTTGTAGTGATTGCCCATGCCTCCCAAGCCCCATCGCACTCCCTCGCAGCCATCGCTGCTCGTCACCTTCGCTGTGCTCGAGCTGTGCATGTGCTGCGCGCAAGGCAAGGCAGCCATGCCCCTTGCTTGCTCGCAGCTCGCAAGCCAAGGCAGTGGCCTGCCTTCCTCGCTCCTTCGGCTAGCGCGCGCTAGCATGCCAGCTCGCTTGCTGGCTGCCCGCGTCGCTGCGCCTGTGCTGCGGGGAGGCAGCGCGTATGGGCTACGCCGAGCCACACGCACCGCACACCCCTTTGTCTCATGCCTTTGGTTCGTGCCATACGAAACAACTAATTAAAAAAAAAAAAAATCAATTTCACGAAACCATATTTGCATTAGTTATTTTCATAAAATTAACAAAATTTATCGTTTTTATTTTCGAAAAATAAGAAGTTGGTGAGTTAATTAATTTTTACAACAATCCAATTTTGCAAAATTTATTAAATCTAGGCTAACAATATTCAAATTTAATGAACGAACAATGTCAACAAAAAATTGAACATTTTGATAATTGAATCCAAAATTTTAAATCGTTCTAAACATTCAAATTCAGATTTTTACCAATTTGGTTTAAGTGACGATTAAAATTAACGAATCTAATCAAAATTTTAATCCAATAATTTTTAAATACTCCCACTTTATATGAAATTATATTCACTTTCTCAATTAACCAAATTTCCAGATCTAAATTATTTAAAATATCAATTTGCGATCTAAAAATTACAAATTTGGGGAAAGTAAAATTAGGGTTTATACTTAACATTTATGGCCAAAAAATTTACCATAATTTTAAAATATACCCAAGAACAGTAGGGAAATATTTCATTCAATTCCGAGTAGTTTAAGTCGTGCAATTAATTGAAATACTTTCCGAATTTGTTAATTTTAATTCGTTAATTAACAAAAATGCCTAAAACCTCATACTTTGAGGCCCTTTTTTGCAATTCAGTTCTCATAAGTTGATCTTAGAAAATCGTTTTCAATCAGATTAGGGTCAGAAAAATTGAAATTCCGTCACTTTTTGAATTCAGAACATATTACGCGATTCATCCAATAATCCAAATATTTCGTAAAGTCAATAAAAAATTCAAAAAAATTCGACAGCATACAAAAACATATAATTCATGCTAAAAAGTACTTTAATACATAAGGCTCATGATACCACTTTAGGGGAATACAGTTAAATACATATAACATGTACAAAACAATCCCCAAAGCCAGGAAACATGTATAAAGCACAGATTAAGCAAACTTACATTCGGAACGTGTTTCCCCGAGTTTATGATTCACGAACACGAACAAAAAACTCCAATCGTCGTTCCTCTATTTGGTTCACCGACATGTTCAGATCCGTCTTGAGATTCGTAGCTTAGACAATGCTCAAGAGTGTTTTGCTTTTGGGAAGAACACAACCATGAAGGCTAAGAGAGAATTGGGGTTTCTCTCTCTTCCTTAGGGTTTGATGTGTGTAATCTGAATTTTTTGTTAGAAAAACATATTTTTAGGTTATTAAAATAACCTAGATAATAAGCAAGCCAACCGACCAAGGCCTAAGGCCATTAGCAGACCAGCAAGCCCACGAGGGGCTTTATGCGCCCACAGCAACATGGGCCGTGGGCCGCGAGTTGTTGCTTGCTTTGTGCCTTGTTCGCGCGCGCCACACAGCAGCGAGGCCTATAGGCCACCGCTACATTGCCATGCACGATGCGCCCATGGGCCTTGCGCTTGTGCGCTCTGGCTCGTGGGTTGCTTTCGTATTGCAATTAAATTATCCTTCGACAATTTATTTATCGTTTCGTACTTGACGATCCAATGTCGTACGATACGATTATTTGTCTTGCCTAGGTTACGAATATACGCAATACGATATACGATTTCACGACTCAATGTTTAATCGTATAATTATGTTTTTCCGAACTAATTTCCCAAAAAGCTATTAAATGAATTTCCGATTCATTTAATCCGGTGATCTGTTACATGCCAATGGTGTGACCTATTTGTATGGCCTGCAAGTGAGAAAAGTTGAAGAAGGGAAGTCTGTTGGAGATAAGAGAAAGGATGTTGGTGGCCATGTGAATGGAGGACAACAACGGAATCAAAATGGGTTTAACAACTTTCACACACGAGGTAACCAAGGGAACTAAAACTCCAATGGGAATAACATCAATCAGAATGGAAAGGGCAAGGTAGAAAGAGTCTGCTATTGCAAAAAGTGTCCCCTTAATCACCCCGGAAGAGACTGTTATGCGAACAAAGTGGAATGTTGTAACTGTGGCAAGCTAGGGCATAGAGCTTATGAGTGTTTTGCTAAGGACTCATCCAAGGAAGGCCAAAATGGGAACTTTCAGAACCAAGTCTGAGAATAGTTATGGAAATGCTAACTTCAGACAAGGATACCAGAATGGGAAGCCAAATGGAAATAACGAGAACAATGTAGCCAATAAGGGCGCCAATAAGAATGGAGGTAGCTATGGGAATGCAAATGGCCTTAATAACGGGAATGCAAAAGGGAGTGCACCAGGGGAGCTTAATGTAATCAACAAGAGGCAGGCAGACGCATATACGGATGTTATTGTGGGTGTTTTTTCTATTAACTCCACTCTAGTTAGAGTTTTATTTGATTCTGGTGTTACATTTTCATTTATTTCTCGTTCTATATTGGGAAAGCTAGAGTTAGGTGACGCGGAAGTAGTAGACATACCAATAATAGGAGAGGTAGTCAAGTGAATTAAGGTTTTTAAGGATATTCCTATAACCATAGAGAAGATGGTATTTTTTGTCAAGCCTTATTGATTTGGAATTAGGATACCTTGATGTTATCTTAGGAACAGACTGGTTGAGTCATTGTAAGGCAAGGAGTGATTGTGAGAAGCAAAACGTTTGTTTGCGAAGTCCCTCAGGAAAGGTGATTCCGTATCGTCGTTTTGAGAAGCCACGAAGTGTTGGCATTATTTATGCAATGCAGCTAGTGTCGTTAATGAAAAAGGGTTATCCATTATATCTATCTAGTGTGAGAGACCTATCAAATGAGGAGAAGTTAAGGCTAGAGGATATCCAAGTGGTGAATGAGTTCCTAGATGTATTTCCAGAAGAGATTCCGGGTATGCCACCAAATATAATAATCAACTCTATAGTGGACCTAGTACCTGTAACAACACCAATATCCAAAGCGCCTTATAGTATGGCACCTGCAGAAATGAGTGAGTTGAAGACTCAATTAGAGGATTTGCTAAAGAAAGGATACATCAGACCTAGAGCATCACCGCGGGGAGCATCGGTTTTGTTTGTCAAAAAGAAGGATGGAAGTATGCAGTTATGCATAGATTATAGGGAGCTAAACAAGGTTACGATCAATAATAGATACCCTTTGCCTAGAATATATGATTTTCAATCAGTTGAAGGGGCATGTATCATTTCAAAAATTGATTTAAGGTCCGGATATCATCAATTGAGAATTGCGGATAAGGACATACCAAAGACTGAGTTTAGGACTCGATATGGTCATTACGATTTCACAGTTATGCTTTTTGGTATGACTAACACACCAGCGATTTTTACAGACTTGATGAATCGTGTTTTCCACGCATGTTTGGACAAGTCCGTTGTGGTTTTCACCGATGATATTGTTGTGTATTCTAAGTATGAAGAAGAGTATGTAGGAAACTTAAGGTCAGTGTTGGCTATATTAAGGGAGAATGAGTTGTATGCTAAGTTCCCCAAGTGCAAATTTTGGTTGGAGAAAGTCTCATTCTTAGGACATTTGGTGTCTAAGCAAGGAGTTGAGGTTGATCCAGCAAAGATCAAGGCAACTAGTGAGTGGCATATACCTAAGAGTGTAACGGACATTCGGAGTTTCCTAGGCTTAGCAG
Source organism: Spinacia oleracea (assembly GCF_020520425.1). Lineage (NCBI taxonomy): Eukaryota > Viridiplantae > Streptophyta > Magnoliopsida > Caryophyllales > Amaranthaceae > Spinacia > Spinacia oleracea. The sequence continues at coordinate 79,965,525 of NC_079490.1, forward strand.
GCTATTATAGAAGGTTTACAAAGGATTTCTCGAGGATAGCTAAGGCTATGACTTCATTAATGAAGAAAGAGTCTATGTTCATCTAGAATGACAAGTGTGAGGAGGCATTTAAGATTCTGAAAACCAGTTTAACCTCTGCACCAGTGTTGACTTTACCAAATGGAAGTGATTGTTATGATGTGTATAATGATACTTCAAAGAAAGAATTGGGTTATGTTTTGATGCAAAACGATAAAGTGATTGCGTATGCTTCTCATCAGTTGAAGCCATATGAAGAAAATTACCCTACACACGGCATGGAGTTAGCAGCAATTGTCTTTGCATTGAAGATATATATGGAGGCATTACTTGTATGGTGTGAAGTGTAAGATCTACACGGATCAGAAGAGTTTGAATTATATCTTTACACAAAAGGACTTTAATATGCGCCAAAGAAGGTGGCTAGAGTTGATAAAGGACTGCGATTTAGACATCCAATACCATGAGGGAAAAGAAAATGTAGTTGTAGAGGCTCTAAGTAGGAAATCGAGCCATGGATTGAACTCTCTGGTAGTACCAGGCAAGTTGTGTAAGGATATGGAAAGGTTAAGCCTAGATCTTGTAGAAGGTGAGGTGTTGGAGAATATGTTGAGCGTTCTAACTATTGAACCAACAATCTTTGATGAGATCAAAGAGAACCAAGTAGGAGATATTAAGTTAGATCGGATCAAAGAGAAAATTTTGCAAAGACAGGAATTGGAATTTAAAATCCACGAGGATGGTAGCTTAAAGTATAAATGAAGGTGGTGTGTACCACAAAAGTGTGAGGAATCGAAGCAAAAGCTTATGGAGGAAGGGCACAATACACCCTATTCAGTGTACCCCGGGGGTGACAAGTTGTATAAGGATCTTAAAAAGGGTGTATTGGTGGCCTAGAATGAAGAATGAAGTTGCTGAATTCGTTTCAAGATGTTTGACTTGCCATAAAGTTAAAATAGAGCATAGAAGGGGTTAAGGAAAAGTTCAATCACTACAGATTCCAAGATGGAAATGGGATTTTATTTCTATGGATTTTGTCACGTGTTTGCCGCGATCGAAAGCACAAAACGATACCACATGGGTAGTGGTAGATAGGCTAACCAAGTCAGCAGTGTTTATCCCTATGAAAGAGACTCGGGAAATGGACAAGTTGGCAAAATCTTACATCATGTATGCTGTGAGACTTCATGGAGTTCCAAAGGATATTGTTTCAGATAGAGATTCTAGATTTGTTTTAAAATTTTGGTAAGTGTTCAAGGGAACTCTGGTACTACATTGAAGATGAGTAAAACATTCCACCCAACGACGAATGTAAAAACATAAAGGACTATCCAGACGCTCGAAAACATGCTTCTAGCTTGTGTCATTAATTCCCAAGGGAGTTGGGAAGAAAGCTTGGATTTGGTAGAGTTCTCGCACAACAATAGTTATCATGCCAGTACTAGAATGGCACCGTTTGAGGCATGGTATGGAAGAAAGTGTTGAATTCCACTATGTTGGAGTGACATTAGCGAGAAAGTTGTTCTAGGTCTTCAAATGATAGAAGATACGATGGACCAAGTAAGAGATATTAAAGTAAAGATTCAAGCTGCCCAAGATAGGTAGAAAAGCTACGCGGACTAGAAGCGTAGAGGGTAAGAATATGAAGTAGGGGATAAGGTGTTACTTAAGGTTTCACCCATGAAAGGAGTCATGAGATTTGGGAAAAAAAGGTAAAGCTTAGCCCAAAGTATATAGGACCATACGAGATTCTCAAGCGAGTGGGAAAGGTACCTTACAAGTTAGCTTTGTCAATGGATCTTCATAGAGTTCATAATGTGTTCCATATCTCGCACTTGAGAAAGTATATCCCATATAAGTGTCATGTATTGCAACTAGAAACAGTTGAGTTAGACTCTAGCTGGACGCATGAGGAAAAACCTGTCAAGATTCTAAACAGCAATGTACATAATACACCCACGAAGGATGTGAAAATAGTGAAAGTTTTATGGTTTAAAATAGAGTCTGAGGAAGCAACATGGGAAGTAGAAGATGAAATGAGAAAGAAATACCCAGAATTATTTTCCGAGGTTAGTTGAGTTATGGGGTCGTAACTCGTGTCTTTTAAGGGGGGTAGAGTGCGGTAGAATTTTGCACTTTTTACCTAAATTTCTTCTCATTTTAAACATTTTGTTGTAAATTTGCACTTAAAAGTTGTCTCTTGCACAGTAAGTGTGTAAGAAATAGTAGTAGAAGAAGCAAAGTAGCCAAAAAGTTTGGCAAGGTCGAAATCCATCAACTAAAAAGGAGAAAAGAAGCATAGTATTTTTTTTAAAAGCATAAAATTTTCAAGAAAAGCATAGTAGCAGTCAAAGTTTTTTTCAAGGAAAAAGTTGTTTTCAAGGTCAAGTTTCGGGACGAAACTTCTTTTAAGGAGGGTAGAATGTAATACCTGTGAGGGGGTCGAAAAACACGATGGGGCGCCTCTAAAAGAGTATACGGTCCGCACGAATTTTCCAATATCAATGTGGCAAGCATATTAGGTAAATAGGAACTAACTGTGGGCGTTAGCCTCTCTTTACTAGTTTGTAGGAGTCGCCATCCAATTTAAGAAAACTGATAAAACCCAGTTATCGTTATATGAATGGAGTGCACATGTATTTGACTCACAACGGCCATAGGTTCCCTTGTGTGGAGATCCATTAACGTACATCCAGCGGAGCAGAGATTGAGAATTCGAGGGACGTTTACTAATACGGGGAGCGCCCGACATTAGCCCACGCGGCTGTCCTGACTTGTTCAATGCGACGACGACGGGACATTCGTTATGCTACATTACTACTCTTGATTGATTTTAATGCACAGATATTACTAATCAGATGTTAAAACGCTGATTTAGGTTAATTCAAGGTGCCTAGTAATAAACCGGTTTGTCCAAGAATTATCCAATATAGGCGTGAGTAATATAAAATATTAAAGTGAAAAGATTTATATGGTGATGAAAGCTATAAAATATAGATTCAGGTTACAGTACAGCGTAGGCTATACTGCTGTTCTTAGGAACACCTACCACTTGACTTTGCTAGCTTTCTGTTTGGCCTTCAAAATTTCAGATGACCGACTGACTGCGGGACGAGATTCTTCCAGAGTTGTTATATGTTTTAGGCTTAAGGATTGAGTTAGGACTTGGGCAGCACTTCGACAGTATTCAGACTGATTCAGGTGGTCGTGCTGGCAGGGTCTGCTTAACAGAGTGTTAATGCGGCAGACACACGAATACGGGAAAGAGAAAAGTTTCGGTCAATACTCAAGCTTACGGTTTTAGGCTAGGAATGTGTGATATTTTTTGAAATTTAGAGCTCTTTTTATAGTAAAATAGGCCAGAATAAGATAGAATTGAGAAATGTGAGTTTTCTGCTGAGATGTGTGCAGCGCTAGAAATTTCCAGCGCTTGGATCAGAAGCGCTGTTATTTTGTAGCACTTCACATGTCAGCGACATATGTGTTTACTTGACAGCTGGATTAAAACTCTATCTTGCGTGATTGGGTGAGAACCAAATTGCAGCGCCATAAAATAATGGCGCTTCTGATTTGTGCGCTGGAATATTGTGGCGCGTACGTGCCAGTGCTAGAAAATGGTGTTTTACTCCAGTTTTCAAGTTTTATCCGGTTTTTTCTCGATTCTCACTCACGATTTTATCTTTTAGAATATGAGTTGGAATGCAACTCTTTATCCTTTATCCGATGACAAATCGTAATGCGACTTAAACACTCGGATGTTTTATCTTATACACTTACCATTACGGGAAGCGTTCAGGCATATCAGTTACTATAAATAGCAGTTTCTAAAAATGAAATTATGGTTTACGGGATTACCAATCAGTCATGTATCGTTCGTTGCGTGCTTAGGAAATCTTAATCAAGCGGTGTTTGGTTTCATCATCGAACACATTGTATCAGGCCTAGGGACAAATGTAGGCGTCTACAGTTAGCCCCCACTTTGATCGAGTCTGAGAAAGACGACAATCAAAGTATTGGTAGACGGAGTGCGTCTGGAACCTGACCTTGTTAAGACTAAGTCCAAACGAGGGTCTCACGAGCCCCCGAGTGATAACATTTGACTGAAGGGTCATCACTGGGAATACGGAATGACGGAATACGGAATACAGAATATTGACTTCTTTTATTAACGAGGAATGAATAAACCTCGAAACAGAATACGAACGACGGAATACAAAATACGGAATATTGACATTTTTTATTAACAAGGAATGAATAAACCACGAAACAGAATACGAAATGACGGAATACGGAACACAGAATATTGACATTTTTATTAACGAGGAATGAATAAACCTCGATACAGAATACATAATGATGGAATACGGAATACGAAATACGGAATTTTCAGAATATTGAATTTTCAAAATACAGAAAACGAATTTTTTTGTAATATAGACTTTTCTTTGTTTTTGAAAATGAATTTTTTTCAGAAGCGTTACCTAAATGGGCTACGGTGATTTTCTGCAATGCAGTTGCCTATTAGTGGGCCATCGGAATAACTTATTATTATAACAATTACAATATTTGAAATACCGTTACTTTTCCGCGAGAAGGAAAATGGAACAAAGTTAAGCAGTTACTTGGCAAGAAATGGGGCGAAGTGGCCCATCCTTTTGTCTGAAATGGAACAATTGTGCGCTGGAAATTACCAGCGCGTGCATGTGAGCGCTGAAATTTTTCAGCGCTGGAAAGTTCCAGGGCACATCTTCTTTAAATTCGAACAGCGCAGTGGCAGTTCGCCATTTCTGTTGCTGCTTGTTCGAGTTTTTCGAGTTTCTTTCTCAATATTCTTCATCGATTCTGCTCGGATTTGCACGATTTATTCACCAAAATTGTTCCTTAGTCACTGTAGATCACGTATATGTAAGTAATTTTGAGTTTAACTTGAGTTTTGGCTTAATTTTGAGTAGAAATTCGTATCATATTTCATGCCCAAATTGAATTGGGGTTTTTTTATTTTTGCCCCAATTTTTAGCAATTATTTGCTTGTATGTGATGTTTTTGACATGTATGAGTGCCTAGGCCTGTTACTTTCTGCAAGTATGTTGATCTTGGGTAATTTTGAATTTGTTCAAAATTAGCCCCTAGTGTGCCTACGAATTGGTATTGGGGACACAATGTAGGTGTTCTTGGTGTATTGCTTGCTCTTTACATAGTCCGTGGATGATAAAAAAACGCATGGTTTTGACGTTCAGAGTAGTTCGTGGTCAATTTCGCAAGTATAAACTTTATTACTAATTATGAAGTTAGCAACATGCTCATACTTAGGGAACAAAATTGTTTGCTGCCACTAGCTTGTCGTGTTCGAAATTTTAGAGTGTAATTTCTTGCATTACTAGGCTCAAGGTGTGATGCCTTATGTTTTTCGTACTTCTTGCGAAATGTAGCATGTCAGGAGACAGTTCATCCTCTACCGAGGGGGAGGCTTCGGATTACATGATGTAGCCACGGATAATCCCCTCTCGCCCGATGAGACTGGAGTCTAGTTATCGGCCCGCTCGGGCCTCTCGGGGGACGAGGAATGACTCTTCCTCTCCTCCAATGGAATCCGGAGGGGGCCCTGACCCCGAGGATGAGCCAACTTGGTTGGGCCTGTTAGATTATGATACATATAAAGCATATATATTTCAAGCGGAAAAACCATAAAGCCAGGAATCCAAATTAATTTCCACATAACAATTAGCATAATTAGGTTGCATACATTTGTAGCGTGCCCTCCCTAGCTGCTCCCGAACCGAACAAGAACAAGTTTAGGACTCCAAGTGTCGTCCCTCCGTAGATAGTCCACAGCATTTTCGGATCCGCCTTAGATTTAATTAACTAGAATTGCACCTAAGGTTTTAAGTTATTCGAATATAATTTGTGGAAAATTAACGTTAGTTTTAATCCTTAAAACTATGTGAATACTTGAATTGGAGTGATTATAAATTGTGAATGCCATCACCTATTTATAGGGTTGGAATAATGGAATTAGAAGTCTACTATGTTTCAATTAATCTAATCCTATTAGAATTAGACATTAATTAAAACTAATAAGTTATTGTTTAATTAAACAACTAACTATAGTAACTTTAGGTAACTTAATCTTTATTTAATCCTAATCGCTTAAGGATTCGACGCATGCACGAACTCAACGCACACACGCACGCACATCCCACGAGGGGTGCTGGACGCGCGCACGCACGGAGCAGCTCGGCCCACAATGCTGCGCACAGCCCACTGCTTTGGGCGCGCCAATTGCCTTGCGCGTTGGGCCTGCGTGCCTTGGCTTGTTGTGTTTCCTTGCGTGCATGGGCTTGCTAGGCGCAGGCCTGGCTTCGTGCTGGGCCTTGCGTCTAGCAGGCTCGTCAGATGTTTATTTCGTACGACGTGCTTCCGATTAATTTTCCGATTTCGGAATTCACTTCCGATTCGAAAAATATTTAATATTTCCGATTCCAGAATTAATTTCTTGTAATCCCCCATAAATTTATAAATTTTATTAATATATTTTAATGTATATTATTTATATTTAAATAGAATTTATAAATTTTAAGTAATAAATATATAATTAACGTATATTTATTTTATTTTAAGTACGTTCTAAATATTTAACGATTTTGAACTTTATTATATTTATATATTTAATGTATATTTAATTTTACTTAAATATATTCTAAATATTTTAGCGATTGTGCAATCAAGAATAATTTTAGAATTTTATGCTGAAAAGAATTTGAATTAGGAAAATATGTTGAATTCGGAAAAACAATCCTATTCGGTTTATCCTAATCCTAATCCTAGCCCAATTTTGGAAGCCCAAATAGATAAAGCCCAAAATTGACTCACAAGTTTCACTCCTTTCAAACCCACATACAATTCACCTGATTTTACTCCCTCCTCTCTTTCACGTACGTGACCTCCCTCCTCCTTTTCTTTTTTTTCTTCTTCTGCAAGTTAGCACAGCCACCGCCGCCACCTCTCCTTGTTGTTCCCACCACCGACTGCACGGCCAGCCACCCGCCGCCGGTAACTCTCCTCTCCCTTCAGTTTCTTCTTTCTTCTCCTTCGTTTTCTTTCTCTCTTCCTCACCCTTTTCTGTTGTCGCGCAGCCACGCCAACCACCAAGCACCGCCATCCACCTTCGTGGTTCCCTCCACCCGGCGCCGCTCACCTGCAGCATCGCTGCGGCGCTGCCAACCATCAATTATCCCCTCCTCTTCGTCGCTGGCTACCACCATAGGAGTACACAACACCACCACCATTGTGCGACCACCCTAGAGACACCAGCCGCGTCGCCCAGCGCCGACGACCACCCACCTGCCGCGCCGCCCTGCCGCCGACAGCACCCCCTGTATTCTCTCTTTTGGTTATTTCTAAACCCTTAAAACTAATTAATGTTTAATTATGTTTTAATAATTTGATTTATGTTCTTGAATTAAATTTATAATCTTTATGGTTTGAATATGATTTTCAGATTTGGTGTTGATATTATAAACTAATTATTTTCAGTTTTGGTTGATTAAAATATAAGTTAGGGTTTAATCATGTTTTATTAATTCGAATTATGTTTTCTTGAATTAAAGTTATAGTTTTTATGATTTAAATTATATATTTCAGATTATACGAATTATATAATAAAGTTACTAATTTTCATATTATATTATATTGGTTAAATTAGTGCCTTTAAGTAGTAAAGCGTGACTTTTGAAGTTTTAATGGCTTTAAATCACAATAGAACGATTATATATTATTAAAGCTATTATTTTTATGATTCTAAGAATGTTAATTATGTTTTGGAGTAGTTTGAAATTAGTTATATTGCTGAAAATTTAAAGTACGATGTTTGCAAAGAGTTTTCAATGAATTTCAATCACTAATTCAATAATTATGATGCTAGGAAATCAAAGGTTTAAGTTTTGATATTGGGGAATGTTCTAAATATGTTTAGGATGCATTTAGAATGGTTTGTTATGGTTGCCAATGATTAGGAATTGATTTGGGTACGTTTCTTGATTATTTTAGGCGGAGAATTCTTTGTGGGTGACTTTTGAATTCGTTAAAGTGGCCTATCAATTTGTTTATACAAGGTACGTACATACCTGCGTGCTTGGAATGTGTGTTAATTGTTGAAATCATGTTGATATTATTGTTGAACTTGGTGATGTTGATATTATAGACAAACTTGGTTATATGGAATGTGCATGTTTAATACTGTTGGACAAACTTATTGAACTTGTTTTGCACTAAGAGAACTGTAACATGTTGGTATGGATTATTGGTACAAACATGTTGGTTGGGAACACTAGATTATTCTATATGATTGGTTTGGATCGATTGGTTGTTGTTCCCTTTTTAGCTTTTCACTACTTTATGAGGGCCGAGGACCTTGTTTAGTAAGTTGAAACTTTATACCCATATACAGGGTTGATCATGGTTAAAGGAAAGGTTGGGTAAATTGGAATGAGTCTTGATTGATGCCTTTATGATCACGTACTTAATTCCAAGATAAAAACAGTTATGAACGAATGTGGATTATATGCCTTATGTGATTGTTGAGTCATAACAGAGTATCAATTTGTAAATCATGTAAAGTGAAACTGAGTAGCAATAGCTTTAGACTGTGCACGTCTAAAGTGACGGACAAACAGGAGTTGGGGTTCATGGTGGTAGCCCATGGCCTTTTCTGGGACCGGATTGATCACCGTGTCCTATTTTTATTTAAACGTTCCTCGATATCGCAGGTCACTGAGGTTACGGAGTCGCGCCCGTACCTCGTCTTCCTTAGTGAAGACTTCTGGATGGACAACTCGGTCCATTGTCTATTTGAACCAAAATAATATTATTGTCATAAGTCTAGCCTAGTCTAGTCAAGTATGGTCGTTAAATTATCATGTTTTGCCTGCCCTTACTTATGTTCATTAGTATCATGTTAGGGTTCCTTTAATAGTATCATGTTAGGAATATTATTGTTTTAGTATGTAGTACTCAGCTTTGCTGATTACGTGCTTGTTTGTGTGTGTTGATCATGGCTATGCCTTATTGATCCTGTGATGACCCATCTTTGGTGAGCAGTCTCTAAGGATCAATAAGCGTTGCCCATCTACAGGTTTGAAGATGATGCATCATTGGGATCGGGATTAGAGAGCTTGTAGTTATATTTGCTTATTTAAATGATTTGGTTTGTTAACTTAATTTGAAATTTGTCGTACTATTCGTATTTCCTTATTCCAGTTAATTGGTTTTGGACCTAATATGTAATAAGATTATTTATGAACCTAAATGTTAGTTTTATGTTTCCGCTGCAAAATTCTGAATAAGCCGTTACGTTTTCACACGGGCGATAATGCCTTGATAATTCTCTACGTTTTATATTAAAAGATTATTTTAGAAAAGAGAGAATTGTCGGGGTGTTACATTTCTGTTTTGAACAAATATTCAATATTTCCGATTCCGGAATTATTTTCCGATTCCGATAATATTTCCGATTCCGACAATATTTCCGTTTCCGGCAATATTTCCGATTCCGGCAATATTTCCATTTCCGATAATATTTTCCGATACGTACCATGTTTCCGTTTCCGGCAACATCTACGACTTGGATAATATTTATATTTCCGATACCATCCATATTTCCGTTTCCGGCAATATCATCGTTTCCGGAGTATTCATAGTTTGCCTTTGACGATTTCAGCTCCCACTGGAACCGAGATCCGTCGTTTCCGAATATCCATAAATGCAGTATTTAATTCCTTTAAATACTTGATCCGTTCACGTACTATTTGTGTGACCCTACGGGTTCAGTCAAGAGTAAGCTGTGGAATAATATTATTAATTCCACTTAAACTGAAGCGTCCTCTAGCTAGGCATACAGTTCACTTGATCTCACTGAATTATTAACTTGTATAATTAATTAATACTGAACCGTATTTATTAGACATAGCATTGAATGCATACTTGGACCAAGGGCATTATTTCCTTCAGTCTCCCACTTGTCCTTAGGGACAAGTGTGCATTTCCTAATTCCTTTGTCGCTTGATGCTTACTCATGAACATAAGGTAAGAGTTGTCATCCTTATTATGTCCAGAGGTATTTCTCGGTTTCAGAGTTCAACTGATCAAATAAACAGATAATCATAACCTATGATTCATCTGAGCACGACCATGCATTTTACAGTTTCTAGCTCTCCGAATGGCCTTGTACAACTTTCAGCATCTCATCCCGATTTATGGGAGGACAATCCCAATCTTGCGATCTTGAGATTAGACTTTGTTTGATAGGTGATTACCTGAGCGTTGCCTTTATAGCCTCCTTTTAGGGTGCGACGGTTGACAACGTCAAAGTAAGCAGTTCTCAAACAAGTAATCTCAAATCACTCAGGTATTGAGGATTAGTGTCTAATAATTTTAATGAAATTTACTTATGACAGATTTTCATATCTCACAGTAAAGTTTCATAGGTCTGTCCGATACTAGTCTTCCCAAAGTAATTATCTATGCAAATGATTGCGACATTGCCATGTCCACGTAGTTCAAGAAACAGAACTACTAGTCATCTTGCAATCTAGTCGTCTAGTGTTTTCTATGCGTCCATCTTTATAGAAAACTCCGACCAAGGACCATTTTTCAACTTTTTGACATTCAAGTTCACTTGATAGACATTCCTTAGTCACAGGACTAGTCCTGACAATCTATCTTGAATATATCGTCAAATTGAAGGGACTCATCATTTAATAAACCACAAATTGAATGGAAAAATTAATTCTATTCATTTGTATGAATGGTTAACAAATAATGTTTTACAAAGTATTAAACTCTAAAACTTTAAAACATTAGGACATCAAAGCCGTTCTCCAACATGCTTGATTCCCATAGCTGTAGTGTGCGAGTTGTGCTTCACCAGCGGCAGAGGTTTAGTTAATGGATCTGAGATGTTTTCGTCAGTTCCAATCTTCCTTATCTCGACTTCTTTTCTTTCAACGAACTCTCGTAGAAGGTGAAATCTACGAAGTACATGCTTGACTCTCTGGTGGTGTCTAGGCTCCTTTGTCTGTGCAATAGCTCCGTTATTATCACAATATAGAGCTATTGGTCCTTTAATAGAGGGACTACACCAAGTTCATCTATGAACTTCCTTAGCCAAATAGCTTCCTTTGCTGCTTCATGTGCAGTAATGTACTCCGTTTCAGTTTTAGAATCCGCAATGGTGCTTTGCTTAGCACTTTTCCAGCTTACTGCTCCTCCGTTGAGGCAGAAGACAAACTCAGACTGTGATCTGAAATCATCTTTGTCGGTTTGGAAACTTGCGTCCGTATAGCCTTTAACATTTAATTCATCATCTCCACCATAGACCAGGAAATCATCTTTTTGCCTTTTCAGGTACTTCAGAATATTCTTGGCAGCATTCCAATGTGCCTCTCCTAGGTGTGACTGGTATCTGCTCGTAGCACTGAGTGCGTACGCAACATCCGGGCGTGTACATTTCATAGCATACATTATTGAACCAATCAATGATGCATATGGAATCCCACTCTTTCGTCTACGCTCATCTAGTGTTTTTGGGCACTAAGTCTTGCTTAGAGTCATTCCATGAGACATGGGTAGGTAGCCTCGCTTGGAGTCTGCCATATTGAACCTTTCAAGAACCTTATTGATATAAGTGCTTTGACTGAGTCCAATCATCTTTTTAGATCTATCTCTGTAAATCTTGATGCCAAGTATGTACTGTGCTTCTCCTAGATCCTTCATCGAAAAACATTTCCCAAGCCAAATCTTGACAGAGTTCAACACAGGAATGTCATTTCCGATAAGTAATATGTCGTCGACATATAATACTAGAAAAACAATTTTGCTCCCACTGACCTTCTTGTATACACAAGATTCGTCTGCGTTCTTGATGAAACCAAAGTCATTGACTGCTTCATCAAAACGTACATTCCAGCTCCTTGATGCTTGCTTCAATCCGTAGATTGATTTCTTAAGCTTGCAGATTGATTTCAAAAAAGGATGGTGGAAAATACATCTCTAATTTACATAACGTTTCAACTATATCAGCTTGAAGTGCATCTAGTTTTTCCGGGTCGATCACTTTGCTAGAAATCGTGTTGAAAAACATACACAACTTAACAATGATATGTCTCACATGCTTTGGTAAAATTCCACGCAGAGCAACTGGCAAAAAAACTTGCATCATCACATGACAATCATGGGATTTCATACCCATTAACTTCAAGTCGGTCAAAGAAACTAGTCTTTTCATGTTCGCACAGTACCCTGAAGGTACCTTGATGTTATATAGACATTCACATAAAATTCGCTTTTCTTGACGGGACAATGTGTAGCAAGCCGGAGGCAAATATGACTTCTTCATACCCTCCTTATCCACAGGCCACAACTCTGGTCGAATATTCCTTTTTTTCAAGTCTAGTCGCACCTTTTTAGCGTCCTTTGTCTTTCCAGTTATGTTCAACAATGTACCAATAATAGCATCACATACATTCTTTTCAATGTGCATCACATCAAGGCAATGTCGGACTGACAAATCTTTCCAATATGGAAGATCCCAAAATATTGAGACTTTTTTCCAAAGAACAGTCTTCGGTGTTTTTTCCTGTTTTCCGCATTTACCATAACTCGTTTCAATATTCTTGATCTTCTCATAAATTTGTTTTCCAGTCAAAGGCGTACGATCTTGTCTTTCCTCCGTGCACCCATTGAATTGCCTTTTCTTCTTACGATATGGGTGATGACGAGGGAGAAACTTTCTGAATTCCAGATACACATTTTTTTTGAAGTAGTCCAACCATTCTGGTGTCATCTCCTCCTCACAAATAGGGCATGCCTTCTCTCCTTTAATCTTGTACCCAGACAAGTTCCCGTAAGCCGGAAAGTCATTAATGGTACAAAAAATCATGGCCCGCAAAGTGAAGTCAGTTTTGGTATGGGCATCATACATTGGAACACCTTCATTCCACAATAGCTTCGAATCATCTATGAGAGGTGCCAAGTATACATCTATGTCATTTCCGGGTTGTTTAGGCCCCGAAATTAAAAGTGACAACATCAAGTACTTGCGCTTTATACACAACCAAGGAGGGAGATTGTATATCGTTAATAAGACCGGCCATGTGCTCCATTGACTGCTAAGTGTACCATACGGGTTCATCCCGTCCGTACATAAACCAAGTCTAAGATTTCTAACCTCCTTTTTAAATTCTGGATATGCCCTATCAATGTTTCTCCATTGCGGAGAATCGGCCGGATGCCTAAGTAACCCATCTTTCTTTCTTCCTTCATCATGCCACTTAAGATTCTTAGCATCACTCTCAGTTGCAAACAGACGCCTAAACCTTGGTATTATCGGTAGATACCATATCACCTTTGCCGGGGGGGCTTTCTTTTTTGGATCATCACCATCTGTTCGTTTGTAGCGTGATTCGCCGCACTTTGGACACTTATCCAAATTTTCATACTCTTTTCGATAGAGTATACAATCATTCCGGCATGCATGGATCTTGACATAATCTAACCCAAAAGGACACATTAGCTTTTCTGCGTAGTAGGTAGAAGAGGGGAGGGTATTCCCCTCTGGTAATATTTCATCAAATTTTGCTAACAAATGATCAAAGTCCACGTCAGAGATACCGAACTTTGTTTTCACATTATGAAGTTCTAAGGTACCAGACAACTTTGTGAACTTCGTACAACCAGGGTACAACGGTGTTTTAGCAGCCTCGTTCAAGTTTTCCATCATCTTAGATTGTGGTTTTACATGATCTCCAATCCCATCCATCATATCACTCATCCGGTCTTCCTCGTCGCCATCTTCTTCATCCATCTCATCACTCTCAACACTTTATGCATCACTACTATCATCATTATCCTCATGATCAACACCATCTTCATTCATTGAATCAAGACTCTCACCATGCCAATACCATGTGTGATAGTCTTGTTTAAACCCGCGACGAACCAGATGGTCTTCTATGACCTCTATGTCATCCCATCTCTTGACATTTTTGCAGTCACAACAAGGGAAGAATATTGTTCCAACCCCAATACTCCTTTGGTGTTCCACAGCTTGTCTACAAAATTCCTCCACTCCGGACAAGTATTCAAGACTAGTCCGTTTGCCGTCTATCCAAAGACGCCTCATTTTCGGCAAATAACACCTTACATATACATGAGTAAACCAAACATATAAATATATATATAAAAAAACATATGAACCATTTTCGCTCCCAACTTTGCACTACAGAACCTAAGGACTCATTTTAAACTAATTACATGTTTTATATGCTTTGTTTAAACTTTCTAAGACTCATTCCAATTAAGTTATGCACGTTTTAGTCTTGTGGGTCGTTATGGACATATTTAGGCTAAAATGAGACATTTTCGCTCCCATTTTTGAACTAATGAACCTAAAGACTCATTTAGAACTAATAACATGTTTTATATTCTTTGTTTAAACTTTCTAAGACTCATTCCAATCAAGTTATGCACGTTTTAGGCTTGTTGGGTCATTATGGACATATTTAGGCTAAAATGAGACATTTTCGCTCCCATTTTTTGAACTAATATGACCTAAGGACTCATTTTAAACTATCCTACTTATCCAAATTAACCAACCTGTAAGACTAATTATTATCGTATAACACACTGTTCAACTATGTTACTTGGAATCTTCATTTTACCCCAAGTACCTCGGATCCTCGGCACCCGAACGTGGGTATGGAAACTTGACATTTTATTTTGGACCAAAATAATGAATTAACATAGCTGTTCAATTTATAATCTAAACACGATTAAGAGATTCATGCCAACCCTAAAAAACGATAATTTTGGGATACATGGTAATCATAATAAGCTACGAAGTGTGCTGAGACTGAAATATAAGTACGGTTAGAATGATAAAAATGATTTCCAAAGAACACAGTTTGAAAATCTTTACAAAAACTTCCTCTCACGGGAAAGAAAATTAAATGGAAGTATGAAGGAAAACTCCTTAAACCTAAAAGTTACATCTTACTTTTAGCCGAGTAAAGCAAATAAGGGGCTACAGATGCTAAGAGGTAGGTCTGAGAATTTGTAAAAGAACTAAAACAGAGTCCCACAAGTATAATGTAGAACCCAAGGGCTCTCAAAATGATGAATCATGGAAGACCTAAACCAAAGTCTCACAAGTATACTAATGTAGAGGGTTGAAATGATCTATGTCCTACACTCACAATATTCACAACTTGCTAATCTTTATGACTCGTGGAAAAAGCACGAGCATTTTGGCAAAATCCTAGACTAAAGCTTAGAAAATTATTCTATTATTAAATATGAGTTCTACAGGTCTGTTATTATCAAATATGAGTTCTACACGAATTCTTCTGCTTGTTTTGTCGACATAAAAACCCAAGTAATTTTCACCCTCAGCTTTTCTTTCAGTCCCAATTCAAAATAATGGACTAAACTACATGGCTGTCCCTAGGGCTTGTCATCCATGGCCTTGAAATCATTAAAAAGTCTAATCAAGGCCAGGTTTTACCACGGCCAAGCAAAAGTGGGTTGTTAGACCTGTTACTACTTAATGAGGGCATGAGGCAGGTCAAACACAATGTATGTTGTTCATCCTCTATACTAGCAACCAATTTGCACAAATATGTCTCTTAATGCCCCCGATGTTCCCGTTCCCGTGACATTGACATTACAACTTGTATTAATTAACTTAGTTCCCGGTGCATTTTTCCTTTTTATGGTAGAACTTGCCATATTTTAGTCCCTGTAATCAACCTACTGTAATAAAAAAAAAGTTGGAAAATGGAAGGCAACTTCTGTTCTTCATTTTAGTTAACAATGAGAGTTGGTTTTCGTATTTTTGAAGATGAAACATTCCAAACTAAGATTAGTTATGGGATTTAATTTGTAGCTTTTTTCCAACTAAAACAGGAGCACCACAAATCACAATAACTAAACTAACCAACTAAAACATGGTAATATCATATGGGAATTGGGAGCAGCACGCCAGCACCACAAGTCTACAGACTACAATAACTAAACTAACATGTAATTGCAATAAAAGACTTGACTGAAATTGCAGACTAACTCACTCACTAACTCTCAACCACACACTAACTCACTCACAGTCACACACTAACTCACTCACAGTCACACACTAACTCACTTACTTACAAATTGATCAGGGATGAATCGCATCAGATCAAGTTAATTAACAACATGAAGTTCAATGAAATTGATTTGGGCAGGACATTTATAAATTAAAATTTTGATAATACATAAATCAAATTAAAATTTCGAAAATCAAATCAATTAATCAAATGAATGTTGCGAAAATATTAACAGAATATCTGAATTGCTCAAATTAAAGAGGTGAAGAACAAGAAGCAAAAATTTACCTTGTATTAGTCGAAAAATTGGTTGAACTCGTTTCAATCAAGTTATGCACGAGTTCCCGTGAACAGATCGAAAAAGAACAGATGGTGGAGCAGAGGAGAAGATGAAGGTACGCAGGCGGTGAAGTAGCGGAGGAGCGAGCTGCAGATGCGGAGGAGCGAGCGAGCTGTGGTTAAGTAGCGAGTGGCTATGGAGATTGGGAGAATATGCGGAGGAGAGAGATTGCGATTCTAGATCTGTGGTGGCTAGGTTGAGAAGATAGATTCAGATTGTGAATTCGAAAAAATTTCCTTAATTGCAGCAAACTCGAGACATGGAGGCTGCGAATATTATGAGTTGCAGCATTCAGTACGGCCACAAGCTGCGATTAATCAGTTTAATTGCAACTTGTACATGGTTCCCGCGCTGCGAAATCCTCTTTCAAAAAAAAATTAGCTTTTTCGCAGTGCTTGGTCAATGAAGTTGCTGCGAATAGTTCATTAAAACGTTGACCCGCGTTGACCAAAGCCTTGTTGCAACTCGTATGACTTGCGTGAGTTGTAATTGATGAGTTGCAAATGACGATTTCTCTACTAGTGCCTTTGGATCCTCAAAACCCTCAGGCTGTGTCATAAACACAGTTTCTGTTAAAATGCCGTTTAAGAAAGCGGTTTTGACATCCATCTGCCATATTTCGTAATCGTAATATGCAACGATTGCTAACATTATCCGAATAGACTTTAGCATTTCAACTGGTGAAAAGGTTTCATCGTAATCCACACCGTGAACTTGCTTGTAACCTTTTGCAACCAATCTAGCTTTGAAAACTTCTAGTTTCCCATCCTTGTCCTTTTTCAGTTTGAAAACTCATTTGCTTCCTATGGCTTGGTAGCCATCTGGCAAATCGACCAAATCCCAAACTTGGTTTTCGGACATGGAATCTAATTCAGATTTCATGGCTTCTTGCCATTGCTTGGAGCTAGGGCTCGTCATAGCTTGTTTGTAAGTCGCAGGTTCATCACTTTCAAGTAATAGAACTTCATAGCTTTCGTTCGTCAAAATACCTAAGTATCTTTCCGGTTGAGATCTATATCTCTGCGATCTACGCGGGGTTACATTTCTAGATGGTCCTTGATTCTCACCAGATACTTCTAAAGATCTCTGAGTTTCATCCTGAATGTCATCTTGAGCATTCTTTAGAGTTTGTTGTTCGACTCGAATTTCTTCGAGGTCTACTTTTCTCCCACTTGTCATTTTGGAAATGTGATCTCTTTCCAAAAAGATACCATCTCGAGCAACAAACACCTTGTTCTCAGATGTATTGTAAAAGTAATACCCCTTTGTTTCCTTTGGATGGCCCACAAGGATACATTTGTCAGATTTTGGTTGAAGTTTGTCTGAAATTAATCGTTTGACGTATACTTCACAACCCCAAATCTTAAGAAAAGACCCTTATGGAGTCTTTCCAAACCATAACTCATATGGAGTCTTTTCAACAGCTTTAGACGGAGCTCTATTTATAGTGAGTGCAGCTGTATTTAGTGCATGTCCCCAAAATTCTATTGGACGTTCGGCCTAACCCATCATTGATCTAACCATGTCTAGCAAGGTTCTATTCCTCCGTTCTGACACACCGTTCCATTGAGGTGTTCCAGGAGGAGTCAATTCTGATAGAATACCACATTCTTTCAGATGGTCATCAAATTCATAGCTCAGATAGTCACCTCCTCTATCAAACCGAAGTGCCTTAATCTTCTTGCCTAATTGATTCTCTACTTCACTCTGAAGTTTCTTGAATTTGTCAAAGGATTCAGACTTATGCTTCATTAGGTAGACATAACCATATCTACTGAAGTCATCAGTGAAAGTGATAAAGTAGCTGAAACCACCTCTAGCATTTGTACTCATTGGTCCACACACATCTGTATGGATTAAACCTAATAGTTCATTTGCTCTTTCTCCAACTTTAGAGAAAGGTTGCTTTGTCATTTTTCCAAGTAAACATGATTCGCACTTACCATAATCCTCTAAGTCAAATGGTTCTAGAATTCCTTCCTTTTGAAGTCTTTCTATGCGCTTTATGTTTATATGGGCTAATCGACAATGCCACAGATAGGTGAGATCTAAATCATTCTTTTTGGCCTTTTTGGTATTTATGTTATAAACTTGTTTGTCGTGATCTAATAAATAAAGTCCATTGACTAATCTAGTAGATCCATAAAACATCTCTTTAAAATAAAACGAATAACTATTGTCTTTTATTAAAAAGGAAAATCCCTTAGCATTTAAGCAAGAAACATAAATAATGTTTTTAGTAAGACTTGGAACATGGAAACATTCTTCCAGTTCCAAAACTAGCCCAGAGGGCAACGACAAATAATAAGTTCCTACAGCTAATGCAGCAATCCGTGCTCCGTTTCCCCCTCGTAGGTCGACTTCACCCTTGCTTAACCTTCTACTTCTTCTTAGTCCCTGTGAATTGGAACATAAGTGTGAGCCACAACCTGTATCTAATACCCAAGAAGTTGAATTAGCAAGTATACAGTCTATAACGAAAATACCTGAAGATGGAACGGCTGTGCCGTTCTTCTGAACTTCCTTAAGCTTCAAGCAATCTCTCTTCCAATGCCCCTTCTTCTTGCAGTAGAAGCATTCAGATTCAGAAGTAGGTTGGCTCAACTTCTTCTTTTCGGACTTGGTGCCGCCAGCTTGCTTAGTTGGGCTGGCCTTCTTGCCACCTTTCTTAGCATTCCTCTTCTTACCAGATTTCTTGAACTTGCCCCCACGCACCATAAGCACATCTTGCTTATCACTTTTGAGCGTCTTTTCAGCGGTCTTCAGCATACCGTGAAGTTCAGTGAGCGTTTTGTCCAGACTATTCATACTGTAGTTCAGCTTGAACTGATCATACCTGCTATAAAGAGAATGGAGGATGGTGTCTATAGCCATTTCCTGATAAAATTGCTGATCCAGCCGACTCATATTCTCAATGAGTCCAATCATTTTGAGAACATGTGGACTTACGAGCTCGCCTTTCTTAAGCTTGGTCTCAAGAATTTGCCTCTGAGTCTCGAATCTTTCGACTCGAGCCAGATCTTGGAACATGTTCTTTAACTCACTGATGATCGTTAAAGCATCTGAGTTGATGAACGTTTTCTGTAGATCTGCACTCATGGTTGCAAGCATTAGACATTTTACATCCTTGTTGGCATCAATCCAACGATTGAGGGCTGCCTGAGTGACCCCGTCTCCTGCAGCTTCGGGCATCGCCTCTTCCAGGACATACTCCTTTTCTTCCTGCATAAGAACTATTTGCAAGTTCCTTTTCCAGTCAAGGAAGGTTTTCCCGTTCAACTTCTCCTTTTCGAGAATTGATCGGATGTTGAATGAATTGTTGTTTGACATAGTTAAAACTACAATTGAAAAAGAATAAACAATTAAATAACCATTCACAGTTTCTCTTAAAAAACTTAAATTCTAGCATACATGCATAATTTATCATTTATTAAGCATTTTATTCAAGTTATGTGTTCCGGCAGGCCGGTGTGAATAAAATGATTCCAAGATCCTTAAATCATTGAAGAATTAAGCATATTATGTATTTAGACTAAATTCTAAAATATTTTAGGTAAGCAAAGCCTTTGCTAATAGTCTAAAAACTACTCTTAGTTGATAGGTACGTCTAAGAACTTATTAGGTAAACCTATCTCATTTTCCACGACATAAAAGGACTCTTTAATTATATCGTTCAGTTTCACCAAAACTAACATGTACTCACAATTATTTGTGTACCTTACCCCTTTAGGATCAATAAGTAACACCTCGCTTAGGCGGAAAACTATTACTAAGATTGATGTAAAGGTTATCCAAGTAAGTGTTATTTTGGCATGGCACCTTTTAACTCAATTTTTAAAGTTTGGAACTTAAGGCTCTTACTATGTTGGTTAGATTTTAAGTGAACTAAAATCCTTAATCATGCAACATAATCAAGCCACAATCTCATGCATAATTAAGACATATTTAAAGCAATAAATAACTTAAAGCATGCATAAGATATAATTGTGATCTAGTATGGCCCAACTTCATCTTGAAGCTTCAACTTCAAACTCCGTCTTGAAAATGGATTGGAAACTCCGTCTTGAATTTCACCATGGGAGGCGTCATTTTCTTCAAGTAGGATAAGCTATAATTTAAAGTAATTACAATTATTTGAGGGTACGCAGACCATACTTAAATTAAAAACTTTGTTGCATTAGACCATCTTTACATTCAAATTAATGGTACGCAAACCATATTTTCTATCCTATTTGGGCCATACTAGTCACATTCCATAACCTGCAAAACAGTACATTTACAATATACCATTCACCCATTCATTTATCAATGAATGGCCCACATAGCTGGTTAGTAGAACATATTATGCATCACATAAATATTTGCAGCAATTAATCAAGGCTTCCAATAATCTACCAATTATTCAATCCTTATTAATTCTAATCAAGTTGTTTTAACCTTAAAGGAATGTAGACCTAATCAAGAGTTTATGACTAAAACGCTCCCACTTAAACCAATAAATTTACATGCTTTACTAATTTTAAACATAAAATTGTATTTCCTAGTCTAACCGGAAACATACAAATTTAATTAAAATTTAAAGCTCATATAAATTATTATTTGAATCCTTTAATTTATTTTTAGTTTATTAAATTAATTAATTTAAATTTAATCAAGGTTTTAATTTTAGTAAAATAATTAGTATAAATAAAATTTATAATAATTAAATTATTTAAAATTAAATTCCGAGAAAAAATTAAATTACGAATTTTAAAATTAATTAAAATCGTTTTTCCAACTGAAAATCAAAATTAAATTCAAAGCGTATCAATCGGGTCAAGACGAGGCCATGGGCTTGCGCCCATTCCCCGTCGAGTCCACGAGGCAGCATCGCCCCTCACCAGTGATCGCACAGCAAGGCACGAGCAGCAGCCACACGCAAAGGCAGCAAGCCAAGCAAGCCACGCTTGCGCACAGCAGCTTGCTCGATGTGTCGTAGCGCAGCAGCTGGCTTGGCGAGGCAGCGCTCGCTGTGGGAGAGCCATCCCTCGCTGGGCGAGGCAGCGCTTGCTGCTGCGAGGCATCCCTCGCTGCCCGCGCGCGCCCACCTGCTCGCTTGTGCCTTGCCTCTCGCCCTTCCGCCCATGCCTCATCGCAGCACTCGACGCAAGGCAGGGCTACTGCCTTGTGCTCGCATGCCCCTCGCTTGCTCGCTGCATACGTACCGCATGGGAGACGAGCTCCCTTGCTCGTTGTCGCATGCCCGCACTATACAACAACCCTTAAGGGTAACACTTAGCGTCCATTGCTTTGTGCATGCAAGATTCATGACCGGATTACATAAAAATCAAAACTTTTTAATTTAAATTTATTGACGAATTAATAAATCATATTAATTTTATAAATTTAGGGTAAAAAATCAAAAATTTATTATTCAAATTAATTTCCGATCAAGTTTATTATCATGGATTCAAATCTAAGTCATAAAATTTAAAAATTTATCAAATTTAACAAATTTTATGGTGGTTTTTAATCATGGATACCTAATTAAATTGTAAATTAGTTATGAAAAACAAATCAAATTCTAAATTATTCGAATTTCAACAAATTAATTACAATTACAAATTAGGTTGTATAATTAACAAGCTTAGGCATTAAAATTGTTAAACATATACAGTAGGTCAATCATAGATTCAAGATTTACAAACAAGAATCTCAAATATTTAATTTAACGTCTTAAAAATTACAAATTTTGCGTTCGAAAAACTAAAACCTCCGAAAAGTCATAGTTAGGCTTCAAATTTGGGAATTCTGGGTTCGGCATCAAATCTTTGATTTTAGTCAAAATTTTAAAACGTCGTTTACATGCGAAATTCACTATAAGATTATACGATTCCGACCATTATTGACTAAACTGTCGAAAATTCTGCGAACATATAATTAAATAATCGCACGAATTTGCAATTAATTACAAAAAACGAAATTAATCACCCCTTTAATTCATTGCAAATTTATAAAATTTAACCATGTTAACTATAATTTATTATGGAATTAATTAGAGGCTCGTGATACCACTGTTAGGTTATGATACATATAAAGCATATATATTTCACGCGGAAAAACCATAAAGCCAGGAATCCAAATTAATTGCCACATAACAATTAGCATAATTTAGGATGCATACATTAGTGTGCCCTCCCTAGCTGCTCCCGAACCGAACAAGAACAAGTTTAGGACTCCAAGTGTCGTCCCTCCGTAGATAGTCCACAGCACGTTCGAATCCGCCTTAGATTTAATTAACTAGAATTGCACCCCTAAGGTTTTAAGTTATTCGAATAAAATTTGTGGCAAATTAACGTTAGTTTTAATCCTTAAAACTATGTGAATACTTGAATTGGAGTGATTATAAATTGTGAATGCCATCACCTATTTATAGGGTTGGAATAATGGAATTAGAAGTCTACTAGGTTTCAATTAGAATTAGACATTAATTAAAACTAATAAGTTATTGTTTAATTAAACAACTAACTCTAGTAACTTTAGGTAAATTAATCTTTATCTAATCCTAATCGCTTAAGGATTCGACGCATGCACGAACTCAACGCACACACGCACGCACAGCCCACGAGGGGTGCTGGACGCGCGCGCGCACGGAGCATCTCGGCCCACAGCGCTGCGCGCAGCCCACTGCTTTGGGTGCGCCAGTTGTCTTGCGCGTTGGGCCTGGCCTTGCGTGCTGCTTGGCTGGGCCTGCGTGCCTTGGCTTGCTGTGTTACCTTGCGCGCATGGGCTTGCTAGGCGCAGGCCTGGCTTCGTGCTGGGCCTTGCGTCTAGCAGGCTCGTCCGATGTTTATTTCGTACGATGCGCTTCCGATTAATTTTCTGATTTGGGAATTCACTTCCGATTCGAACAATATTTAATATTTCCGATTCCGCAATTAATTTCCGTTTCGAACAAATATTTAATATTTCCGATTCCGGAAATATTTTCCGATACCGATAATATTTCCGATTCCGACAATATTTTTCGATTCCGATAATATTTCCGATTCCGACAATATTTCCGTTTCCGGCAATATTTCCGATTCCGGCAATATTTCCATTTCCGATAATATTTTCCGATACGTACCATGTTTCTGTTTCCGGCAACATCTACGACTTGGATAATATTTATATTTCCGATACGATCCATATTTCCGTTTCCGGCAATATCATTGTTTCCGGAGTATTCATAGTAGTCCTTTGACGATTTCAGCTCCCACTGGAACCGAGATCCGTCGTTTCCGAATATCCATAAATGGAGTATTTATTTCCTTTAAATACTTGATCCGTTCACGTACTATTTGTGTGACCCTACGGGTTCACTCAAGAGTAAGATGTGGATTAATATTATTAATTCCACTTGAACTGAAGCGACCTCTAGCTAGGCATACAGTTCACTTGATCTCACTGAATTATTAACTTGTATAATTAATTAATACTGAACCGCATTTATTAGACTTAGCATTGAATGCATACTTGGACCAAGGGAATTATTTCCTTCAAGGCCCACTTGAGTATGGCGGGATCGACCTTCACCATGACTTGGGGCATCACGTGGTGTCACGGGTTCGTGCCGTTAGGGCCGAGTTGGATACGTCTTGTCGGCCTTATGGCGGGTCTATCTTTGTGGAGCGTTTGGGGAAGCTGGACTGGCAAACTCGTGGAGTGGTGGAGGCATGCCCCTTGTATCCGATGGTGTGCGTCTTTTGGGAGGTCGTGGGCCCTAATGCGTCTAGACGATTTTTATGCGCTTGCTTCTGGAGTGGTGGTGGGATACCACCAAAACTTTTCATTCCCCGTGGGGGGAGATGACCATTACCCCTGAGGACTACACTGCCCTTACGGGTCTGTCCTTCAAGGGCACCTCGATTTACAACATCAGAGATGGAGATATGCCATCGTAGAAGACGCTTAGGGAGTGTATGGGGAAGGAGTTGTCCAAGTATGGAGGGAAGGGGATGCCTTACTCATTGCTGGTGGATGTTTTGGCGGAGGGCCGCCCTTCTGGTGTTTCTGCGAGGATTTATGCTCGCATCTTTTACATACTGTTCTTGTGTTCGACGATTTTGCCGAACTGTTCTGAGCGGGTGGATCCATGACTGATCCCGTTGGTGCGGGAGTTATCTGAGCTAGGTTTGTTCTGCTAGGGCGAGGCAGCCTATGCGGAATTGATTAGCCATATGAGTGTGGCTGTATGGGTTCTTGATGGTCTAGAGGCCTATTTCTCTGCGCGTCGTACCGCGACTCATCGAGGTACGTATTTGGTATTATCATTTAGGAGTGCTAAATGGGCTACGTACTTACTTAACCTGTTTTCACTATTTTTCTGCAATTGTGGGCTTTCGAGCGTTTACCGTTCTTTGTCCCTCGGTCTGATAGAGAGGATAGGGGTTACCCTATGGCTAACTGCAGGGGTAGTGCTGGGAAGCGGAAGAGACACCCTCCTATAAAGAGGTTCAGGGATATGATCGCGGGTGGGCGTCCTGACATGGTAAGTATCATTAGTTTCCTTTCTTACTTTATTTCGTTCCATACGAGTTACTTGACCTGTCTGTTTTTTGTTCTGCAAACAGGTGAGCTGGTCTTGCTGGGCCGGGCTAGAGGAGACAGAGGCGTTGGTGGAGGCTCGACGCCAGTCTCGGTGCTGGATTCTGTACTAGGGTCCTAGGGGCCCTGCATTGTTCTTGGGGGAGCGAGTACTACGACAGACTACTGAGCTTGCACGGGTGCCTCAGTCGCCGCCTTCTAGTATGTTGCCCCCTACGGGCATCTTTGCTAGTCGTCGGGTCGTGCTGCGACAGGGCTTGCCTGCTGGTGAGCTGGTGATGCTTGATCACAGCTATTCTGATTTTGTGCGACTCCTGCTCTTGCTTCCACCGGTCGTCGAGGTACATGTAATTTTAGGATTTTTTTGATATGCACGTGTTTTTCTCTTTTGTTGTGTCCTGACTTGTTGTTTATCTATGTTGCAGCCTGAGCCTACTGATATCGGCGGTTGAGTGTCGCCTGACTGCGTGATTCGTTATACCACGTCGGGTGGGTTTAGGATCACAGAGGAGGTGCCTGTGATCATTGATGAGGAGGGATTTCACCCGCTAGTCCCTGCGGACGCTCGTGTGGTACAAAATTTGTTTTTCTGGCAATCATACTTATTGCATACTTTCTGTTTGATTGCTCGTTTTTCTGTTCAGAAGCCTGCTAGGATGGTTAATCAGGTAGTCCGAGTGGTCAACCGGTTGAAGGTCGCGTGATGAGCGACATTTATGTCGCTCTTAGCTTAGGATTTTAGTTCATTTTATTAGCATTTTATTATTATTGTTGCTTAGTTTTATCGTTTTTAGTTCGTTTATCGCATTTTTGCATTAATCGTAACATTTTCTCGTCTTGCGTATATTTTAGTCGTTTTTGCTCTAAACGTGCCTTTTGTGCGCATTCTCATTGCGTAAGGGTCGTTTTGAGTATTAACGTGTTAATAATATGTCATTATGCTTGTCGACGAGTTATATGTTTTGCGATTTGTAAAAATGTTAAACGAATTAATATTTTGATTTTTCGATTTTTAATAATATGCTCTACAATTTCTCTGTGCAGCTATACGAAGAAATCCACTTGGCTGCTGCCCAAAAAGTGCACGAACAACCCAGGAGCAATACGCAGGCAGCCACAGCAAAGCAAGCAGAATAGCAGCACGCAAAACAGCCTCAGCTACAGCGTTGTGCGGTCGCACAGGCAGGTTGTGCGGTCGTACAGGCCTGTTGTGCGGTCGTGGTACATAACTCGGGCGCACAGATGGGCAGAAACATACCACTAGCTTATGATTTTTGTTGTGCGACCAAACAGGAAGTTGTGCGACCGAACATAACCTTGTGCGACCACACGTACCCTCTATTCGATCGCACAGCTGCGCGGGTTTGCTGTTATAAAAGGAAATTCGCAGCATTGTTTCAAGCACGTAGTTAGTTAGTTTTCATTTTTAGATTTTCATAATTAGAATTCTAGAGAGAGAATTAGATTAGGGCTTAGATTAGAGGTTAGGATTAGGATTCTTTGTTTCAAATTCTTCAATTCTTAGTTGATTCAAACATTAAATTTCAGTTTTCTCTTCTCTTTCATTTGAGTTTTGTTCTTCAATTGTGTTCTTCAATTTTAATGCAATTTCAATCATTCAAGGTATAATTCATAGTTTTCTCTTTAATTTGTTCTTTCATTTTTTAAATGCTTCATTAATTTCGTTTAAGCTTTGATTTCATTGTTGAATTCTAGAATTAGTTTCATATTTTGAATTTTCTTGATTTTTTCCCCCAATTTTGATATTTGAATTTTCTGAATTTTGTTGATTCAATTAGTTTCATCAATTCAATTAGTTTCATGAGTAGGATTAGTTTTAGTTTAATCTTAGTGATAATCATGCTTATTCATAGTCTAGAGATTAGGGGTGAAGCTTGGGAATGAATTTGGGGAACTTATAGGGAAATTCATGTTGATGTTGTGATTAAGCTTGATTTGATACTTAGGAATTCCATGACTAGTGAATTGGTAGTTGCAAATGCTAGTTCAACTAGGATTGATTGGAGTGCTTCATTTTGATTTGGCAAGAGATTGTGAATTTAGATGTTGCATGTGAAGAGTTGATTTCAATTGCTAGTTATTTAGTCTTAGGATCATGCGAGAGCTCTTCCTAGATTAGAAAACTAAGCGCGTTCAATCCGAGAGGTGGTGAGCGCGTCATTCGTTGCCTTTCCCCTGTTTGTCAAGTCGTTGCATAATCAATGTGTGTTGACCTTTGTCCTTCTCCTAATTCAACTTCCATTGTCGATTCCCGAAATCTCTAGAATTTCGTTACTTGTTCATATTTCATACTTTTCTTGCTTTCAATAGATTCATACTTACATAAATTCATTTTCCATTCGAACTAGCTTATGAACGCATTAGATTGAAAATTCAAACATATTCATTCTCTTGGGACGATCCCTATGCTTGCCGCTATAGTCAATATAGCTGGTTAGTTAGGAGTTTACAAATTTTGTTTGATAGAGCGGTATCCGTCAACGACCGGAACTCGGCTCGTCAAAATGGCGTCGTTGCCGGGGAATGGCATCATTGTTTGATTTTTCTCTCTAAGTTCATTAGTCTAGTTCATTTTCTTTTCTTTTCATTTCCATATAAAATCAAAAAAATGTCAAGAGTGTTCTCAATTTCTCAAGTTGTTCATGAACCATTTTGGATGTATTATAATAGAGTAAATGCGATGATTGAATATCGTCGCACCCATGGAACTCTTAATGGTTTAACGGCATGGGACACTTGTAATGCTATATATAATGGAGTGAATAGGAAAACATTTGAGATTCTTCAATCCAATTGTAATGGAGAGCTTCAAAACATTCATTGGAGAGATGCCATGCCTTTCTTTTCGTGGTTTGCTAGAGTTCAATATTTTGACTCTCATGCTTATTCTCATGATTTTTCGCATCCTTGCATGAATGTCAATGATTTCCCTCATGTTTCTAATGTTAATGCTCATGAGCTTGATGACAACCATTCTCCCCATGTTGATTTTCAAACCTCTTCGCATTGTGAATTTTCAAAATCTTGTCCGTGTTACAAATTTATTGATGATTATGATTATAATTCATATTATGCCAAGGATTATATGAAGGAAATAATGCCCTTGGTCCAAGTATGCATTCTATGTTAAGTCTAATAAATGCGGTTCAGTATTAATTAACAAGTTAATAATTCAGTGAGATCAAGTGAGCTGAATGCCTAGCTAGAGGCCGCTTTAGTTCAAGTGGAATTAATGATATTAATCCACAGCTTACTCTTGACTGAACCCGTAGGGTCACACAAATAGTACGTAAACGGATCAAGTATTTAATAGCATTAAATACTCCATCTATGAATATTCGGAACCGACGGATCTTGGTTTCAGTGGGAGCTAAGATCGTCACAGGCAAGGAATGAATACTCCGGAAACGATGATATTGCCGGAAACGGAAATATGGATCGTATCGGAAATATAAATATTATCCAAGTCGTAGATGTTGCCGGAAACGGAAACATGGTACGTGTCGGAAAATATTATCGGAAATGGAAATATTGCCAGAATCGGAAATATTGCCGGAAACGGAAATATTGTCAGAATCGGAAATATTACCGGAATCGGAAAATAATTCCGGAAACGGAAATATTAAATATTTGTTTGAAACGGAAATTAATTCCGGAATCGGAAATATTAAATATTGTTCGTATCGGAAATGAATTCCGGAATCGGAAAATTTAATCGGAAGCGCATCGTACGAATAAGCATCGGACGAGGCCTGCCGGACGAGGCCCAGCACGAAGCCAGGCCATCGCCCAGCAAGCCAAGCGCGCCGCACAAACAGCCACGCCAGGCCCAGCGCAAGGCCAGGCCCAGCAGGCTGCGCGCAGCGCGCGGGCGCTGAGTGGGCTGCTGCTCGCGCGCACGCATGGGGCCCATCGTGGCTGCCGTGCGTGTGTGTGCAAGTGTTTGTGTTCGTGCACGTTTCCTAAAACATGCAGAGTTCGGTTAATGATTAAATTCCTAATTCTATTTGATAAATTAATTAAATTAGAGTTCTTGTAGGATTCTAGGTTTAATTAATTTGTATCTGAATAGGATTTCGATTCCCTTTCCATACCGCTATAAATATGAGGCTAGGGCTCACAATTTATAACACAAGTTTCAAAGTATTCAAAGTGAGTTTTTGAGAGAAAAATTCAGTCACACATTTGCCTATAAAGTGCCGAAAATAATAGTACCTTAAGGGCGATTCTAGTTGGTCAATCTTAAGGCGGATCCGGACGTGCTGTGGACTATCTACGGAGGGACGACACTTGGAGTCCTAAAGACTTGTTCTTGTTCGGTTCGGGCGCAGCTAGGGAAGGCACGCAACAAAGAGTATGCATCTAATCTATGCTAAATGATTATGTGTAAATAATATGTTTTCCTGGGTTTATGGTTTTTCCGCATGATTTATGAATTGTCACATGTATCATAACCTAACAGTGGTATCACGAGCCCCTTATTATTTTCATAATCTAAATTGCATGAACATGGTTAAATATTACAAATTTGCAAGAATTAAAAGGGGTGATTAATTTTCGTAATTGTTAATTAATTGCAAATTGCGTTTATTTAATTATACGTACGCAGTTTTTCGGCAGTTTCTTCGTTACTCATCCGAATTGAGTGATTTTTGTGTCAATTCCGCATGTAAAAGGCATTCTAAAATTTTGACAAAAATAGTGTTTTTCTGCCGAACCCAGAATTCTCAAATTCGAAGCCTAACTATGACTTTTCGAAGGTTTTAGTTTTTCGAATGCAAAATTTCGTAAATTTAAGATGTTAAATTAAATATTTGCGATTCTTGTTGATAAATCTTGAATTTTTGATTGACCTACTGCATATGTTTAACAAGTTTGAATGCCTAGTCTTGTTAATTATGCAATCTAATTTGTAATTATGATTAATTTGTTGAAAATTAGAATAATTTAGAATTAATTTGATTTTCATAATTAATTGTAATTTAATTAGAAACCTATGATTAAAAACCACCATAAAAATTGTAAATTTACGATAAATTTTAAATTTTTATGACCTAGACTTGAATCCATAACAATCGGAAATCAATTGGATAATAAATTTTCGATTTTTTCGCCCTAAAATTATGAAATTAATATTATTTATTAATTTGTCATTAATTTTAAATATAAATTTTAAATTTTTATGCGATTCGTTCATATAACTTGCACGCACGAAGCAATGGACGCTTCGTGTTACCCTTAAGGGGTGTTGTATAATGCGGGCATGCGACGACGAGCAAGGGAGCTCGTCGCCCATGCGGCACGAATGCAATGAGCAAGGGCGTAGTGCACGAGCACAAGGCAGCAGCCCTGCCTTGTGTCGTGTGCCACGACCAATGGACGAATGGGCATGGGCGTAGGGTGAGCCAAGGCAGTCGCGTGTGGGCAGCAAGCGAGCTGCGCCACAACGCGCGCTGCCTCGCACAAGAGCGCGCAGCCTCGCGCGCAGCGAGCGCAAGCTCGCGTGCCACGAACGCTGCGCCTAGCATTGCTCGCGCGCACAGCGAGCGATGTCGCCCGCCCAGCGAGCGATGTCGCGCGCCCAGCGAGCGATGGCTCGCGCGCCCAGCGAGCGATGGCTCGCGCGCCCAGCGAGCGATGTCGCGCGCCCAGCGAGCGATGTCGCGCGCGCACTGCGAGCGATAGCCCGCGTGCGATGAGCGCTGGCGCGCGCAGCGAGCACCAATGCGTGCGGAGGCTTGCGATAGGGATGCAGCAGCTATGCGACGAGCGCATGGGCTGCGCGCACATGGCCAGCAATGGCTGTGTGCGTGCGGCCCATGGGCGTGCTATGCGTAGGGTGTTTGCGTTACGATTAGATCGTTTTGAATGTTTAATTTGAAAATTTCAGTTCACGTAATTTTAATTAATTTTAAAATTAATAATTTAAATTATTTTCTTGGATTTTAATTTTGAATATTATAATTATAATAAATGTTATTTATTCTAATTATTTTTCTAAAATTAAAATCATGAATTAATTTAAATGCGACTGAAATTAAATTAAACTTTTTGGATTCAATTATAAATTTATATGAGCTTTAAATTTTAATTAAATTTGTATGTTTCCGGTTAGACTAGAAATACATTTTTATGTTTAAAATTGGTAAAGCATATGAATTTATTGGTTTAAGTGGGAGCGCTTTTTAGTCATAAACTCTTGATTAGGTCTACAAATCCTTAAGGTTAAAACAACTTGATTAGAATTAATAAGGACTGAATAATTGGTAGATTATTGGTGCCCTTGATTAATTGCTGCAAATGTTTACGTGATGCATAATGTGTTTTACTAACCAGCTATGTGGGCCATTCATGATAATGAATGGGTGAATGGTATATATTGTATATGTACTGTTTTGCAGGTTATGAAGTGACTAGTATGGCCAAATAGGATAGAAAATATGGTCTGCGTACCATTAATTTGAATGTAATTGGTCTAAAGTACCAAAGTTATTTTTCAATTCAAATATGGTCTGCGAACCATCAAATAGTTGTAATTAGTTATAGCTTATCCTATTTGAAGAAAATGGTGCCTCCCACGGAGATTTTCAAGACGGACTTTGAAGTCAAAGCTTCAAGATGAAGTCGGGCCATACTAGATCACAAATATCTTATGCATGTTTTAAGTTATTTATTGTTTTAAATATGTCTTAAAATGCATGAGATCAAAAGCTTGATTATGTTGCATGATTAAGGATTTTAGTTCACTTAAAATCTAACCAACATAGTAAGAGCCTTAAGTTCCAAACTTAAAAATTGAGTTAAAAGGTGCCATGCCAAAATATACACTTGCTTGGATATCCTTTACATCAATCTAGTAATAGTTTTCGCTCAGCGAGGTGTTACTTATTGGTCCTAAAGGGGCAAGGTACACAAATAATTGTGAGTACATGTTAGTTTTGGTGAAACTCAACGATATAAGTAAGGAGTCCTTTTATGTCGTGGCAAATTCGATAGGTTTACCTAATAAATTCTTAGACGTACCTATCAACCAAGAATAGTTTCTAGACTATTAGCAAAAGGCTTTTGCTTACCTAAGATGTTCTAGGATTAAGTCGACAAACTGTGCTTAGTTCTTCAATGATTTTAGGATCTTGGAATCATTTTATTCACACCTGCCGGAACACATAATTTGAATAAAATGCTTAATAAACATTGAATTATGCATGTATGCTAGAATTTAAGTTTATTAAGAGAAACTGTGAATGGTTATTTATTTGTTTATTCTTTTCAATTGTAGTTTTTAATATGGCAAACAACAATTCATTCAACATTCGATCAATTCTCGAAAAGGAGAAGTTGAACGGGAAAAACTTCCTTGACTGGCAAAGGAACTTGCAAATAGTTCTTATGCAGGAAGAAAAGGAGTATGTCCTAGATGAGGCGATGCCCGAAGCTGCAGGCGACGGGGTCACTCAGGCAGCCCTCAATCGTTGGATTGATGCCAACAAGGATGTGAAATGTCTAATGCTCGCCACCATGAGTGCGGATCTGCAGAAAACGTTCATCAACTCAGATGCTTTCACAATCATCAGTGAGTTGAAGAACATGTTCCAAGATCTGGCTCGAGTCGAAAGATTCGAGACTCATAGGCAAATTCTTGAGACCAAGCTTAAGAAAGGCGAGCCCGTAAGTCCACATGTTCTCAAAATGATTGGACTCATTGAGAATATGAGTCGGCTGGATCAGCAATTTTCTCAGGAAATGGCTATAGACACCATCCTCCATTCTCTTCATAGCGGGTATGATCAGTTCAAACTGAAGTACAGTATGAATAGTCTGGACAAAACGCTCACTGAGCTTCACGGTATGCTGAAGACCGCTGAAAAGACGCTCAAAAGTGATAAGCAGGATGTGCTTATGGTGCGTGGGGGCAAGTTCAAGAAATCTGGAAAGAAGAGGAATGCTAAGAAAGGTGGCAACAAAGCCAGCCCAACTAAGCAAACTGGCGCCAAATCTGCAAAGAGAAAGGTCAGTCAACCCACTTCTGAATCCGAATGCTTCTACTGCAAGAAGAAGGGGCATTGGAAGAGAGATTGCTTGAAGCTAAAGGAAGATCAGAAGAACGGAACAGTCGTTCCATCTTCAGGTATTTTCGTTATAGACTGTATACTTGCTAATTCAACTTCTTGGGTATTAGATACAGGTTGTGGCTCACACTTATGTTCCAATCCACATGGACTAAGAAGAAGTAGAAAGTTAAGCAAGGGTGAAGTCGACCTACGAGTGGGAAATGGAGCACGGATTGCTGCATTAGCTGTAGGAACTTACTATTTGTCGTTGCCCTCCGGGCTAGTTTTGGAACTGGAAGAATGTTTCCATGTTCCAAGTCTTACTAAAAACATCATTTCAGTTTCTTGCTTAGATGCTAAGGGATTTTCCTTTATAATAAAAGACAATAGTTGTTCGTTTTATTTTAAAGAGATGTTTTATGGATCTGCTAGATTAGTCAATGGACTTTATTTATTAGATCACGACAAACAAGTATATAACATAAATACCAAAAAGGCCAAAAAGGATGATTCAGATCTCACCTATCTGTGGCATTGTCGATTAGGCCATATAAACTTGAAACGCTTAGAAAGACTTCAAAGAGAAGGAATTCTAGAACCATTTGACTTAGAGGATTATGGTAAATGCGAATCATGTTTACTTGGCAAAATGACGAAGCAACCTTTCTCTAAAGTTGGAGAAAGAGCAAATGAACTATTGGGTTTAATCCATACAGATGTATGTGGACCAATGAGTACAAATGCTAGAGGTGGTTTCAGCTACTTTATCACTTTCACTGATGACTTCAGTAGGTATGGTTATGTCTACCTAATGAAGCATAAGTCTGAATCCTTTGACAAATTCAAGGAATTTCAGAGTGAAGTAGAGAATCAATTAGGCAAGAAGATTAAGGCACTGCGGTCTGATAGAGGCGGTGAATATCTGAGCTATGAATTTGATGACCATCTGAAAGAATGTGGAATTCTATCAGAATTGACTCCTCCTGGAACACCACAATGGAACGGTGTGTCAGAACGGAGGAACAGAACCTTGCTAGACATGGTCAGGTCAATGATGGGTCAGGCCGAACTTCCATTAGAATTTTGGGGACATGCACTAAATACAGCTGCACTCACTATAAATAGAGCTCCGTCTAAAGTTGTCGAAAAGACTCCATACGAATTATGGTTTGGAAAGCCTCCAAATGTGTCTTTTCTTAAGATTTGGGGATGTGAAGTATACGTCAAACGATTAATTTCAGACAAACTTCATCCAAAATCTGACAAATGTATCCTTGTGGGCTATCCAAAGGAAACAAAGGGGTATTACTTCTACAATACATCTGAGAACAAAGTGTTTGTTGCTCGAGATGGTGTCTTTTTGGAGAAGGATCACATTTCCAAAATGACAAGTGGGAGAAAAGTAGACCTCGAAGAAATTCGAGTCGAACAACAAACTCTAGAGAATGCTCAAGATGACATTCAGGATGAAACTCAGAGATCTTTAGAAGAATCTTGTGAGAATCATGGTCAATCTAGAAATGTTACCCCGCGTAGATCGCAAAGATATAGATCTCAACCGGAAAGGTACTTAGGTATTTTGACGAACGAGAGCTATGACGTTCTATTACTTGAAAGTGATGAACCTGCGACTTACAAGCAAGCTATGACGAGCCCTAGCTCCAAGCAATGGCAAGAAGCCATGCAATCTGAATTAGACTCCATGTCTGAAAACCAAGTATGGGATTTGGTCGATTTGCCAGATGGCTACCAAGCCATTGGAAGCAAATGGGTTTTCAAACTGAAAAAGGACAAGGATGGGAAACTTGAAGTTTTCAAAGCTAGATTGGTTGCAAAAGGTTACAGGCAAGTCCACGGTGTGGATTACGATGAAACCTTTTCACCAGTTGCAATGCTAAAGTCTATGCGAATAATGTTAGCAATCGCTGCATATTACGATTACGAAATATGGCAGATGGATGTCAAAACTGCTTTCTTAAACGGCGTTTTAACAGAAACTGTGTTTATGACACAGCCTGAAGGTTTTGAGGATCCAAAGAATGCTAAAAAGGTATGCAAGCTAAAGAAGTCAATCTACGGATTGAAGCAGGCATCCAGGAGCTGGAATATACGTTTTGATGAAGCAGTCAGTGACTTTGGTTTCATCAAGAACGCGGACGAATCTTGTGTATACAAGAAGGTCAGTGGGAGCAAAATTGCTTTCCTAGTATTATATGTCGACGACATATTGCTTATCGGAAATGACATTCCTATGTTGAACTCTGTCAAGATTTGGCTTGGGAAATGTTTTTCGATGAAGGATCTAGGAGAAGCACGGTACATATTGGGCATCAAGATTTACAGAGATAGATCTAAAAGGATGATTGGACTTAGTCAAAGCACTTATATCAATAAGGTGCTTGATAGGTTCAAGATGGCGGACTCCAAGCGAGGCTACCTACCCATGTCTCATGGAATGACTCTAAGCAAGACTCAGTGCCCAAAAACACTTGATGAGCGTAGACGAATGAATGGGATTCCATATGCATCATTGATTGGTTCAATAATGTATGCTATGATATGTACACGCCCGGATGTTGCGTACGCACTCAGTGCTACGAGCAGATACCAGTCAGACCCAGGAGAGGCGCATTGGACTGCTGCCAAGAATATTCTGAAGTACCTGAAAAGGCGCAAAGATGACTTCCTGGTCTATGGTGGAGATGATGAATTAATTGTTAAAGGCTATACGGACGCAAGTTTCCAAACCGACAAAGATGATTTCAGATCACAGTCTGGGTTTGTCTTCTGCCTCAACGGAGGAGCAGTAAGCTGGAAAAGTGCTAAGCAAAGCACCATTGCGGATTCTACAACTGAAGCGGAGTACATTGCTGCACATGAAGCAGCAAAGGAAGCTATATGGCTAAGGAAGTTCATAGGAGAACTTGGTGTAGTCCCCTCCATTAAAGGACCAATAGCCCTGTATTGTGATAATAACGGAGCTATTGCACAGGCAAAAGAGCCTAGACACCACCAGAGAGTCAAGCATGTACTTCGTAGATTTCACCTTCTACGAGAGTTCGTTGAAAGAAAAGAATTCGAGATAAGCAAAATTGGAACTGATGACAACATATCAGATCCATTAACTAAACCTCTGCCGCAGGCGAAGCACAACTCGCACACTGCAGCTATGGGAATCAAGCATATTGGAGAATGGCTTTGATGTCTCTGTTTAATGTTTTAAAGTTTTAGAGTTTAAATCTTTGTAAAACATTATTGGTTAATCATTCACAATAAATGAAAAGAATTCATTTTTCCATTTAATTTGTGGTTTATTAAATGATGAGTCCCTTCAATTTGACGATATATTCAAGATAGACTGTCAGGACCAGTCCTGTGACTAAGAAATGTCTATCAAGTGAACTTGAATGTCAAAGGTTGAAAATGGTCCCTAATCGGAGTTTTCTATAAAATTGGACGCATAGAAAACGTTAGACGATTAGAATGCAAGATGACTAGTAGTTCTGTTTCTTGAACTATGTGGACATGGCAATGTCATAATCATTTGCATAGATACTTACTTTGGGAAGACTAGTATCGGACGAGACCTATGAAACTTTACTGTAAGAGATGAAAGTCTGTCATAAGTAAATTTCATTAAATTATTAGACACTAAATCCTCAATACCTGAGTGATTTGAAGATTACTTGTTTGAGAACTGGTTGCTTTGACGTTGACCAACCGTCGCACCGTAAAAGGAGGCTATAAAGGCAACGCTCAGGTAATCACCTATCAAATGAAGTCTAATCTCAAGATCGCAAGATTGGGATTGTCCTCCCATAAATCGGGATGAGATGCTTAAAAGTTGTACAAGGTCACTCGGAGAGCTAGAAACTGTGAAATGCATGGCCGTGCTCGGATGAATCATAGGCTATGATTATCTGTTTATTTGATCAGTTGAACTCTGAAACCGAGGAACACCTCTGGACATAATAAGGATGACAACTCTTACCTTATGTTCAAGAGCAAGCATCGAGCGACAAAGGAATTAGGAAATGCACACTTGTCCCTAAGGACAAGTGGGAGACTGAAGGAAATAATGCCCTTGGTCCAAGTATGCATTCTATGTTAAGTCTAATAAATGCGGTTCAGTATTAATTAACAAGTTAATAATTCAGTGAGATCAAGTGAGCTGAATGCCTAGCTAGAGGCCGCTTTAGTTCAAGTGGAATTAATGATATTAATCCACAGCTTACTCTTGACTGAACCCGTAGGGTCACACAAATAGTACGTAAACGGATCAAGTATTTAATAGCATTAAATACTCCATCTATGAATATTCGGAACCGACGGATCTTGGTTTCAGTGGGAGCTAAGATCGTCACAGGCAAGGAATGAATACTCCGGAAACGATGATATTGCCGGAAACGGAAATATGGATCGTATCGGAAATATAAATATTATCCAAGTCGTAGATGTTACCGGAAACGGAAACATGGTACGTGTCGGAAAATATTATCGGAAATGGAAATATTGCCAGAATCGGAAATATTGCCGGAAACGGAAATATTGTCAGAATCGGAAATATTACCGGAATCGGAAAATAATTCCGGAAACGGAAATATTAAATATTTGTTCGAAACGGAAATTAATTCCGGAATCGGAAATATTAAATATTGTTCGTATCGGAAATGAATTCCGGAATCGGAAAATTTAATCGGAAGCGCATCGTACGAATAAGCATCGGACGAGGCCTGCCGGACGAGGCCCAGCACGAAGCCAGGCCATCGCCCAGCAAGCCAAGCGCGCCGCACAAACAGCCACGCCAGGCCCAGCGCAAGGCCAGGCCCAGCAGGCTGCGCGCAGCGCGCAGCGCGCACAGCGCGCACAGCACGCGCAGCGCGCAGCGCGCACAGCGCGCACAGCACGCGCAGCGCACAGCGCGCACAGTACGCGCAGCGCGCAGCGCGCGCGGGCGCTGAGTGGGCTGCTGCTCGCGCGCACGCATGGGGCCCATCGTTGCTGCCGTGCGTGTGTGTGCAAGTGTTTGTGTTCGTGCACGTTTCCTAAAACATGCAGAGTTCGGTTAATGATTAAATTCCTAATTCTATTTGATAAATTAATTAAATTAGAGTTCTTGTAGGATTCTAGGTTTAATTAATTTGTATCTGAATAGGATTTCGATTCCCTTTCCATACCGCTATAAATATGAGGCTAGGGCTCACAATTTATAACACAAGTTTCAAAGTATTCAAAGTGAGTTTTTGAGAGAAAAATTCAGTCACACATTTGCCTATAAAGTGCCGAAAATAATAGTACCTTAAGGGCGATTCTAGTTGGTCAATCTTAAGGCGGATCCGGACGTGCTGTGGACTATCTACGGAGGGACGACACTTGGAGTCCTAAAGACTTGTTCTTGTTCGGTTCGGGCGCAGCTAGGGAAGGCACGCAACAAAGAGTATGCATCTAATCTATGCTAAATGATTATGTGTAAATAATATGTTTTCCTGGGTTTATGGTTTTTCCGCATGATTTATGAATTGTCATATGTATCATAACCTAACATTATAATCAATTTAGTGAAGGGAATTATGTTAAAAAGGGTGAGGTATTGAACTTAGAGGTTGTTCCTCTTTTTCCCACCTCCCCTCCCATTGAGCGAAAGTGACTCTCACCCCATTGATGTTTGCCCATTGAATATTGAGAATGATTTGGTTCATTTGGGATGTGATAGTTCTATTAAGGATGTCATTGAGTTTGAAGCACCTAATTTGATGGTTTTGATGAATCCGAGAATAGTAATAAAGTTGATGATGTGAATTTGATTGAAAGATCCCTTGTTGAGATTTCTTGTGCTCCTTGTGATGTGAGTGAAGGTTTTTGTGAAACTTGTGTTCCCACTCCCTTCCCTCATACCCCTTTCCAAATCAAGAAACTCGAGATTTATCCTTCCTTTCCCATCTCACTTCCTTATTTTCTCTGAGCCCCACCACTTGAGGATTTTCCACCCTCCATTCATTCCCCAATGCCATGTTTGAACAATATTGTGGAAATTGGTTCTCTTGCCCCCCAAAAAGAGTTCGTTGAGGAGCATGAGGCTTCTCTTTATCCTTTTTCTCCTTCTCTTTTTGATTCTTCTTCTTATTTTCTTATTTTTCCTTTTGATTCTTCTTACTCTTGGCACTCCACGCCCCATAGGCATAGAGTTGCATTTTACTTTGTGCTTGCTTCTCATTCGACTCTTGCCTACTTGTTATTCATGGATATGTTTGCTATTGCATTTGACAAGCTATTGCGATCGTTGTCGGGGTACTTACTAGCGGTAAAATTCGTCAAGCTAATGACGTAAAAAGAGCGCTTCTCGGGAGGCAACCCGTGGGTTTTGGCCATTTGGCCCATGTATACTAATTTTTCTTGTTTTTTGAGTTTTGTGTGCCTCAAGCTTTCTTGATGTGGAAATCTTTGCATCCATCTTTGCCATGTCCGGCTATTCTTATTGGTGAGTTCGTTCGTTATTACGGTTCTTTGCGGGACTTGCTCCCACGACATCTCCGGTAATATCCTTCTAACTCACATGCATTCTTTGGGATCGGGCATTATTTTTGTGGGGCATTGGTTGGATGGGTAGCTGTGCCCCTCCTAGTTTCGATTTAGGCCTTGAGGACATGGCCTAATTCAAGCTTGGGGGGAGATTCTATTGTTTGGTTGCTACTATGATCTCCATGTGATGGATTGCTTGATTTTGTGAATATTTTACGATTTTGTGCATATTTCTTGATTAGTGTCATTGATTTTCCTTGTTTTCTTTATTTTTCTTATTTTCTTTTCTATTTATTTTTCTTTCTTTTTCCTTTTTCGATCTTAGTCAAGGCAAGTTTTTCTAGTTTTTAGGATTTATTCTTGATTCAGGCATAATAAAATTGGAACTTGTAGGTTAGAATGATTTTATTCCTAATTGGTAGAGGTGTGCACGGTTTTCAATGTCTTGGTTCGAGTCTAGGATTTGGGTTTTAAGGTAGTCGGTTAGAACTTTGGTTAGCATGAGTCTTGAACCCTTGGTTTGTGGTAAGACGGTGTCATTCTCTCTAGTGACTTGAAACCGGAGAGGGTAGTATTTGCTCCCATTTGTGAGGATCATGTTCATTTTAGCCCAAACACATGTATACATATATTGAGTGGCATGGATCCTTAGCCTTGACTTTCTTATATCCCGAATTTGACTTTTTCCTTCCCGAGACCGCGACCGAACTACTTTAGGGGACGATAGAGGCATTTC
This sequence comes from Spinacia oleracea, assembly GCF_020520425.1. Lineage (NCBI taxonomy): Eukaryota > Viridiplantae > Streptophyta > Magnoliopsida > Caryophyllales > Amaranthaceae > Spinacia > Spinacia oleracea. The sequence goes on from NC_079490.1 coordinate 80,005,914, forward strand.
TTTCGGTGACTATTTTTCTTTTTAGTTTAGGACATTATTTTCTATTTTTCGCATATATTTTTGTTTGCACTTGCCCCCTTGCTAGCCATTTGAGCCTTGCCCCTTCATTTCTTCTAAGCTCATTACAAGCCTATTAGCCTTTGTTTTATTTTCACCCTTAGAAGTGATAGTGAAGCTTTGTGTTATTGTGCTTGATGGTTTTGAATGATTATGCAATAGTGAGGAATGATTGTTGTTGGTTGGAATGGCAAGTTTTGGGAAATATGTTGTATATAGTGAATAAAGAAGCATAAGCAAAAAAGAAAAAGAAAAAGGAAAGTTTTGAAAAGGCCAAAAATAGAGAAAAACAAGGCAAAGAGAAAAGTTTCATTTGAAACACAAAAAAAGGAGAAAATCAAATCAAGAAAAGTTCAAAGTTTTGTTGTTGAATAAGCTTCGGGTGCCCCAAATAAGTGGTGTGAATCTGTTTTGGTTCTATTTGCTTGATTAAAGTTCATTTTTGCGCTTCACTTTAGGATTGAGCACCAATTTCCAAATTTATTCCACACCCTACCCCTAGCCTATGCATTACACCATAAAAGCCCTCTTGACCCTTTTAAGTTGAGTCATTATCGGTAGATGGACGGCTTGGTCAAATTTATGGAGCGGGATTGTCATGCTAAGATATTGAGTAACCTTCTCTCCTCTCTTGCAATTCTTGTCTTTTCCGGCGCCTTTGCGGCGTCACGAGGAGCTATCTTTGAGGGTGAATAGGATCTAGAGAGTTGACGCGGTAAGATCGGTTGAAGGGGGATAGATAAGTGCAAATCCTTAGTTCTCTATGCTTCACACTTTGAATCTTTCACTCGATTTAGGACATTGATTAGCGTGCATTCTTTTATTGATTTAGTAATATTGGCATTCTTTTGTGCTCGTTCCATAATAAAAGCTCGGTTCTTGAATCTTTTTATAGTTTTCCTTTTCCTTTCTTTTCGTTTCTTTTCTTTTCTTTCCTTTTCTTCTCTTTTCTTTGTTTGTTTTTAGTTTATTTTCCTTTTAGGTCTTGCCTTAATTCAATTTTTGGAAGAGTTAAGGGTTGAACTCTTTGGAAACCCTTGCGAGATCCCACTCGCCCTCATGAGCGATTGTGGGGTTTAAAGAGCTTTTTGCATGCTCTTAAATGCAACCGTGATTCCTACAAAAGTGAGTTAGTGTGCATTCTTGTAGTTCTTATTTTCGTAATTTTGATTTTTAATAAATAAGGTCATTCTCCTTCCCGTTTCTCATTCTAGCTTTGCTTGAGGACAAGCAAAGGTTTAGCTTAGGATTTTAGTTCATTTTATAAGCATTTTATTATTATTTTTGCTTAGTTTTATCGTTTTTAGTTCGTTTATCGCATTTTTGCATTAATCGTAACATTTTCTCGTCTTGCGTATATTTTAGTCGTTTTTGCTCTAAACGTGCCTTTTGAGCATAATAATTTTGTGGTGATGTGGCCGGTCAAGGCCATCTGTAAATCTTGATGCCCAGCATGTATTGTGCTTCTCCTACATCTTTCATCAAAAAACATTTCCCAAGCCAAATCTTGACAGAGTTCAATATAGGAATGTCATTTCCGATAAGTAATATGTCATCGACATATAATACTAGAAAAGCAATTTTTCTCCCACTGACCTTCTTGTATACACAAGATTCGTCTGCGTTCTTGACGAAGCCAAAGTCACTGACTGCTTCATCAAAACGTCTATTCCAGCTCCTAGATGCTTTCTTCAATCCATAAATGGACTTCTTAAGCTTGCATACCTTTTTAGCAGCGGTTTTGACATCCATCTGCCATATTTCGTAATCGTAATATGCAGCGATTTCTAACATATCCGAATAGACTTTAGCATTGCAACTGGTGAAAAGGTTTCATCGTAATCCACACTGTGGACTTGCCTGTAACCTTTTACAACCAATCTAGCTTTGAAAACTTCTAGTTTACCATCCTTGTCCTTTTTCAGTTTGAAAACCCATTTGCTTCCTATGGCTTTGTAGCCATCTGGCAAATCAACCAAATCCCGAACTTGGTTTTCAAACATGGAGTCTATTTCAGATTGCATGGCTTCTTGCCATTGCTTGGAGCTAGGGCTCGTCATAGCTTGTTTGTAAGTCGCAGGTTCATCGCTTTCCAGCAATAGAACTTCATGGATGTCGTTCGTCAAAATACCTAAGTATCTTTCCGGTTGAGACCAATATCTCTGCGTTCTACGCGGGGTTACATTTCTAGATGGTTCTTGATTCTCACCAGATACTTCCAAAGATCTCTGAGTTTCAACCTGAATGTCATCTTGAGCATTCTCTAAAGTTTGTTGTTCGACTCGAATTTCTTCGAGGTGTACTTTTCTCTCACTTGTCATTTTGGAAATGTGATCCCTTTCCAAAAAGATACCATCTCGAGCAACAAACACCTTGTTCTCAGATGTATTGTAGAAGTAATACCCCTTTGTTTCCTTTGGATATCCAACAAGGATACATTTGTCAGATTTTGGTTGAAGTTTGTCTGAAATTAATCGTTTGACGTATACTTCACAACCCCAAATCTTAAGAAAAGACACATTTGGAGGCTTTCCAAACCATAACTCATATGGAGTCTTTTCGACAGCTTTAGACGGAGCTCTATTTAGTGTGAGTGCAGCTGTGTTTAGTGCATGTCCCCAAAATTCTATTGGAAGTTCGGCCTGACCCATCATTGATCTAACCATGTCTAGCAAGGTTCTGTTCCTCCGTTCTGACACACCATTCCATTGAGGTGTTCCGGGAGGAGTCAATTCTGATAGAATTCCACATTCTTTCAGATGGTCATCAAATTCATAGCTCGGATATTCACCGCCTCTATCTGACCGCAGTGCCTTAATCTCCTTACCTAACTGATTCTCTACTTCAATCTGAAATTCCTTGAATTTGTCAAAGGATTCAGACTTATGCTTCATTAGGTAGACATAACCATATCTACTGAAGTCATCAGTGAAAGTGATAAAGTAGCTGAAACCACCTCTAGCATTTGTACTCATTGGTCCACATACATCTGTATGAATTAAACCCAATAGTTCAGTTGCTCTTTCTCCAACTTTAAAGAAAGGTTGCTTTGTCATTTTGCCAAGTAAACATGATTCGCACTTACCATAATCCTCTAAGTCAAATGGTTCTAGAATTCCTTCCTTTTGAAGTCTTTCTATGCGCTTCATGTTAATATGGCCTAATCGACAATGCCACAGATAGGTGAGATCCTAATCATTCTTTTTGTCCTTTTTGGTATTTATGTTATAAACTTTTTTGTCGTGATCTAATAAATAAAGTCCATTGACTAATCTAGCAGATCCATGAAACATCTCTTTAAAATAAAACGAGCAACTATTGTCTTTTATTAAAAAGGAAAATCCCTTAGCATCTAAGCAAGAAACAGAAATGATGTTTTTAGTAAGACTTGGAACATGAAAACATTCTTCCAGTTCCAAAACTAGCCCAGAGGGCAACGACAAATAATAAGTTTCTACAGCTAATGCAGCAACCCGTGCACCATTTCCCACTCGTAGGTCGACTTCACCCTTGCTTAATCTTCTACTTCTTCTTAGTCCCTATGAATTGGAACATAAGTGTGAGCCACAACCTGTATCTAATACCCAAGAAGTTGAATTTGCAAGTATACAGTCTATAACGAAAATACCTGAAGATGGAACGACCGTTCCGTTCTTCTGATCTTCCTTAAGCTTCAAGTAATCTCTCTTCCAATGCCCCTTCTTCTTGCAGTGGAAGTATTCAGATTCAGAAGTGGGTTGGCTCACCTTCTTCTTTTCAGACTTGGTGCCGCCAGCTTGCTTAGTTGGGCTGGCCTTCTTGCCACCTTTCTTAGAATTCCTCTTCTTACCAGATTTCTTGAACTTGCCCCCACGCACCATAAGCACATCTTGCTTATCACTTTTGAGCGTCTTTTCAGCGGTCTTCAGCATACCGTGAAGCTCAGTGAGCGTTTTGTCCAGATTATTCATACGGTAGTTCATCTTGAACTGATCATACCTTCTATGAAGAGAATGGAGGATGGTGTCTACATCCATTTCCTGAGAGAATTGTTGATCCAGTCGACTCATATTCTCAATGAGTCCAAACATTTTGAGAACATGTGGACTTACGGGCTCGCCTTTCTTAAGCTTGGTCTCAAGAATTTGCCTATGAGTCTCGAATCTTTCGACTCGAGCCAAATCTTGTAACATGTTCTTTAACTCACTGATGATCGTGAAAGCATCTGAGTTGATGAACGTTTTCTGTAGATCTGCATTCATGGTTGCAAGCATTAGACATTTTAGATCCTTGTTGTCATCAATCCAATGATTGAGGGCTGCCTGAGTGACTCCTTCGCCTGCGGCTTCGGGCATCGCCTCTTCCAGGACATACTCCTTTTCTTCCTGCATAAGAACTATTTGCAAGTTCCTTTGCCAGTCAAGGAAGTTTTTCCCGCTCAACTTCTCCTTTTCGAGAATTGATCGGATATTGAATGAATTGTTGTTTGCCATAGTAAAAACTACAATTGAAAAGAATAAACAAATAAATAACCATTCACAGTTTCTCTTAATAAACTTAAATTCTAGCATGCATTCATAATTCAATATTTATTAAGCATTTTATTCAAGTTATGTGTTCCAGCAGGTGTGAATAAAATGATTCCAAGACCCTTAAATCATTGAAGAATTAAGCACCTTATGTATTTAGACTCAATTCTAAAATATTTTAGGTAAGCAAATCCTTTGCTAATAGTCTAGAAACTACTCTTGGTTGATAGGTACGTCTAAGGTCTTATTAGGTAAACCTATCTGTTTTGCCACGACATAAAAGGACTCCTTACTTATATCGTTGAGTTTCACCAAAACTAACATGTACTCACAATTATTTGTGTACCTCACCCCTTTAGGATCAATAAGTAACACCTCGCTATGGCGGAAAACTATTATTAAGATTGATGTAAAGGTTATCCAAGTAAGTGTTATTTTGGCATGGTACTTTTTAACTCAATTTTTAAAGTTTGGAACTTAAGGCTCTTACTATGTTGGTTAGATTTTAAGTGAACTAAAATCTTTAATCATGCAACATAATCAAGCCACAATCTCACGCATAATTAAGACATATTTAAAGCAATAAATAACTTAAAGCATGCATAAGATATAAATGTGATCTAGTATGGCCCGACTTCATCTTGAAGCTTCAACTTCAAACTCCTTCTTGAAAATGGATTGGAAACTCCGTCTTGAATTTCACCAGGGGAGGAGCTATTTTCTTCAAATAGGATAAGCTATATTTGAAACTAATTACAACTATTTGATGGTACGCAGACCATATTTAAAATTAAAAACTTTGGTGCATTAATGGTACGCAAACCATATTTTCTATCCTATTTAGGCCATACTAGTCACTTTCTGTAACCTGCAAGACAGTACATTTACAATATACCATTCAGCCATTCATTTATCAATGAATGGCCAACATAGCAAGTTAGTAGAACATATTATGCATCACATAAATATTTGCATCAATTAATCAAGGCTTCCAATAATCTACAAATTATTCAATCCTTATTAATTCTAATCGAGTTGTTTTAACCTTAAAGGAATGTAGACCTAATCAAGAGTTTATTACTAAAACGCTCCCACTAAAACCAAGAAATTTACATGCTTTACGAATTTTAAACATAAAATCGTATTTCCTGGTCCAACCGGAAACTTACAAATTTAATTAAAATTTAAAGCTCATATAAAATATTATTTAAATCCTTTATTTTATTTTTAGTTGATTAAATTAACTAATTTAAATTTTATCAAGGTTTTAATTTTAGTAAAATAATTAGTATAAATAAATTTATAATAATTAAATTATCAAAATTAAATTCCGAGAAAAAATTAAATTACGAATTTAAATTTAATTAAAATCGTTTTCAACCGAAAAATTAAAATTAAAACGAACCAATCGGGCCAAGACAAGGCCATAGGCTTGCGCCCATGCCTCGTCGAGGCCACGTAGCAGCAGCGCCCATGGGCTTCTATTCTCATCGGTCGTAGCGCAAGCACGAGCAGCCACGCGTAGACGAAGCAAGCCGAGCAAGCCACGCCTACGCGCAGCAGCTCCCTCGCTGCGGCAGGGCAGGGCAATGCTCGCTGGGCGAGCCAGCGCTCACTGCCCGCACGCGGCCTCGGTGCTCGATGCTTCCTTTCTCTCGCCTCTCGCCCACGTGCACACAGCACACACCGCACAGCAGGGCTGCCCCCCAGCGCGCGTGTGCCATGCCTTGCTCGCTGCATCGTACCGCATGGGCGACGAGCTCCCTTACTCGTCGTCGCATGCCCGCACTATACAACACCCCTTAAGGGTAACACTTAGCTTCCATTGCTTCGTGCGTGCAAGATTTGTGAACGAATTTCATAAAAATTAAAACTTTTATAATTTAAATTTATTGACAAATTAATAGCTCATTTCATAAATTTAGGCGAAAAATCGAAAATTTATTATTCAAATTAATTTCCGATTATATTTATTTTCATGGATTCAAATCTAGGTCATAAAATTTTTAAATTGTAAAATTTCAACAAATTTTATGGTTGTTTTTAATCATAGGATCCTAATTAAATTGCTAATTAATTATGAAAATCAAATCAAATTCTAAATTATTCGAATTTCAACAAATTAATTACAATTACAAATTAGGTTGTATAATTAACAAGTTTAGGCTTTAAAATTGTTAAACATATATAGTAGGTCAATCATAGATTCAAGATTTACATACAAGATTCGCAAATATTTAATTTAACATCATAAAAATTATAAATTTTGCGTTCGAAAAACTAAAACCTCCGAAAAGTCATAGTCAGGCTTCGAATTTAGAAATTCTGGGTTCGGCATCAAATCTCTGATTTTAGTTTTAAAACGTCGTTTACATGCGAAATTCACTATAAAATTATATGATTCCGACCATTATTGGCTAAACTGCCGAAAATCCTGCGAACATATAATTAAATAATCGCACGAATTTGCAATTAATTACATACAACGAAATTAATCACCCATTTAATTCATTGCAAATTTATAAAATTTAATCATGTTAACTATAATTGATTATGGAATTAATTAGAGGCTCGTGATACCACTGTTAGGTTATGACAAATATATAACATATATTTCATGCGGAAAAACCATAAAGCCAGGAATCCAAATTAATTGCCACATAGTCAATTAGCATAATTTAGGATACATGCATGTGACACGTGCCTTCCCTAGCTGCTCCCGAACCGAACAAGAACAAATTTAGGACTTCAAGTGTCGTCCCTCCGTAGATAGTCCACAGCACGTTCGGACCCCCCTTAGATTCAATTAACTAGAGTATTATCTAAGGCTTTATGTTATTCGAAAGCTTAATTATTTGACAAATTATTAAGTTAGTTTAAACTTAAAACTATACGAATACTTGTGATTAATGTATTATAAATTGTGATTATGTATCACCTATTAATAGGGAGGAAATATCGGACTTAGATTTCCACTAGGATTCAATTTACTAATTCGATTAGAATTCTACTTAAATTAATCCTTTTGAATTAAGTGTTTAATCAAACAACTAACTCTTGTGGATTTAGGAAAACCATTAATCGAACAATCCTAAACGTCTAAGGATTCTTAGCATCGCACGAACACACACACACACACGCTGCCCACAAAGGGGCGCGTTGTGCGCGGCTCGGCCCAGCAGCGCTTGCAGTCACGCGGCCCATTGCTTGGGCGCTGCTGCCAGCCTGCCTTGCCTTGCTCGGCTGGGCCTGGCCTTGCTCCGTGCTTGGCTGGGCCTGCCTTGCTTGGCTAGGGTCGCTGCTGTTGCTTGCTCGCTGCGCGAGCTTCTCTAGGCGCAGGCCTGGCTTTGTGCTGGGCCATGCGTCTAGCAAGCTCGTCAGATGTTTATTTCGTACGTCGCGCTTTCAATTCGTTTTCCGATTCCGGAATTCATTTTCGATTCGAACAATATTTAATATTTCTGATTCCGGAATTTATTTCCGTTTTGAACAAATATTTAATATTTCCGATTCCGGAATTTATTTCTGATTCCGACAATATTTCCGATCCCGGCAATATTTCCGTTTCCGGCAATATTTCCGATTCCGGCAATATTTTCATTTCCAATAATATTTTCCGATACGTACCATGTTTCCGTTTCCGGCAACATCTACGACTTGGATAATAATTATATTTCCGTTTCCGGCAATATCTTCGTTTCCGGAGTATTCATAATTTTCCTTTTGACGATTTTAGCTCCCACGATCCGTCGATTCCGAATATCCATAAATGGAGTATTTAATTCACTTAAATACTTGATCCGTTCACGTACTATTTGTTTGACCCTACGGGTTCAGTCAAGAGTAAGCTGTGGATTAATATTATTAATTCCACTTGAACTGAAGCGGCCTCTAGCTAGGCATTCAGCTCACTTGATCTCACTGAATTATTAACTTGTATAATTAAGTAATACTGAACCGCATTTATTAGATTAGCATTGAATGCATACTTGGACCAAGGGCATTATTTCCTTCACCTCCATCATTCGCGCATCGTTTCCCCATTTTGTGAGTGATTTTTTTTGCTCATTTCTCTAAATTGTAGGGTTATTCAATTGATGAGTCATTCCTAATGTTCTATATTAACTTTCACCTTCGATTTTGATGTTTTCATGCGAAAAATACTGCAACACTTAATTATTCACTTGAATTTGAAATTATCGATCTTAAAATTGAAGGTAATCGTTGCTAATTTAGTCCAATTAGTTTTCTAGGTTTTCAATTTTCGTAATGTTCATTGCGTTTTTTGATTTGATTTCCGCATACTGCTCGAATTTGATGGTTTTTCATGCTTGATTTCTGGGTCTCCAAGTTTTTGTTGTTTTTGAATCTGGATGTTATCATTTGTACTTCATTGTTATATGTGATAAGGGAGGAATTGAAGAAATTATGAAAAGTTTCTCACGAAATCCCAAAGAAATTGAGAAAAAGTCAGATTGTATTAGTGATAAAGCTAGTTAAATTACATCCTCATTTGGTTTTACGTGTTCGAGTTGTTGCACTTAGGGGTCTCACGGGTTGAAAACTCAATTGGGTCCTATTTTACTGACACCCAAAAATGGAGGATTTTGAAGGAGGGTCGTTTGAGGGGAGAGAAAATGGGGTTTATGATTACATACCCAAGTTCGTTGGTGGTGCTGTTTCTGGTGCTCTCACTCGCATTTTATCTCTTGGTATAAATTCCCCTTCTTTTGTTTCGAATTTTGTTTTTCTTGTTAAAAATGGTTTAACTATTTGATTTTCTTGTTGTGTTATGTTTAGAGTAGATTTGTTATGTTGATGGTGCAAATTGATGTTCTATTGATGGGAAATGGGTTCTATGACATCACTTTAGGTTTTGATTATTGGTGAATACATGCAGTGTGTAATAGTTGCATTATAATTTTAAGGTTGCACCCTTTGACAATACAACCCTCTCGCAGCTGCAGAAACGTTGGTCTTTTTAGTGCAAGGGTCTTAATTTGGGTTAATGTTTAACTGAAATTCAAAATGGGGACTCTGGGATACAACCTCCGTCCAAATCTAGTTGTCACATTGCTAGTTTAAATTATGCTCATAGTAATATGCTATCATAGCGGCAATTCACTTTCTCATGGGGATTATTTGCTTTGGTTTCTTACGTTCTGAAAATTCATGCTTTCCTAGGTGGTTATCTTTCCTTATAGAATTGGCTAATCAGACTGATTTTTTTCTTGCTTCTGATTTGTATTGAACTATGATCTTATTCGAGCACCTTCACTTCATTTATAATGGAAAATGTATGCACATCATCACCCAATTACTATAGATGTGAGCTTCGTGCATTTGGTTGTTTGGGTTATGCATTTAATGTTTGTTTTGCACTGAATTGTAAGTCCTCAGACTCTTTTACTTCTTCTGTGACTTCCTAGCTGTGGCTAATTGAATTCACTCAATTTCAATGTGCATAGGCTTGCCATTTATTTCTACTTTGATTTTGTTATTTTGGGTTGACTTCTCAGTTCTAGGTCTGATTTGTTTTGGTTCAGTGATGCTGCCTTGCTTAGTTATGGTGGGGATTACAATACTGTTTTGTTTTTCCTCTGATGTTGCTGTTAAAGGAATGGCAGGCTTCACGTTGTTGTTCAGTAGATCAGTCCAGTAATAAGGTAATAAGATAAACCCATTCATTTGTTGTTAGTTAGTAAATGGATGAAGAGAAGTTGAGGGTTTGGTTTAAAAAAGAGTGACATGATCTGCAACATTTCAGAACTCTAGCTCCTGTCATATTGTTTAAGTACATTATATAAAAATATGATATACTTTCATGCGGTCATGCCTCATTAAAAATATGAAATCTGTTGATGTTGGTATGTTGTTGCTGTTGTCTAGACAAGTGATACCTAGCTCAAGTTTTCGAATTATTTTGATTTACTTTGTTTTGGTTTTTGCTTTACTTTTGTTGATTCAATTTAAAAACACTAGCCTACTAGCTCAATAGGTAGAGCATTGTGCAAATGCACAAAAGATGTGGGTTCGAATCCCATATAGGTTAATCTTTACTTTTTATATTGTATTATTTAGTTTTGGAGCTAGTTTTGGGTTAATATTATTAAGTTCTTATTAGTTCATGTTCTTTTTGAGGTATTATGTTTCAAGAAATAAGAATAACTAACTATTCTTTTTTTTTTTTTTTTGGAAGGATAAAGGATCGATTTAATTAGTGCATATAAAAATTTAAACCTTTGTAGTTACAAACAAATGAGCAAAATTTATTGTTCAAATTTCTTGGAAAGATAAACCTTTGTCTTCCTCGTTGATCATTTTGGTTTGGTTGTATTATGCAAACTTCTAAACTTGTTAGTTGTGTGACCTGTGTTACTCATATTCATGTTCTCTTGTAGCACATGGGTAAATGTGAAGTGTTGGACTTAGGATATTCTGTTTTTAGAAATCTCCAAAGTTGATCTGCGTAATGTCTATACCTATATTGGGATATCGAGGATTCAACATTGTTAGTTGATGCGGAATGATACATTCAAGTAACATAGGTTACATAGCATGTTGTACCAGGTCAACCTTGTAGATTGTCTTGTATATCTTTAAAAGTGTTGCAAGGGCTTCCTAGATTGAAATATTACCTACATCGGTATATTGAGGCTTCAACATTGATACTTGATGTGTGATGATGAGTTAGAGTAATGTAGCTTGTTAGTTGTGCCAGACCAACCTTTTCAGATCATCCTATATATTTTATTATTGCTGCAAGGGCTACCTTTAACTTAATTATTCAATTTTGGGAGCATTTTTATCAGTGAGAACAAAAGTAGTATGGTAACAAGTACTTGGAGAATTATCTGTATTTTATTTCTAATTCTTAGTATTTAGCGGATTGCTGTTATTTTATTATTGTCTGAGTGTCTGGTTTTGGGTATAACAACAATGAATCAGGAAATGCTTATACATGTCCAATTGTGAATTTTGTTGTTGTAGTATTGGTAGTTGCATAGGCTGAGATTTAACTAACAAAACTGAAAATGGAATTTGTATATGCATTGGGGACCTATGCTCATTAAGAGTCTGACCACTTTGTATTGATGCAATACGTATTGTTGGGCTCGTAACATGTGGACATCACACTTGCCTCCTTTGTGCTTGTTGTGGACATGATGCTCATTAAATTTGCTCAAATTTTTGCTCATTTTGGGCGTGTTCGGCGGTAGCGTTTGAGGTAACGGGTAGCGTTTTGACCTAGTCAAGACGCTACTTGTAAAATTTGTAAGTGTTTGGTAAAGTAGCGATTTAGGTAGCGGTTAGCGGTTGAGGTAGCGGTTGGGTAGCTTTTGTCAAACGTTAAAATTAGTAGCGTTTAAGGTAGCGGGTAGCGTTTGACAAATTTATAATAAAGTTTTAAATAATATTCTTGCTTTTATTTTTATTTTTATAATATCAACCGCTACTTTTACCGAACACTCATATTAGTTACCGCTACTTCGACAGCTAACCGTTACCCGCTACTATTCACCGCTACTCGCTACTTTAACCGCTACCCGCTACTCAACCGCTAACCGCTACCCGCTACTCAACCGCTAACCGCTACCCGCTACCGCTAATTTTGCCGAACAGGGCCTTTGTCTAATTGAGCAAAGATTTTAAAATCTCCGAATACTTAACATTCAAATTTTGCTTACTTTTTATAATTTACACAAATGAGCAAATGTTTTTGCTCATATTTTATAGTTTACACAAATGAGCAAATGTTTTTGCTCATTTTTAAAATTTTAAAGTCCGGGTTGGTTAATATTCAAAACTTTTGCTCATTTTGTCTAAATGAGCAAATATTTTAAAATCTCCAATTACTTAACATTCAAAGAATTTGCTCATTTTTTATAATGTACAAAAATGAGCAAATGTTTTTGCTCATTTTTTATAATGTACAAAAATGAGCAAATGTTTTTGCTCATTTTTTATAGTTTACACAAATGAGCAAATATTTTTGCTCATTTTTAAAATTTTAAAATTCAAAACTTTTGCTCATTTTGTCTAAATGAGCAAATATTTTAAAATCTCCGATTATTTAACATTCAAAGGATTTTCTCATTTTTTTATAATTTACACAAATGAGCAAATATTTTTGCTCATCTTTTATAGTTTACACAAATGAGCAAATATTTTTGCTCATTTTTAAAATTTTAAAGTTCGGGTTTGTTAATATTCAAAACTTTTGCTTAACTTAAATTCTAATTGCTTACCTTAAATTTTTAAAATTCTAATTGCTTAACTTTAATTTATTTATTTTTGCTCATTTTGATATTTTACACAAATGAGCAAATGTTTTTAAAATTCTGATTTCTTAACTTAAAAAAAATTTGCTCATAATTTTCTTTTTGTTCAATTCAAAGTACATAAACTTGTAAAAGTAAATAGAATTGATTCAAAGGTAAAAAAAAAAAAAAAAAAAGTAGGAGAACTAATAGCATAAACAAAATACAAAGAGTTGCCTATGTAGGAGTCGAACCTACATTATTGTGCAATCGCACAAAGCTCTACCAATTGAGCTAATATGCATTACTAATATAACAGTCGAATTTGTAATGGTGTTTGGTTTACCCAGTGGGACTCAACAGTGGTATCACCATTGGCATAACCCTCAATCCCAAAACTATCATCCCAAATCCTACCCAAAATTAAACAACATCTGGGTTCTCAAGACTTGGATTCAAATATGATGTAGGATTATCAGAAGGTGAGTATTCCTCTCCTAAAGCATCATATAAATATTTCTCAATGGCTTGGAGAGCCCTGTAATGTTGTACAGTAGAGGGACTTCATCCAAATTCTCTCCAATAGAGTATCATTTAAAAACATGAGGCAAGCATCAGAAAAATCAGGTACATTAGAGGTTATGCAACTCTCAATAAAGTAAACTGATGAGGGTTTTTGGTACAGCAGCTCAACAGCCACCCGAGACCGACACTAATTTGTGAAACAACTATATGTAGTCCAAATTGTTGAACATGAAAATGCTAAACCTGAAAATGCAGAAGGATCTGATCCAACCAATCTACTGTTGGTGTTAGTTTGAAGAGGGTGGCAGGACCTTTCAAGTACTAGAACAATGAAAGAGTATGATGAATTTAGTCATCTACTAAGCCTTTCAAAGCAATTCAATCACATAACAAGAAATATAAAATACATTATGTATCCAAAATTCCAAACATTGTCAGGTAGTTTAAGCTTATTAGAAACTTTCTCAACAATTGCAGGCCAACTACAACTTACGACACTAACCCTATTTCTGTTGTCCATCACCAAAACCTCTTTAATCTAAATCATACAAACTGGTCATACAAATGCCAATAGACTTCGTATTGGCAGTACTCAAGCATCAAAATCTCTTAGTTTCTCATGAGCAACCAGAATTTTGAGATTCCAAATTGAACATATATAGTATTATATTTTGATTCAAATATCCCTAGAATCTTCAGTCAAAGTACCCACCTCTTTTTATCATTAACAAATCCACACTCATATTCCAGTACATATTTGAGTAACCCAGATTCACAGAATTTTTTATACCTAGAATTTCGTATTATAATGTATGAAATCACCTACATATTATAAATAGAATCTAACAACAATCCAGAATTAATAACTAAACAATAACTATAAATTAAACAAAAAAACACATCAACAAATCATCTAATACTAATAAAAAAACCCAGAAATTAAAACAAAAAGATAGAGAGAAATGAATACGTTTATGAAATTTGCTCATTTATGCAAAACATTAGCAAATTATCAGGTTTATGAAATTTGCTCATTTGCTCATTTGCTCATATTATGTTTTTGGCTGGATGTGCAATATTTTGAGCTATGCGCTCCCTTTTTTTTGGAAATTTTGCAACTTTACAAAGCCCAACAACATAGAACTCTTGAGAATCCAAAACCGGGTTAAACCCCCAAGAAATTCAACATGAGCAAATCAAAATTTACTAATCAACTCAATTTCGCTATCAATTTGTAGTTGGTTCAATAATTTTGAAAGCCTAATTTGGAAATTAAAAACTAATTGATTACAACAAAACAGAAGAAAATACCTTCGTGTTGGGGAGTCGTTGACATCTTTTCAGAAATTACGTTTAGTGAGAACCAGAATTAGGAGGAATAATGAATTAATTACAACTTAGAGGTTTAATTTCTGCCATGGAAGAAGAGCTCAGCAAGCAAGGGAGAATAGTACGCATGAAGCAAGGGGGAGAAATCGTGTTTTCTTTTGATTACATGGGTTCAGTTTATTTGATTTAATTTTCACGCGTGAGATCTGAGCCATTGAATTTATTTTGTTTGGACGATTTATATAGTTTCTCATTCTTTCTCATTATAAGGATATTCTCATTCGGAGGCTGTCTAAACCACAAGTGGCTTGTGTCCATATGGACACAAGCGGGGTAAAATAGTAATTTCGTATACATTTTCTAACTGTCCCCATGTTGCTGACTTGGACTCCGTTAACGGAATTTTTAAGATGTAAAAAAAAGCTTTGAAAATCAAAAGACAATTGATTCTCCTTTTTGTGAAACATCCAACTCCAGACATATATTTCTCTCTCCTCCCCAAGTCCTCGCCATTGATGACTCCTCTACCGAGCTCTCATCTCCCACAACACTTCCCCTCACAACCGTCCAAAATTATGTGCTCAAGAACTCATCTTCATTAACCATTGTAAGTTTATCTCTATTTTGAAAACAATTTCATGATTTTACTCTAATTCCACTTTTTTTATGAAAATAATTAAATTTTTTGTTTATAGGTATTTTTCTTTACAACTCATCTACATTAACCATTGTTGATAGCTCGAAAATTCTAGGTATGCATCTTTTCAAGGATAGGTTTAGGTTTAGGGTTTTCGATTTGTAAATTTAGGGCTAAAAGAACTATAATTGTTGTGAATTTATGGGTAATTTTGAATTTTGGTTGTGTGATTAAGATCTCCCTCATTATTGATTATGAATTGTAGTTCATTTAGGGCTAAAAGAACTACAATTGTTGTGAATTTAGGGGTATTTTTGAATTTTGTTGTGTGATTAAGATAAAGAATGTTGCAAGTACAGCAGGCAGAGGAGAGATCAATTTGTGTAGTAATTTGGGGGATTTTTTATTATTTTACACTCAATTTTCTACATGTTTAACTCTGCTTTTCTCTGCTCCGCTTTGATTTGCTTATGTATTGGTATTGAAACGTTATGTATTAGTTCTATATAATGTTGTATTGGTATTGAAATTATGTGAATTACATGGATTTGATTTTATAAAATATTGCTAATGGTTGCTTTGCTTATGTATTGGTATTGAAATGTTATATATCAGTACTATATAGTGTTTTATTGGTATTGAATATGTGCGGAAAACATGGACTTGATTTTGTAAAATATTGCTAATGGTTGCTTCGCTTATGTATTGGTATTGAAATGTTATATATCAGTACTAGATAATGTTGTATTGGTATTGAATGTGTGCGAAAAACATGGACTTGATTTTGTAAAATATTGCTAATGATTGTTTATACAACATTATGCAAGAAATAATGAGTAATTATCTACTAAGGATGAGAATGACGGTTCCTTCTACTCCCTGGATGTCCATGATGACACTTCTTGTGGTGGTGATTTATTATTTTGTCCTACATCGGAGTTGGACATTTTAGTGCTTATGACATTTATATTATTATCATGGTGTATGATTGAATTCTCCTTTTTGGGCACTTATGTTGTATTCTCACTTTTGGATTCTCCCTTTTTAGGCACTTTTATATTGTATTCCTATTAATTATTATGATGTTTAATATAGTAAGTCTTGAATTTAACGGTAATCAATGTCGTATTCTTGCTTTTAGATTCTCCCTTTTTTGGACTAATGAGGTCTAATAACTATATGAGTAATGATATAATGTCGTATTCTTGCTTTTATATTCTCCCTTTTATATCGTTTGTCGCTTCCTTGACAATGGTGTTTTCCCTAAATTGAATTACACTTAATTAGCTGCATTGAATCGCTAATTAGAAAATTTTGAAAGAACATCAAAATATAGAGATGGGTTATTACCTTGTAGAACTTGGAATTCTGCAGAAATTTGGTGAGGAGTGTTCATGACGATTCTTACGATGTGTTGAGTTAGGGATTTGTTGTTTCTCTCTCTTCGGTTTGCTGGTGGGACTAGGTTTTTTGGTTAAATTCCCTCTTTGATTTTCCCACCAAAATCCCCCTTCACCTTTTCCTACTTTTCACCTTTTCCCACTTTTTTACAATACAAATATTTTGTTTCTTTTACCCTCTATTTTATAAATGTAGTACATATGTTTTGTTTAATGTAATAATAAGTTGTAAAAGTCAAAAAATTATACAAATATTAATGTAATACGGATGTGTAAAATTCTGACCCGAGATAAATATATTTTCATGTTAATTATATTTAAGGGAGTTCGAACTCAAGAACGAGACTTACCCAACTAAGTAAAATATCGTTTTTACTGAAGACGAAGGCTGTGTAACTACAAACAACACTAAACGGAATGGAGTTATAACTTTTTATTATTATTACATTCTTCTACAATATTATCCTTTTCAAATGCAAGATTAAATTCGGCTAAGTCTTTGAATTTAAAACTAAGTTCTAATACATTAACGATTGATACCTTTATAATAGTAAAGACCTATAGTGCAAGGGTCCCTTTTTGAAATGTAAACGTATTATATTTTGTAAACCTTGTACCAATACAAAAAGCGTGTTCCAACTTCAATGGCCAATGAGTCAAATCACGTAATTAAAGGAAAAATGATTGCGATTAATCGTAATACTTATCTAATACGAAATAAGTGAAGTAAATTGTTTCATAAAATTCATACGAGAATGAACAAAGAAACTCAAATAAATTATACATAACCTATTGCTATCAACGTAACGAGGATTGGAAAAGGAAATTCAAATAAATTATTACGAGAATCAACTATCAAGTTAATTAACATCATCACAATGTTCATAGTCAATTCCTTATCTATTTTAAGCATCAAGAACACAGTCAATTCTTAAAATACACATGAGACTTAAGGAATATACTATTGACAACCCAAATAACAACATCACAATGTTCCATATATAAGCAGCTAATGCGAGATTCAAAAGTATCAATAGTTTGTCTTATTGATTTGAGTAACTAGTTAACTACAACCATGTCTAAAAGGAAAAGTTATGAGTTACGAATATTGAGTATTAACGTTATTTTATTATTATATTCTTATACCACATTACCCTTTTCTAATATAATGCGATATTCAATGTTATCAATACTTATTTGATTGTTACTAAGATAAGCCTTTGAATAAAAAAATTGAATGCAAATACAACAAAGGAGGGTACATTTCCCGTCCCAAAAGGTTCCAACTCAGTTTTCAAGGGTTCCTTTTCCTATGTAAATGTATCACTTTCTACAATAACAAGTACCAATACAATAGGTGTCCAATGGCCAATGGGTCTAATTCACACAGAGAAGTAAAGTTGTTCGCTTCAATGGCCAATGGGTCAAATTCAAAAATGAACATATAACTATATGAGTGCGATTAATCGTAATAATTATCTAACACGAATTATATTAAGTGAATAATTTATAAAACAGATATAGGATTGAACCATGTGTACCAAATAAATTAAATTAAATATAACCTATGGTTATCAAATGAAATACACACGAGATACAATTAAGATATTGAATGACAAACCAAATTGAACATAAGCTAATAAATTAATGTAACCTATGATCATACAAGAATAAAAAAATGTTAGTAGTGCAATACGAGATCATCTTATTGAAGGAGGCGTATGCTATGAATTTTAATTATTAACGTTTTTCATTATTATATTCTTATACCAATATTAACCTTTTCTAATGTCACACATTTAATATTACCAATGTTAATATTACCAATCGCAATCATATCTATTGCTATCAACAAAACGAGTATTGAAGAATGAAATTCAAATAAGTGATTGTTATCCCTTTTATAATGCGAGATTCAGATTTTTATCAGTATTTATTTTAAACTCAACTAAGTCTTTGAATTTAAAACTAAGTTATAATACATTAAAGGTAGATACCTTTCTAATAGTAAAGGGTACCAACCTAGAGTGCATGGGTCCCTTTTTGAAATGTAAATGTATTATATTCTGTAAACCTTGTAATAATACAAAATGGGTGTTCGAACTTCAATGGCCAATGGGTCAAATCACATAATTAAAGGACATATGATTGCGATTAATCGTAATATTAATCTAATACGAATTATATGAAGTGATCATTTCACAAAAACTAATGCAAATACAACAAAGGGGGGTACATTTCTCGTACCAAAGGGTTCCAACTCAGTGTTCAAGGGTTCCTCTTTCCTCTGTAAATGTATTAGTTGCTACAAAAAATAAGTACAATACAATTTGGTGTTCAATGGCTAATTGGTAAAAATCACATTGAGAGGTAAAGTTGTATGAAGTATTAGAAACATATAAGTGCGATTAATCGTAATACTTATCTAACACGAAGTATATGAAGTGAATCATTTTATAAAACACATATGGGATTGAACCATATACCGTGTAACAAGTAAATTAAATGTAATATATGGTTATCATGCTTTATACTTTTTATGTGTAACAAGTAAATTAAACGTAATCTATGGTTATTATCATATAATATACACATGAGATATAAGAAAGATATTTCGTGACAAATCAAATTGAACATAAGCTAGGATAATGCGAGATTCTAAAATATTAATAGTTCATCTTATTGAAAAAGGAGGATGTCTAACTTCAAATAAAACTACAAGGAACAGTTATGACTTCTAATTATTAACGTCTTTAATTATTTTATTATTATACAAATGTTAACCTTTTCTAAAGTCACAGATTTAACATTACCAATATTTATTTCAAACTATGATAAGCCCTTAAAACTAGAAGGAACGGTTATGACTTTTAATTATTAATGTTTTTCATTATTATATTTTTATACAAATATTAACCTTTTCTAATGTCATGGATTTAATATTACCAATATTTATTTAAAACTATGACAATCCCTTAAAAATATGTACCAATACAACACAGTTTGATACTGTTATGATTGCCAAGGGTACTAATTGAGTGTTAATGAGCCCCTTTTTGTCCTGTAAATGCATTATTTACATTAAAATAAGTATCAGCACAAATATAGTACGTATTCCAACTTGAATGAGTTAAGAGTCACATTCATGAGGTAATTGACAACACAATGTGATTACTATAGCTATTTGAACTCATTAGTCCATAAAACGGAGAATCCAAAAGCGAGAACACGACATTGATTACTGTTAAATTCAAGGCTTACTATATTAAACGTCATAATACTTAATAGGAATACAATATAAAGTGCCCCAAATGGGAGAATCCAAAAGCAAAATACAAGATAAGTTCCCCACAAAACAATGAATCCAACCATACACCATGAGAATAATATAAACGTCCTAAACTCCAAAATGTCCCACTCCGAAATTTCTTATGGAGGTGTCATCATGGACATCCAGGGAGTAGAAGGAACCATCACTCTCTTCCTTATTTCTCATCCTTAGAAGATAATTAGGGGGCGTTTGGTTGGGGGTTTTCAGGAAAGGGAAATGGAATGGTGGGGTTTCATTCCATTTGTTGTCGTTCGTTTGGTGGTTTTTGTCATTCCCTTTACCCTATTTTCTTTTTCACTTACCCCCAAATCCCTCTACAAAGATACCCTACCACCCCCAAGGTTTTCCATTCCCTTTCCATTGACCATCTCTATAAATAATAAATAATAATAATAAATAATTAATAATAATAATTAATAATTAATAATTAATAATTAATAATTAATAATTAATAATTAATAATTAATAATTAATAATTAATAATTAATAATTAATAATTAATAATTAATAATTAATAAATAATAAATAATAAATAATAATTAATAATTAATAATTAATAATTAATAATTAATAATTAATAATTAATAATTAATAATTAATAATTAATAATTAATAATTAATAATTAATAATTAATAATTAATAATTAATAATTAATAATTAATAATTAATAATTAATAATTAATAATTAATAATTAATAATTAATAATTAATAATTAATAATTAATAATTAATAATTAATAATTAATAATTAATAATTAATAATTAATAATTAATAATTAATAATTAATAATTAATAATTAATAATTAATAATTAATAATTAATAATTAATAATTAATAATTAATAATTAATAATTAATAATTAATAATTAATAATTAATAATTAATAATTAATAATTAATAATTAATAATTAATAATTAATAATTAATAATTAATAATTAATAATTAATAATTAATAATTAATAATTAATAATTAATAATTAATAATTATTAATTAATAATTATTAATTATTAATTATTAATTATTAATTAATAATTATTAAGTATTAATTATTAAGTATTAATTATTAATAATTAATAATTAATAATTAATAATTAATAATTAATAATTAATAATTAATAATTAATACTTAATAATTAATAATTAACAATTAATAATTAACAATTAATAATTAACAATTCAATTCTAAGTCGTGTGGGTATCGCAAAGGGATTATTTGTTATTTCTTCAATGAAATTTTATGTGCAAGGTGGTTTAGTAGCAACCATCTAAATTTACTTGCATCGAATAGTGGGGTGAGAAGGCCGGAAAGTGGCGCCAACTCTTCCCCTAGGTGGCGCCTAGGTGTGTGTTCTTCTTGTTGTGGGTAGGTTCGTTGTAGAACCAGTACCTTAGTAATGTCGTGTCCAACCAATATTGAAGTCAGCCTTTTTATTTATTCAGGAGAAGGGATATGGCTAACCAAGAGATTTCTGAAGTGGTTA
Organism: Spinacia oleracea; assembly: GCF_020520425.1. Taxonomy (NCBI): domain Eukaryota; kingdom Viridiplantae; phylum Streptophyta; class Magnoliopsida; order Caryophyllales; family Amaranthaceae; genus Spinacia; species Spinacia oleracea. Next base: position 80,027,447 of record NC_079490.1, read on the forward strand.
GACAACTAGCTGAGGTAGTTCGTTACCTAGCTCAAACCAGAGCAAACCCAATGCATGACCCGGCTGGGGAAATGTTTAAGAAAATAGCTCAAAGCAAGCCTCCACTCTATAGCGGAGAGATTGAACCAAGTGTGTTGGAGAACTGGTTGAGGGAGTTTGATAAACTCATTGTAGCTGTGAATTGCCCCGAAAACCTTAGGGTAAATAGTGTTGTGTACTACCTGAGAGGTGAAGCTGATATGTGGTGGCAACGATGTGAAAATACCCTTAGAGCCACACCTAACTTTAGATGGGAAGCATTCAAAACTGCACTAAGGAACAAGTTTTACCCACCCTACCTGAAGAAGCAAAAGACGCAGGAGTTCATTGAACTCAAAATGGGGAGTCTGTCTGTGACGGAATACTATTCTAAGTTTATAGAGCTGTCTAGGTTTGCACCTGAAGTGGTGGCAACGGAAGAACTCAGGGCTCAAAGATTTGAGAATGGTTTGACCATGGACTTACAGCTGTTGTTGTCTGGAGAGACCTTTACCTCATTAGACACCCTGTACGGAAAAGCTGCTCACCTATATGGGCTACAGCAAAGGAAGAATGGTAGTGCTGAAAAGAGAAAGGATGGTGGAAACTCAAATCAAGGAAATAACCATCAGAATCAGGGGAATTTTAAGAAGCACAAAGGAAATGGGAATTTCCAGTTTGGGGCTAACAATGGTGGTAATCGCAACAACCAAGGTGGTGGAAATCAGTCTGGGAAGAATGGAGTACGGACCTACGAATGTAGGCGCTGTAACATGAATCACCCTGGAAAAGATTGTGATGGGAATTTGGTGACTTGTAGATTCTGTCAGAAGTTAGGCCATAGGGAGTATGAATGCTATTCAAAGAATGAAAAGCCTAACCAAGGTAACCACCAAGGCAATAACCGGAATAATCAGAACCGGAATGGGGGAAATGGAGGTGGAAATCAAAGGAACTACCAAAGTGGTAACAATGGCAATAGTGTTATTTGGATGGAACACTACAAGAAGGGGGGTGAATTGTAATATGGAACTTGCTAGCCAATTTTTGCGGAATTATAAAGAACATAAGCAAGTATAGAAACAATGCAAGAGAGATTTTACGAGGAAACTTTCCAGGGCCCAACTGGAAAGAAAACCTCGACCCACTAGGGATTTCAACTCAAACTCTTTTCACTATAGGGCAACAACTCAGTTACAATCCTATAAGAAACTTGGCCATTACTTGAGTTCCTCTACGAACTCAAGTTCCCAATAGTTGTTCCCTCAAACAACTACGCTCTCACTGACTTCCCTAGAAGTCTCTCTTGACTCTTAGACTTCACTCAAAGCCTCTCTGCTTCTCTCTCATAGACTTCACTCAAAGCCTACCCAAATACATATCAGGAACTCACTCACGTTCCTACCCCATACACATCAGGAACTCACTCAAGTTCCAGCCCAAAACTTGATACAAGAATTCACTCAAACCCTTGACCAATTCTCAAAATATTGATGATTGATAATTGATTAGTATCCCTCTAGAATGTAGCACGTGAAAAACCAATGGGGAACATGTCACTCGTAGGAACTTGGAACTCGTAGGAACTGACTCAAAAATGAGGAATGAAAAACATATTCTTCTATAACATTATTCCACAGCCAACCCTTATGGAATGACACAAGTCAGACACTTTGGAATGAAGATATAAGCCTCTATTTATAGCGTGTACAAGACTTAACCATAATCCCACTAATTCCTCCACTAACAGTAAGTTTCCTAACTTCTAGGCACTTACCCATGATCAGTTAGTTGGGGAGAAACTTGGGGAGAAAGCAGTCAAAGTCTTGGGCACAACTTATACCACGTTTACAGTAAAACAGTTAGAGTAAAAATAGGAAATAAAAAGAAAATAAATACTTGGAGAAAAAGCAACGTTTTATCAAAACATAATCCAGGAGATATTTTTCCAAAACTCACTTTTTATTTATTTTCTTATGCAAAAATATTTTACTGAAAACCTTTTCATAAACGTGAAATAAATACATGAGATTTCGTTCGTGCAGGAACTTGCATTACAAGTTCCAACACTCACAAACTCATTATACGTATTTTAAATTTTGACTCTTTATTTTCCAAAAGCAGGTAAGATAAAAATAAATAAAAGATGAAATTAAAATCAGAATCCTAATTAAAGTTGATTTAATTTAAAACTTATCTTTTATTTAAAACTAAATCTTATCCTAAAATAACTAGTGCATATTATCTAAAACTCTTAACCAAGTAGAGATTTATTAAGAAACAAAACTCTAAATAAATCCCTACAGATTACGATAATAATATGCAACATATTCACTGACTCTTAGATGCTTTTGACTCTAAGTTCCACGAGTTCCTTTTGACACCTTGTTCCATTACCTTTCACGCTACTACATACTTACATGAATCCTAGAAAATAAACTCTTATTTCCTGTCTTCATGTTCCATGCTGCTCCGCATGTTGGTTGTTCCACCTCTGGAACTTCTCGAACCATGTTCCCATCAGGAACTTATTTATGCCTGCTTGATCAGTTTCTCTGATTGTCCAAGTCTACATGCTTTGGCCTTCTCTTGTTCCTGCTCTGGAACTCCTGGTTTTCTTAGCATAGAAACTTAAACATTTATTAGTTAAGTTTGCCTGTCATCATCAAAACCCTGTGGGTCAACAAATTCCCCCTTTTTGGTGATGATAAACCAAGCAAACTTAATAGAGAAAATAAATCCAACATGCATAGAAATCTTAAAACAAAATATTTACAAGAGTTAAAAGAATATACATAGTTGTAACATACTTGAGAAAAGCAGATATTTGAGACTAGGAACTCAAAATATTTTGCCTTCAATGTTTGCCTTTCTTTTCCCCCTTTTGGCATCATCAAAAAGGTTTAGCTAATTGTATTAATTTAATCCCATCACAGCACCATACTAACGAGAATGGTTAGTCAGAATCAGAGACAAAGCAAAATATCTCCCTCAATGTTGTACTGTTTAGACAATCATACTCAAGCGAATAGAATTCAAAGTGAAAAGAAATTATCATAAGCCAATGTTCCTTAGCAACAAGCAGAAAAGAAAGAAATAAGTTCACCCAAAAAAAAAAACAGAAAAGCAAAATAAAAATAATGAAAAATTATTTCAAAATACATAAACACCATCAATTTGTATTTTGCAGGGATAGGCAATTTATGAGGTAAAGGTTAGGCATGGCTCATGATTTTAATGAATGTATTCCTTTGTCACTTGTTTCTCTGCATGTCTCCTTCTTTACGGATTTTCAACTGAAGATCCTCGCCATAAAATACACCGTTGTTCCTTTCTTTCTTCTATTCTTCTTTAGCAGTACGTATAAATTCTTTGAAGCTTTTTGATAGTTCCTTGATTCAATTTTTGTAGGAACTTACATTTATGGTGTAAGTTCCCATGTGAATCTTGAAGGAACTACATAATTTTTGAGATAATTCTTTAAGGTATAGACAGCTTCATTTGCATTTCAACTTGGAAACTTGAAATGCTTGTAGGAACTTATGATCCCTTCTCTTTCTATTTTCACATATCTCTCCTTTTATTACCCTTTTTTTTTCGATTTCTTTTGTCTCCTCTTTTTTTTTTTTTTTTTTCATCTCCTTTTTTTTTCAAAATGTACATTAACGCTCTATTAATCACCTTCCTCATTAGTTCCCCCTCAGTTGTTGCTGCATCGATTTAGTGACAAAGGAGGAATATTTTGTAGAGGGTTTTGTATAGTGATGAATTTTTGGGAATGTTTTTGAAGAGAACAAATAAATCAACGTGTGGTATTGATTTGGCTTTTGTGGTTTCTAATAGGTTGATATGGTAAGAGAATATTGGGAAACATTTTTGTGAGGAACAAAACTTAATTGGTGCATAAGTCTTTTAGGATATAGGTGAAAGAGATTTTAAGTGTTTTAGGTGTTTATGATAGATTGAAACATTTAAAAGATAAAATTTTATTTTATTGGGTGTAACTTAACAGAAGATGGAACATCCTTGAGGAAAATTGAGATCGACAAGGAGTCCTTTCATTAAGCAAATACGAAAAATTGTAAAGGAAAAAGAATAAACGAAGATTGAATCAAAAGAAAAAATATAAAAAATTGCTTGTCGTACTAGTAATAGGAACACACAAAACAACATGGCTTATGACTCTTCTTTTTACCTTTTCATCAGTTAGCACAAGTAATTATGAACCAAAAAACGAGAAATTAGGAGAGTCCTTCACAATGTACAATTCTGATCTATGTTCACACACAAGAATTGCGTGGGATTAATTTTACCAAAAGCTAAATACTTACAGTTTTGCCATATTTGGGGAACTTCAAGGAAAATATATCCAGCTTGAATATACTGAGTTCCAGTCACATTTTCTCGTGCTTCTGATCAAGAGTTATAGGATGGTAAAATGCGACTTTCGGAGATTTGATTGGAACCTCTCGCTTAGACCTATGGATATGGCAATATTTGGTCTATTAGCGGTTAAATATTGGACAATTTAACAATCATACCTCTGAAGCTTTGTGTATGGCTCACAATCATCCCTTAGGAACCTTCATCTAGTCTTGCTCGTGTTCCTGTGGGAGTGTGATGCGTCTCTGTATTCTTACGCTCATGTTACTTTATGAGTTTAGTAAAGTACTTACACAAAGATTTGTTAGTTGTACCAAAGAATATATAATCAGTGATAAATACGTACAACAACCAAATTATAACATGCATTCATATGAAGGATTTTTAAAGAAAATTCATGATGCATGAAGAATAATTCTTTGGAAAAATAAGCTATAATGCGTTTTCCTTTTACAGCACAAAATACAAGTGTGACACATTTACTTTAAGCATACATAAGTGCCTTATTTAAATATGTGTATGCGTTCCAAATCAACAAAACTCTTGTTAAAGACTATGTTATGCTCATGTCATGCTTCACTAAGTCTTGATCCTCCAAACAGTCCATGAGTAGATGAAATCATAAAGAAAGCATATTCACATAATGCATTGCAAAACTTGTACACTTGTATTAATAAGTTAACAATATAACGCATTAAAACATGCTATGATATGAATAAGAAAAATTTACCTTATATAAATTTTCACCATGTATATGATTTCTTTGAAGTGCTGGACTGATTTTGATGACTTTATGTTCGAGTTCCTAGAGTGCTAGTTCCACCATCTTGATGCCCTCACATCTTATGGAAACATTCATGTGTAATCGAATATTGTCAATCATTCTTCAGAAGTTCCTTGACATGCTTTTGTCATTTGATCATTTCAAATATCACTCTCTATTTAATTTTTATAGAAATTAAGAGAGTGGTTGTTGTGTTCTTTCATCATGTTTATATAAACACTTATGATAATGAAACCTTATAAAACAATTCGTTATGTTCAACATTTATGTATATATATCACTAATAAATCAGTTTCTCTTGAAAACAAAATATGTTAATTTTAAAATCAGTTTTCAAGAAGGGACTTGACATTGTTCTTTATAAGAAAAAAAGAAGTCATCTTCTGTTTGGAACAACCTACGTCCCATATGTGCAACAACATAGGATTATATATAATTACCTTATAAACAAGCTACTGGAGAAAGAGTCTCCTAAAAATCAATACCTTTCTGACTGGTTGTTCCTTTCAAGAACCAACCTTCTCTGAGTTCCTTTGTCGATGTCATTGATAAATTGATTGAATGAATGTTGTAGTGCACACAGGAACTCGATAAATGAATCTGGCAATTCCTCTACTACTAGAGCAGTCGTGGAACTTGTTGCATGATATTGATTGATCGAGTTGATCTTCAGCTTCATGAACTGGAACTTGAACCTTAGTTTGAGGTTCCTCGACATGAGCTTATGTAGCTGGCTACTGTTGCTTTTAATAGTGACATATTTTATCATTAGAAACTCGATTAGTTCTACAGGAACTTGCGAGTTCAATATTGAAATAAACTTTAACCTGTTGCTGGGAATAGTCATGTTAGTTTCAATCACAAGTAATATATTCACTTATTTCAACGCACATTTTTATATTTGTTGTAAACTCTGGATCATCTTCAATAACCCCTAGAAATATCAAATTATTGTTAGGAACCAAATTGTGATCCACAAAGTATGTGTTCCCTCTTTGATTCCCTTCAACTATGACATTTATTACTAATGATGTAATTTGTTTTTAAAATTACCAGAGAAAACATAATTTTGGAAACTCTAAACAAATGTGCATTAATTACTCGACAATAAAAATTCACAATGGAACAGGAACTTGACTTACCAACTTTTCATTTGGAACCAATCTTACCTTAACTGTCAAAAGTTATAAGTTTCCACTGTAGGTAGCAACCAAACGATAATAGTGAATTTTCTTTCATAGAACAATCATTGTCGAGATATAACGAGTTGTTCCCCCTTAGTTGTAGCCACCTCATTTTTCATGTTACAAGTAAGCTAGAACAAGTTCCTATGGTCTTCATGACCATTCTCCATCTTGAGTTATTTTAATATGAGTAATCTGGGAAAAAATAACACTCAAGTGTAGTACTTTTGTGCAAAGTTATGATTAGCAGGTTAGTCTAAAATAAATATATATATATACTCAAACATAATAACAAAATATGATGTTCCTGAAAAGTTACTTCTCGAAAGAAACATGAAACATATATTCCATGGAACTTAGGTTAACAAGAACCAAGAACTTGTACATGAAAAACTTTGACACCAAAAATTTGCTATCAAATAGTTTATGCACCATTTATCAAGTTACTGTAACCTTGAGTTCGCTGATTGTTTCACCAGAACTTAGAAAGAGTTCCTTTGATCAATGAAACTTATTATTATGCATTTTATACATATTAAATTCCAAAACAAAACCTATAACACAAATAAGGTTAGTTTGCACAATAATTTAAGAGAAACAGGTTTATAAAAAAATTCAACATTAATTAACACAAGTAAAATGAGGGAACAACCTTACTAGCATTTCACATGATTGAGTTCCTTTGAGATGTTCAAAGTGACTTCCAATTATATAGTGCATGTGAGTTGATTCGTTGATATGACCCATCATATTTGGAAGGAACTTACATGCTGGTGGAACTGGAACTAGTTTACATCTGAAGTTCCAAGTTCCGAGCCTGAGTTCCTCTTCACTATTCCAACGAATCTAATGGATTTCCAACTCATTTTTCCTTGGTGTAATTCTGATGTTGTTCCTTTACTTCATACACACACTCAATCATGAGTTATAAACCTGTAAAAATCATTTCTCTTCTACTACGTTCCATAATCATGCATTAGTAGTAAATATATTTAAGTAGCATAATTTAGAAGATTAAAGTATACAAAAATTGTAAACTAACAGACCTGTAAACAATTAATGGTCTTGGGAACTTGACATGATTTCAGTTCCTTTGTTTTTAGCATTAGCATCTTAGAAAATGATTATTTTAAACTGCTGGATCTAAGATTCAACATGCATACATGTAATAAATATTCAATATACTCATAATACATGGAAAAATCGTTCTTTGGACAATAAATGATATAACATTAGATTATGTAGCCCAAAGAATAAAGTTTCCTTCGCAGGGAAACCAAGTTCCAAGAGTGGCTATATGCATTGTTCCTTTGTCTTGTTCATTGAACCATTCTTATTAAACAAATAATGCATAAATGTAAAATCAATTTTAGAATCTGAAATTTGTCTCACAAAAACATATTTGAGAAGATCCAAAATCGATTAAACAAATTCAAAATACATTTGAATAATTTTCATAAAACGTTGTCAGGAACTTGAGTTAAATAAATAGCGTATGCATATAAAGATCTCAAACATTAGATGTTTACCTTAAATATATCATTAAGGATCTTTTAGTTGCAGCCTTTATCTGTTCCTTGGAATGGTGCTGGAATGAGTTCCTTTATCTAGAAGTTCCTCTTCGGATTTTGATCCTTGTTCCGAAGTGGGGTGCTGATGTAATGTATCTTTAATAATGTCACACCCTCATGAGTTACTAAGTGTAACTCGTGGGTCAACAGTGATCCAGTGAGTTCCTCAATGTGGAACTTATATTCATAGGAACTCTGACATATTAATGTGCATCTTTGTTTGTTCCTGTACCAATTTCTTTGTCAAGGGAACCCAACAGATTTGGGTCCCTTCTTGTTAGTAGTAACTGTTAAGAAAATAATCAACACAACAACTACTACCAAGATACAATAAGCCTTCATATAAATGATATTCAATATATTCATGAAGCATATAAAATAATAGTTCTTAGGCAGAGAAAAAATAAGAAGAATATTTTGTTGCCTAAAAATTAAAAACTCCGAGTTCCACATATATGCATTTTTCAAAATACGTTTCCTTGACATAATTTTAATGTACTGAAGTTTGAAAAAATAAATTGAAAAATCATTTATTAAATATAGATTTTAGATTTTTCAAATTTAATTTTAAATCAAAACAAAACAGAAGTTCCATTAGAAACAATGCAAGGAACACACAATAAATTAATGCATGCACACAAAGAAGGTCTAAAGGAATAGATATTTACCTTAGAAGATCGCCTGTTACACCTTGACTGACTTTTATTCAACAATAAAAGTCAGATCTGCCTTGTTCCTTTGAATGGGTAGGATCGAGTTCCTTTCATCAAGTTTCTTGTAATTGTTCCTCCTTCCAGGAACTTAACTCGGCAGGGTTGCCTGCTTATCAGCGAGTTCCGGCTCTGATACCAACTGTTATTTGGATGGAACACTACAAGAGGGGGGGTGAATTGTAATATGGAACTTGCTAGCCAATTTTTGCGGAATTATAAAGAACATAAGCAAGTATAGAAACAATGCAAGAGAGATTTTACGAGGAAACTTTCCAGGGCCCAACTGGAAAGAAAACCTCGACCCACTAGGGATTTCAACTCAAACTCTTTTCACTATAGGGCAACAACTCAGTTACAATCCTATAAGAAACTTGGCCATTACTTGAGTTCCTCTACGAACTCAAGTTCCCAATAGTTGTTCCCTCAAACAACTACGCTCTCACTGACTTCCCTAGAAGTCTCTCTTGACTCTTAGACTTCACTCAAAGCCTCTCTGCTTCTCTCTCATAGACTTCACTCAAAGCCTACCCAAATACATATCAGGAACTCACTCACGTTCCTACCCCATACACATCAGGAACTCACTCAAGTTCCAGCCCAAAACTTGATACAAGAATTCACTCAAACCCTTGACCAATTCTCAAAATATTGATGATTGATAATTGATTAGTATCCCTCTAGAATGTAGCACGTGAAAAACCAATGGGGAACATGTCACTCGTAGGAACTTGGAACTCGTAGGAACTGACTCAAAAATGTGGAATGAAAAACATATTCTTCTATAACATTATTCCACAGCCAACCCTTATGGAATGACACAAGTCAGACACTTTGGAATGAAGATATAAGCCTCTATTTATAGCGTGTACAAGGCTTAACCATAATCCCACTAATTCCTCCACTAACAGTAAGTTTCCTAACTTCTAGGCACTTACCCATGATCAGTTAGTTGGGGAGAAACTTGGGGAGAAAGCAGTCAAAGTCTTGGGCACAACTTATACCACGTTTACAGTAAAACAGTTAGAGTAAAAATAGGAAATAAAAAGAAAATAAATACTTGGAGAAAAAGCAACGTTTTATCAAAACATAATCCAGGAGATATTTTTCCAAAACTCACTTTTTATTTATTTTCTTATGCAAAAATATTTTACTGAAAACCTTTTCATAAACGTGAAATAAATACATGAGATTTCGTTCGTGCAGGAACTTGCATTACAAGTTCCAACACTCACAAACTCATTATACGTATTTTAAATTTTGACTCTTTATTTTCCAAAAGCAGGTAAGATAAAAATAAATAAAAGATGAAATTAAAATCAGAATCCTAATTAAAGTTGATTTAATTTAAAACTTATCTTTTATTTAAAACTAAATCTTATCCTAAAATAACTAGTGCATATTATCTAAAACTCTTAACCAAGTAGAGATTTATTAAGAAACAAAACTCTAAATAAATCCCTACAGATTACGATAATAATATGCAACATATTCACTGACTCTTAGATGCTTTTGACTCTAAGTTCCACGAGTTCCTTTTGACACCTTGTTCCATTACCTTTCACGCTACTACATACTTACATGAATCCTAGAAAATAAACTCTTATTTCCTGTCTTCATGTTCCATGCTGCTCCGCATGTTGGTTGTTCCACCTCTGGAACTTCTCGAACCATGTTCCCATCAGGAACTTATTTATGCCTGCTTGATCAGTTTCTCTGATTGTCCAAGTCTACATGCTTTGGCCTTCTCTTGTTCCTGCTCTGGAACTCCTGGTTTTCTTAGCATAGAAACTTAAACATTTATTAGTTAAGTTTGCCTGTCATCATCAAAACCCTGTGGGTCAACAAATAGCAATGGCAATCACCAGAACCATGGAAAGCCTGGAGGGAACCAACAGCAGAATGGGAATCGAAACAACAATGGGAACACCAATGGAGGTGGCTATAACAAAGGAGTTGCCCAAGGAAAGTTGAATGTGATATCTAGGCAAGAAGCGGAGACTTCCTCTGACGTCATAGCGGGTACTTTTTCTATTAATTCCGTTTCAGTTAAAGTTCTGTTTGATTCTGGTGCGACTTATTCTTTTATATCAGTAGATGCTTTGGGGAAATTAAGGTTGAAAGAGCCTGAATCGATTGAAGTGCCTATAGTCATACCTACTGGTAGTATAGTGAAGTGTACCAAAATCCATAGAGGTGCCTATGACCATAGCTAAGACCGTATTCTTATCTAACCTAATCGAATTCGAGTTAGGAGAGCTAGATGTAATTCTAGGAATGGATTGGTTGGCCAAGTTCAAAGCCAAAATAGATTGTGAGAAGCAGAAGGTTCACTTGAGGTCTAGCCTAGGCAAAGTAGTGTCATATCGTCGTTTTGGTAAACCTAAGAACATAGGAATCATCACGGCAATGGAACTCGTGAAGCTAGTTAGTAAAGGGAACCCAGCTTTCTTATGTAATGTGAGGAACCTAGAGCATGTGACCAAGGATCAGCCTGAGGATATTGCAGTAGTCAATGAATTCCTTGATGTATTTCCAGCAGAGATCCCGGGGATGCCTCCCAATCGACCTATTGACTTTACCAGAGATTTAGTGCCTGGAACCGCCCCTATTTCAAAAGCACCTTATAGAATGGCTCCAGCAGAAATGAATGAGTTAAAAGGCCAACTAGAGGATCTATTGGAGAAAGGTTACATTAGGCCAAGTGCATCGCCTTGGGGAGCACCAGTGTTGTTTGTGAAGAAAAAGGATGGAAGTATGAGGCTCTGTATAGACTACAGGGAGCTCAATAAGGTCACAATCAAGAACAAATATCCATTACCTAGGATAGAAGACCTATTTGACCAACTAAAAGGAGCAGGAATCTTTTCAAAGATCGATTTGCGTTCGGGTTATCATCAATTGAGAATCACCGACCACGACATACCAAAGACCGCATTCAGAACTAGATACGGACATTATGAGTTCACTGTTATGCCTTTTGGGTTAACCAATGCCCCTGCAATATTTATGGACTTAATGAACCGTGTATTCCATGCCTATTTGGACAAGTTCGTAGTGGTTTTCATAGATGACATCCTAGTGTATTCGAAGAGTGAAGAAGATCACGCGGAACACTTGAGATCGGTGTTGAGTACCTTGAGAGATAACCAGTTATACGCCAAATTCTCAAAGTGTGAGTTTTGGTTAGAAAGAGTTGCATTTTTGGGACATTTTGTGTCAAAAGAAGGAGTGGCAGTTGACCCTGCTAAGATTAAAGTTGTTAGTGAATGGCCTACACCCAAGAGTGTGACTGACATTCGTAGTTTTCTGGGATTAGCTGGCTACTATAGACGATTTGTTCAAGACTTCTCTAGGATAGCCAAGCCCATGACTACCTTAATGAAGAAGGAAACCAAGTTTGAATGGAGTGACCAGTGTGAGGAAGCATTCCAAGCCTTAAAGACGCGATTGACAACCGCGCCAGTGTTAACCTTACCAGATGAGAATGGTGCATACGATGTGTATAGTGACGCCTCTAAGAATGGTCTGGGGTGTGTATTGATGCAAAACAGGAAAGTTATTGCGTATGCATCAAGGGAATTAAAGCCATACGAATCCAATTACCCTACCCATGATTTAGAGCTAGCGGCTATAGTGTTTGCATTGAAGATATGGAGACACTATCTGTATGGTGTGAAGTGTAGGATATTTACGGACCACAAGAGTTTGAAGTACATCTTCACACAGAAGGATTTGAATATGCACCAACGAAGGTGGTTTGAGTTAATTAAGGACTATGATTTGGATATCCAGTACCATGAGGGAAAAGCCAATGTAGTTGTGGATGCCTTGAGTAGGAAATCAAGTCATAGTGTCAATGCGTTAGTAGTTGCTAACGAGCTGTGTAAGGACATGCAGCGTTTGAACCTTGAAATAGTAAGTGGTGAAAGCCTTGTGGGAATAATGAATGCCTTAACCATCCAACCGTCAATATTTGATGAGATTAGAGAGAATCAAGCTGGTGATGTGAAGTTGGAGCGAATCAAGGAAAAGATTTCGCAAGGTAAGGAGTTAGAATTCCGAATCCATGATGATGGAAGTTTGAGGTACAAAGGCAGGTGGTGCGTGCCTCAAAAGTGTGGAGAACTGAAAGAGAGATTGATGAAAGAAGGGCATAATACGCCATATTCTGTGCACCCCGGGGGTGACAAGTTGTATAAGGACTTGAAAAAGGTCTATTGGTGGCCAAGGATGAAGAACGAAGTGGCAGAATTTTTGGCTAGATGTTTGACTTGTCAGAAGGTTAAAATTGAGCATAGGAGACCTCAAGGGAAGGTCCAACCTTTAGAGATTCCAAGCTGGAAATGGGACTGTATTTCTATGGACTTTGTCACTTGTTTACCTAAGTCAAAGACTGGGAATGATACAATTTGGGTTGTGGTAGATAGGTTGACCAAGTCAGCAGTGTTTATACCAATGAAGGAAACCTGGAAAATGGAACTACTTGCTAAAGCCTACATTAAGAATGTTGTGAGGTTACATGGAGTTCCTAAGGATATCGTATCAGATAGAGATTCAAGGTTTCTTTCGAATTTCTGGAAAAGTGTGCAGAAGAGCTTTTGGTACGACATTGAAAATGAGTACAGCCTTCCACCCAGCCACGGATGGCCAAACTGAAAGGACTATCCAAACCCTGGAGGACATTCTTCGAGCATGCGTTATTGATTTCCAAGGAAGTTGGGAAGATAGCCTAGATTTGATTGAGTTTTCCTATAACAATAGCTATCATGCTAGCATTGGAATGGCACTATTTGAGGCTTTGTATGGACGAAAGTGTAGAAGTCCACTTTGTTGGAACGATATTAGTGAAACCGTAGTATTGGGATCTCAAATGATAGAGGACACCATGAACCAAATCCGAACCATCCAATCAAAGATTCAAGCGGCGCAGGATCGCCAAAAGAGTTATGCAGACTTGAAACGTAGGGATGAAGAGTTCAACATAGGTGATAAAGTGTTGCTCAAAGTGTCACCAATGAAAGGTGTCATGAGATTTGGGAAGAAAGTGAAGTTAAGCCCTAAGTACATAGGCCCATATGAGATCTTAGAAAGAATCGGAAAGGTAGCTTATAGACTAGCCTTGCCTATGGACTTGCATAGAGTGCATAATGTGTTCCACATATCTCAATTAAGGAAATATATCCCGGATAAATCGCATGTGTTGCAACCGGAGACCATAGAATTAGATCAAAGCCTAACCTTTGAGGAAAGACCTGTTAAAATCCTTGATAGCAAAGTGCGTAGTACGCGTACTAAAGATGTAAAAATTGTCAAAGTGTTGTAATGGAACAACACTTTGAATCTGAGGAAGTGCGTAATATGCTCAGCTCATATTGGCCCGGCCTTATTCAAATACCAGCACTGGACCGCTAGTTCCCTTTATATCTATAGAAGAAGGTAGGACAGCTAAGAACGAATTACATCTTTCAAGCCCCCTTTATAGAAGAGAAAGCCAGAAGGTAATAGCTGATTGGCAGTATGAGTGTCAGAAAGCTGCCGATGCAGTATTGCTGCCTGCTCGAATCAACATCCCTCTACGAGTTTTCTCATTCCTGTGGTTGTTCTCTTCTGTTCTGAGAGAGAGTCAAAAGCCTATACTATAGCACTGCAGGAAGACCAAGGTATCGATTCCTTTAAGTCTGGTCAGTCACCGTCAATATTTTCTTTCTACGGCCAATGCTGCTTAATGAGAAACTTTCTCTATTTCCCCGCCCTTCAAAGCCACGCAAATCTTTTCTTCGCCTTACCGCGGCCTCTTTGAATCACACCTAAAGGCGAATGGGATTGAGAAGGAGCTCTAGTAGGTCAATGCGTCCGATCGCTAACCTTTGTTTGAATACTAGGTGTTTAGGAAAGAATATCTTATACCCTTACTCTTCTTCGTGTGGGCAAGCTACGCACCATTGTGCGAGCTCGAAGTGATGAATATGGAGACCGGCAGCTCATCCCAACTTTCCAAGGGATGTCGCATATCCGCTGTCAACAGGGTTTGGTTTATTAACTAGCCTTCGGAAGAATAAGATAGAAGGTAATGCCCGCTATTTTAAGACACGAACTGGTAAGAGATGCTTCAATTTCACTTCCAACACCCATTCTCATCAACAAAATAAGCCATGCATCTTGATAAGTCCTCTTGAGGAACTGCAGCTATAGCTTTATCAAGGGTTTTTCCAATCCACCATGAATCCTTCAATAAATTGAGAATCCGCCCATTGCCAATTACCCACTTCATCCCTATCCTTTCAGTCGAGTCACCGCTTTCAGCGCATTTAATAATCCCACACCTTGAAAATTCCTTTCCAAAGAGGCGAATCACTACTTTTGGCCATGGGTTGAGGAACACCAACCTTCTTTCTCATGTATTTACTACGTAAAACCTTAACCCATAGCGCATTAGGAAGAGTCAATATTCCCCACCCGAGCTTCATAAGAAAAGCTTCATTATTCTGACTCATCCTCCCTATGCCTAAACCCCCATTAACCTTTGGTTGGCAAACCTGCTCCCACTTAACAAGATGGGGCTTCTTCTTCTCATTCGTAGACCCCCAGATAAAAGATCTACTGTGAGCTTCAATCTCTTCACAAGGCAATGTTGGCAGCTTAACCGTTTGCATTATATACGTGGGTAGGGCCGACCTTACTCAGTCAGTCATTTCGCCAAGGAAAGCTGGTTGATTTTCCATCCACTCAATCTATCCCGAACTCTATCAACAATATATTTCGAATTTTGGCGCTCATGGAGTAATGGAACACCAAGATACTTACCTAGGTTAGATGTAAGAGAGAACCCAAACTCCCTACTAATTTCTTATTCCTCTCCTTGATTTTCATTACTATATGCGAGTGGTTCCTACCGCTCCTCTCCCGCAGGTCGAGCGTCTTCAAACCTTGATTCTCCTTTACAGTCAAAAGTCTCATTCGACAGCTGTTACAGTCCTTCCCTTCCTCTCCCTGTCGATAACTTCGTACCGCAGTTAGCTATAGGCTTGAGCTCAGTGACTTGTAGCAAACGTAAGCTTTGGAAGTTTAGTTTACTTGTAGCAAGCGCAGAGTAACATCGTACCTCAGTGATTACATCTGATTGATCTCCAGCCAAAGCTAGCCAGAAAGGAGAGGTATGAAATTACTTACTTGTTAGAGGTATGTAGTCGCTTAAGCGAAGCTTTCGGTTGTTTACATGCTTAAGCTCTTTGAGCTTTTGGAAGGAAGTTTTACTTTTTTGTAGGGCTGCTCTCTTCTGCGTCGACTGCTATGTGCTAAAGGCTGCGGAATAAGAGCGGTAATTCTGGATTCACCCCATCTTCTTTTCTGGGCCTTGAATATTACAATCTGTGGTTTTGTCATACAATAAGATCCAATTTGTTTGGACTCGTTAGGGCCATTACCTTGAGTGAGGCCTAACGTGTACACCTCTTGTTGTGATCTTATCCACTAATGGGTCTTGCTCTAAGCCCAATCCTCTCGTCTTAGGGTAGGATATCCATAAAACTTAAATCACGGGAACTTCCCCTTTTTGGTTGACAACCCACCTATGTTGGGATGACTAAGCCCACTATCCTAATAGGTCCCTCTTGTGTCGGGTTAAGGGCTTAGTTGAACCCAATTTCTTCACTTGTAGTCTAGGGCTTTGCTTGGCATTGGGCTTCGTTGCTTTCCCGGTCTTGGATTGAACCTAAACCAAAGTCTATAGACTGAATTAGGAGAATGGAACCCTATTGGTTCTGCAGAGCTAAGCCGGTAAGCAAGAAAGGAAACTACCCGAGAAGTGCTATTCACTCTTCCTAAAAAGCTTTTTTCCTGGCATTCAAGACTGGCATGTACAGTGAGAAGTGCGCAAGACCAGAAAGACTGCTAACACCGGTTAGTTCTTTGCTCTCTGTCAATCAATATCAATAATGGAACTGGCTTGCTAACAGAATCTGTAACAGGGTAGCTTTTAAAATATTACAAACTTGAAATAGCTTAACTGTCGCAATTAGCTTCCCTGACTTGCCTTGCTAGCTTCTACTTTAATGCAGAACTCCCAATAGCAGGAATTACACTCGATGGATTGGTGAAAGAACCTGGCTTTCTAGCTTGACCTTGACTCTTCACACGAAAGCTTTCGGGACGAATCAAACAAAGCAAAGCGAAGAGGTTCTTTAGCGTAGGCTAGTCAATTTACTTGGAGTAGCTTTCCCGCTGCCCTCCCAGTTGAATAAGGTAAGCAAGCCTCTCTAGTGAGAGTTCTTACATTGAGAGTCAACTTACTCCTATGATAGTGCTAGGTCCTTCTATTCCTAATCCCTCTCATATCGATCCATTGTCTAAGGATTAGAGGATCTAGAGTGCCTAAAGCTATTGATAGCGGATATCGCTTAGAAGTTTCATTTTTTTCG